>NC_041384.1:607796497-607881353 GCF_002162155.2 Triticum dicoccoides | reverse complement strand
GGCTGGAGGGGGATAATCTTCATCTTCCTCCACGTCTTCGGGGGAGGAGTGCGTCGCGGAGTTATCAGACGATGAGTCTGATAACACCTGGCGTCGGGAACTCTTTCGGGTTCCCTTGGCCTTCTTGGTCTTCTCCGGCACCTTGTAAGGAGCCGGAGTCAGCATCTCCGTCAGGAGAGCGTCCACAGTGTCTTCGGGCAGAGGGGCGGGATAGTTAATCTGCCCCGACATCTCCACCCAGTCATGTCAAAGGCATGGAGCTCAGACCCCGCACATGATTAAGCTAGGGGAAATAAAATATCCTACCGGATGTATAGAACTCACCGAATGCGCTGGGCGCTTCGCGCTTAGCTCGCGGTCCTCGGAGAGAGAGGGAGGGACCTCGGCGCCCTTGAACAGCACCCTCCGACGTCCTTGTGCGTCGTGTCAAAGAGCTCGCTCAGAGTCTGGTGCTGGGCCGGGTCGAACTCCCACAAGTTGAAATCCCATTGTTGACACGGGAGGATCCGGCGGATGAGCATGACCTGGACTATGTTGACAAGCTTGAGCTTCTTGCTTGCCATATTCCAGATACATTTCTGGAGTCCGTCCAGCTCCACCGATGAACCCCAGGATAGGCCATTCTCTCTCCAGGAAGTGAGCCGCGTGGGGATTCCGGATCAAAACTCGGGGGCCACCACCCAGTTGGCGTCGCGCGGCTCGGTGATGTAGAACCACGCCGATTGCCACCCCTTTATGGTCTCCACAAAGGAGCCTTCAAACCATATAACGTTGGGCATCTTGCCCACCATGGCTCCGCCGCATTCTGCTTGTTGGCCTCCCACCACCTTCGGCTTGATATTGAAGGTCTTTAACCACAGGCCGAAGTGGGGGCGGATGCGGAGGAAAGCCTCACACACGACGATGAACGCCGAAATGTTGAGGATGAAGTTCGGGGCTAGATCATCAAAGTCCAGCCCGTAGTAGAACATGAGACCATGGACAAATGGATGGAGGGGAAACCCCAGTCTGCGGAGGAAGTGGTGGAGGAAAACTACCCTCTCGTGAGGTTCTGGGGTAGGAACGATCTGCCCTGCAGCGGGCAGCCAATGCGCGATAGTCGCGGCTAAGTATCCGGCTCCGCGCAGCTTCTTGATGTGTCCCTCCGTAATGGAGGAAGCCATCCATTTGCCTCCCGCTCCGGACATGATTGGAGAAGGTTGAGGGGAAGGATGTGGACTTGGGCGTTGAAGCTCGAGTGCGCAAGAATGGATGAGCAAGGAGGAAGAAGGCGTGGGTAGAAAAAGGTTAAACCTTGTCCCTTTATAAGGCCGGCCGAAACTATGCATCCCCACTATCCTGGTAAAACTCGCTTATCCCCCAAGCGCCGTAATCGATGGCGCGGTTGGGTTACCCACGCCCGTATTGATGAGAATCCCATAATAAGGGTGACACGATCTCTGCTTTGACAAGACATGCCAAGGAACTGCCTCGCGTTATGTGCGGGGCTAGTTAAAGGAAACGGTTCGAATAATCACCGGGCTATGGCATAATGTCATGTTACCAAAACATGTCAGCAGATTAGATTTGTGGAAATATTATTCTCTCTACGGTGGTATGTGGAACTTATTTTGCAGGGTCGGACATTATCCTTGTATTCATATTCTTCCGTGGTGTATTTGGAGGAGGAACACACCTTGCAATGCCGAAGACAACACTGCGCGCCGAACTCATCGTCATTGAAGCTTGGTTCAGGGGCTACTAAGGGAGTCCTGGATTAGGGGGTCTTCGGACAGCCGGACTATATCCTTTGTCCGGACTGTTGGACTATGAAGATACAAGATTGAAGACTTCGTCTCGTGTCCGGATGGCACTCTAGTTGGCGTGGAAGGCAAGCTAGGCAATACGGATATGTATATCTCCTCCTTTGTAACCGACCTTGTGTAACCCTAGCCCCTTCCGGTGTCAATATAAACTGGAGGGTTTTAGTCCGTAGGACAACATACAATCATACCATAGGCTAGCTTCTAGGGTTTAGCCTCTCCGATCTCGTGGTAGATCAACTCTTGTAATACCCATATCATCAAGAATAAATCAAGCAGGACGTAGGTTTTTACCTCCATCAAGAGGGCCTAAACATGGGTAAAACATCGTGTCCCCTGCCTCCTGTTACCAACTGCCTTAGACGCACAGTTCGGGACCCCCTACCCGAGATCGGCCGGTTTTGACACCAACAGCGGGCTACCCCGTCGCTCTCCGTCGCCTGCCGCCAACGCCGCCACCGGCCCAGCGGGGAACGAGCAGCAAGCATCCTCGCTGCACCCCTCAGTGCGGCAGGATGGCCGCACCGCCACCCCATCACTGACTCCCGCTGGTTCATTGTCTCATGCTCGTCGCGTTCCCACGGACACACGGGTCGCGCTCCTCATGGCGCATGAGCTCCTGCGCTACCGCCCGGTCGACGACCTCTACAAGGACTAGTGTAGGATCGAAAGTATGTCTAGAGGGGGGTGATTAGACTACTTGACCAAATAAAAATCTAGCCTTTTCCCAACTTTAGCTATCTTACCATAAGTCAAGCAATCTTAACACAATTCAAGCAAGCATGCAAAGAGTATATGAGCAGCGGAAAGTAAAGCATGCAACTTGCAAGAATGTAAAGGGAAGGGTTTGGAGAATTCAAACGCAATTGGAGACACATATGTTTTTGTCGTGGTTCCGATAGGTGGTGATATGGTACATCCACGTTGATGGAGACTTCAACCCACGAAGGGTAACGGTTGCGCGAGTCCACGGAGGGCTCCACCCATGAAGGGTCCACGAAGAAGCAACCTTGTCTATCCCATCACGGCCATCGCCCACGAAGGACTTGCCTCACTAGCAGTAGATCCTCACGAAGTAGGCGATCTCCTTGCCCTTACAAACTCCTTGGATCAACTCCACAATCTTTTTCGGAGGCTCCCAAGTGACACCTAGCCAATCTAGGAGACACCGCTCTCCAAGAAGTAACAAACGGTGTGTTGATGATGAACGCCTTGCTCTTGTGCTTCAAATGATAGTCTCCCCAACACTCAACTCTCTCTCACAGGATATGGATTTGGTGGAAAGAAGATTTGAGTGGAAAGCAACTTGGGGAAGGCTAGAGATCAAGATTCATATGGTGGGAATGGAATATCTTGGCCTCAACACATGAGTAGGTGGTTCTCTCTCAGAAAATATGTATTGGAAGTGTAGGTATGTTCTGATGGCTCTCTCCCCATGAATGAAGAGTGGGTGGAGGGTTATATATAGCCTCCACACAAAATCTAACCGTTACACACAATTTACCAATCTCGGTGAGACCGAATTAAGAAACTCGGTCGGACCGATTTAGCAAACCTAGTGACCGTTAGGATTTTCGGTGGGACTGAGATGCAACTCGGTAGGACCGATATGGTTAGGGTTAGGGCATAACGTAATCTCGGTGTAACCGATCACACAAACTCGGTGGGACCGATTTTGGTGATAAGCTAACCAGAGAGTTGGTCAGGTAAACTCGGTGGGACCGATCGCTCATTTCGGTGGGACCGAAATGTTACAAAAGAGAAACAGAGAGTTTACATTGCAATCTCGGTGGGACCGATCGCTCATCTCGGTAGGACCGAAACGTTACGCAGGGAAACAGAGAGATTACAACCCCATCTCGGTGTGACCGAAATCCCTATCGGTGAGACCGATTTGCCTAGGGTTTGTGGTAGTGGCTATGACATTTGAAACTCGGTGGCGCCAGATAGAAAGAATCGGTGGGGCTGAGTTTGACTTTTGGTTTAGGTCATATGTGGAAGTGGGAAGGTAGTTGAGGGTTTTGGAGCATATCACTAAGCACTATGAAGCAAGAACCTCATCAAGAAACACCTCATCCCTCCTTGATAGTATTGGCTTTTCCTATAGACTCAATGTGATCTTGGATCAGTAAAATATAAAATGTAGAGTCTTGAGCTTTGATCTTGAGCCAATCTTTTTGTCCTTAGTATTTTGAGGGGTCCACTTTCCTCATCCATGTCATGCCATTCATTGAGCTTTTCCTGAAATATTAATCTTGGAATAGCATTAGCTCAATGAGCTATATGTTGTTAGGAATTACCAAACCACCTAGGGATAGTTGCACTTTCAATCTCCCCCTTTTTGGTAATTGATGACAACATATAGATCAAAGCTTCGACAAATGATAATAAGAGTGAAAAACACTGTCGCTTTGAGAAGTATGTGAAAAGCAAGAGCTCCCCATAAATTTGTGCATAGTTTATGATTTGCTTTGGACTGCAAATGCACAAAGAGTTAGGCTCATGGGTTACTCTTCCATGTCACATACATCTTCGTGGAGCGCTCAAAATGATAATAATTAAATACATGCACTCATCACCAAGCAAAGTGAATGATCATATAGGGATAAAATGATAATGTCATCCAACAAGCATTAAAGTAGCATATGATCATCCAAGTATCTCACAGACAGAAAGTATCTCAAACAAGCAAAGCAAAGAAAGTTCAACCACCAAAGCAAGAGAGAATAAAAAGAAACGCTCTCTCAAGCCTATGATCTATACATTTTTCTCCCCCTTTGGCAACAAGTTACCAAAAAGTTCCTAGAAAATGCATAGCACTAAATCGTCTCTCAGGCTTGGTCTTCAGGTGCTGGTGTCCGGATAACTCCAAGAACAAAGGCTTCAGTCGAAGTAGATAGAGCTGATGGAGTAGGTGCTGGAGCTGATGGCACTGAAGTTGTAGCTGGTGCAGATGAAGTGGCTCTGGTGTCTGGAATAGGCACTGCAGCAGATCTTTGTCCTCTGGGCACTCTAGCAAAAGCATCAATGGTTTTCTTGCCCTTCCTCTCATGCATATCATCCTGAAGTTGCTCCACAACAGACTGAATCTCAGTTACCTTCACATCCAAGGCATAGAACTTTTGCTCCACGATCCTCTCCAAGCTCTCCTGGTTTTGAGTCAGGGTGGCCAGTCCCTTATCAATCCTCAGAGTGGAGGCAATCAAGTAGCCAAGCTGATCTTGCTTGCTCTTCAGAAGATACTGAGATGCTTCTTTCGTAGTTGACATCCTTGCAGCCTTTTCAGCCTTTGCCTTCTCCTTCTTGGCTTCTGCGTGCACAAAAGATGGTTCATTTTCATCCATCACCATAGCATTGTCCTCAAATTCCGGATAGATAGGCATGTGCTCCTTGTCCAACAAGTATGTTCTAGTGCCCATCTTGGAGTTAATCAATTCCTGAATCTATGGGGCATAACCACACCTCCTCTTCTGGTCAGCAGCTGTCCTCTTGATAGTTTCCACTATTAGGCTCATGACTTTGAACTTCTGTGGGACATCAAAGATGTGAAGCAAGTTAATTGCATGGCCTCTGATCATCTTGTGATCACCTGACTTTGGCAAGAGAGTGTGCCTGAGGATCCAATTGATAGTTGGCAATCCTGACAAAAGGTAATGTACAAATCCAAACTTATGTGTCTCAAGAGCAGCATCTGGGATCTCCTTGTACATGTGTGCCATGGAGTTGTGATCCTTCTTCTTCTTGGCATAGACATCAAAGTCATCTTCACTCTCTTTTGGAGCATTGATCAACTTCGCCCATTCAGCAACCGTGGACTGGTACCTAGTACCTTCAGACATCTAGACAATCCTTCCATCTGGGTAGAAGTGAGCTGTGGAGTAGAACTGCATGATAAGCTCATCATTCCATTTTGTGAGCTTCTTCCCAACAAAGTCATCAACTCCACAAGCCTTGAAACTGTCATACACACCTAGATAATGTTCATCATTCTCCTTGATGTAGTCCTAGTCGACCCATCTCATGTCACAGACAATAGGCTTCTTGTCAAGCAACACTGTCTCATAGAAGTCCTGTTGTTCCTTTGTATGGAACCTGTAGTCCACAACAGTCCTTCTCCTGGTGGCGTATGGATCAGACTCTCTCCATAGCCTTAGACCTGAGTCCTTCCTGATCTTCATGTTCTCTGCAAACTGGATGAGCATCATTGTGATCTGGAATTTTTGGCTTCAATTTCCTCAAGACATGGGACTCATCATCTTCTTCTTCCATTGCAGCTTCAGGCATTGGAGCCTTGTTCTTCTCCTCAGCAGGGATGTTCCTGGTGCTCCTCTTTGGTTTTGGCTTTGGAGCTGGAGCAGTAGCCTTTGGAGCTGTCTTAGGCTTAGATGGAACAGCCCCTGCCCTGATGGCATCACCCATAAGCTTCTGAGCTTTGCATGCTGGTGCAGCATCTTCTTCCTCTTCCTCTTCAGAATCTCTCATGATTGAGGATCTCCCAAGCACTCTGGCAGTGGTCTTCTTGATCCTCTCTTTCCTCTTCTTCCCTTCTGCAGCAGCTTCTTTGGGTTCAGATTCCAAAGGGACTTGAGTAGATGCTCTGGCTTTAGACATGGGAATTCTCTTTGCAGGTACTTTGATCTTCATACCAGGCTTAGTGGCAGCAGCAGTGCTACATTCCTTCTTAACCACTTTCTTTTTTGAGGTGGTTTCTTCTTCCTCAGCCACATAGTCCTCATCTTCTGACTCTGAGGTTCTTTTCTTGCTGGCCCTGGTGGCAGCTTTGGGTAAGTTGCTTGGGGTGCTCTTGCTACCCTCATCAGAGCTGCTAGAGGGACTAGTGCCCTCACTCAAGTGAACCTACTCCTCTGGCTTGTTCTGGCTGTCACTCTGATCAGACATATTGCAAACACTGACAGCAGACCCTGTGAATAGATATAGATGAGATAGAGTGGATGAGCATCACAAAATGCAGAGGTTTTTGCAAAAGAATGAGTCAAAAACTTAGTTTTAGTTTTCCATAGAAAGCATTTCGGATCAACCGATTTGTAAACTCGATGATACCGAAGCAGCTGTTGGAACCTAAACTAGTGAACTCGGTCAGACCGAGTCACAGTTCGGTGGCACCGAGACTGCTAGGGTTTCACAAAGTCCTGAACTCGGTCACACCGATTTGCAATTCCCGGTCAGACCGAGAATCACATGTGCAATGGCCTTAGCTGAATCGGTGGTACCGATTTCCACAACTCGGTGGGTCCGAGATGGTTTCGGCGGAAACCTAACCCTAAATTATCAATTCACGACTAAACTACGGAGTGTTTTGACTGGATAGAATGATCTCAATCGTGGCAAGATACATGGCGAACACAATGTGCTAGGAATCAGATAAGGATAGCACAGTGATCGAGTTCATACCCTAGTTCGGCGATGAACTCGCTACGGCGGCAACGGCGGGGTTGATTCCCATTGACGATGGCGGAGACCAGCAGCAGGAGGCGGCTGGCGACGAGGAGGACGATCCGGAGACCCAGGAGGCAGAGCAGGCTAAGCGCAGGTCGAGGAGGTTCGGAAATTTTTCCAAAATTTGACCCGTGGGTATATATAGCCCGACCCTGTCGGTGTGACCGAGTGGAACAACTCGGTGGCACCGAGATTCATAACTGCAAGCAGTTACTCAAACTCGGTGTGACCAAAAAGTTCAAATCGGTTGCACCGAGATTGAAAACCTAGATCGACTTAGTGATCTCGGTATGGCCGAAATGGATGCATCGGTCAGACCGAAACGCACAAAGAAGTTTTGGAAGTTTATGTCTATGACGAATCGGGGACTCCGAGTGCTCCTCACACAGAGTGGTTCGAATCTGACTTGATCAAATTTTGTGATGCAGCATGAATAGTGTTTGAGACAAGAAAAGCATAGATAGCAAGAGAAGGTTCTTAGGCATTCTTGTCCATCCACTTGGCCAAAAGAAAAGGAAGCCAAACAATCAAAACAACAAGTGGATGTCCTCGAATGAGTAAATTATGCAACCAACATGCTCACACAATAAAATGGCAAATGAAATATGTGGCAAACATGCACAAACAACTCTAGCATCTATCAAGCAATTGGCGATGACTAGGTCATCTATATATGAGTATACTGACTTAGGAGTCAGATGAGAACATTTGATCATAGGTCATACTCATTGTTTAAGCACAAGTGGGGTTACCACTTTTACATAAAGCATTGTTGTGTTCACACCATTAGAGTTGCTTTAACTCAATTGTTACAGTAAAGCTCCACCTAGATGTGAGATCCCCCTTTAGAGGGATGAACTAACCTTGGGTTTTCTCGATGATGACTTCATGTAGGTGTTGAAGATGTGGATGCTCTAAGTTGATGTAGATCATTCGGAGCTATCCTTTGGAGTGAGTTGCACTTTCAATACCTACACGGGTTAGTCCCACAAGGAACAAACAAGGATATCCATAGACATAGAGTGATGCACACACAAGATGATGTCTATGAAAGCTTTAGGTTACCTTGTCCCTTGTCTTACCAACAACAGGGTTTGTGACTCCTTGAACTAGTGCAAGATGTGGAAGTTGATTGCACTTGTTTTTGCCAAAATGATAAGAGTGAAGTACGTTGGCGGAGTCACCCTCAAGAACTCTCTAGTTCTTCTCCTTCGGGATCCACACCATCTTGATGGGAATCCTCGGAGTTGTAGTTGTACTTGATGAAGTGGAACTTTATGTAGTCTTGGGAACCCACTTGACCAAGGCCTTAGGAGCTTCTTAAAATGCATCAATTTCCTCTTGAAGCTTGTCCTTGCCTTTTTGCTTGTGGTCTTGTGGTGGAAGATCATCTTGAGCTTGTGTCCCTTGGAAAGAAGTGGGATCATACTTCTCTTGTTGAGGAACAAACTTCGTCTTGGGGTATTGATATTCTTCCCACTCAACTCCATTGGCATTGAACTTTCGTTCAAAACCAATACCTTGATTCTTCCAGTGCCTTCCTTGCTTGCGTACAATTTCCTTGAATTGCTTACTCCCGGCAAGGCTCTTGTAAACACCTTTCTCTATAATTCCCTTCAATAAGCTATTTTCTTGCTCAAGTGTAACTTGGCTAAGAGAATCATTAATGGAATCAAGAGAACTACTAGAGGCAACAATATTGGGTTTAGCATGATTATTGTTACTACTAGAGGAAAAATCTTTCTTGTTCTTGTTACTAGACTTGACTTGAGGCATTTAAGTGGATAAGAGTAAACGCTTGGCAATGTAAGAAGAACTTTTCTTGCGAAGATCATCATTGATTGCCTTTAAGAACTCATGCTCTTGCTCAAGGTTGAGCTTCTCAAAACATAATTTCTCATGAGTCCTTAAAAGTTCTCGATGATCTCCTAAGATAGTTTCATGAGCTAACTTAAGAGTGTTTAGTTCTTTACTTAGAGACTCAATCTTCTCCTTATCATTGTCATTCGTTTCATCATAGTATTCATCACTATAGTTGTCAACAAATAAATCATCTGGAGATGTCCCTCCTCCCACTCCTGTCAGTCATCTGCAAGCTATTGGCAAGGAGTTGGACATTGATGCAGCTCTGCTCACTGAGGATGCACTTATGGTGGACCCTTCTGCCGCAACCAACCAAGCCTCCAATGAATAGTGTGCTATCCGAATGCTGGGTTTTGCAAGCCCCAAAATTTGCTCCCTTCATGTCTTTACTTTCTGAACTTTGGATATCTAATAATGTTGGTTCAGACCTTAATGTGGCTTTTGGACATATGGTATTGTGTGCTGTGTGGTTTGGGGACCTGTTTATGATCTTTATCTATGAATTCTCAATGTAAAAGCTGGAATGTCCTGTGCTGGAATGTCAGGGGTTTAAACTCTGAAACTAGGCAAAGAGCTGTCAGGCAAAAGATCGATGAGAGTCACTATGCAATTGCATGTTTGCAGGAAACTAAATGTGCTTCTTTTGACTCCAGATCAGTTAAAAGTTTTTGTCCTAAAAGATTTGACAGTTTTTCTTTTGCTCCTTCTTTGGGGGCCTCTGGTGGAATCATAGTTGTTTGGAACTCCTCTGTTTTTGAGGGGACCTTATTGGAAATCCAACAATTTGCAGTAGTGATTGAGTTTGTTTCCAGACAAAATAATGAGAGGTGGACTCTTGTTGCTGTTTATGGTCCTTGTCAGGGGGAAGCTAGGGATAATTTTGTACTTGGTTATACCACCTGAATATTCCAGTGGATGAAAATTGGCTGCTCCTGGGGGATTTCAATTTTCTGCACTCGCTGGATAACAGAAATTTCCCTGGAGGGGACCTGAATGACATGTTTATCTTCAATGAGATTATAGGGCACTTGGGCCTTTTGGAATTGCCCATCAAAGGCAGATCATACACTTGGTCTAATATGCAGGATAATCCCCTCCTTGAGCAGCTAGATTGGTTTTTCACTTCTGTTGATTGGATATCTGACTATCCCATGACTGAGGTGACGCCCCTCGCAAAAACTGCATCTGACCATGTGCCATGTGTGGTTTCAATCAAAACTTCTATTCCCAAGTCTAACATTTTTAGATTTGAGAACTATTGGTTAGAGCTCGAGGGTTTTATGGACTGTGTTGACTCTTCATGGCAAAGAACTTCTAGAAAGGGACATATCACAGCTAGAATAGCTGACAAGCTCAAATCCCTACGAATGTGTCTCAAAAGATGGCAAATGAACATCTCCAAACTGAAAATGCTTGTCTGTAAATGTAATAAGGTTATTCTGTTACTAGATGAACTTGAGGAGCTCAGACCATTGTACAGGCATGAATCTAATTTTCAAAGAGTGGTTAAGAATCATGTGGAAAAGTTGCTTCACCTTCAATGGCTTTATTGGAAAAAGAGATGTACTATCAGATATATAAAAGTGGGTGGAGAAAACACTAAGTTCTTTCATGCTATGGCTACTGAGAGGCATAGAAGGAATTCTATTGCTAGCTTAAAACTACCAGATGGCATTGTGGTATCTGACCACTCTCAAATGGAGGGTATTATATGGAATTGTTTTAAAAATAGAATGGGCTCTTCAAGGGGTATCCACATGGGCTTTGATCTCTCCTCTTTAATTGTTCCAGTGGAGGGTTTGGATGTTCTCACTAAGCCCTTTGAGAAAGAGGAAATGGACAAGATTGTCAAACATATGCCTGTTGATAAAGCCGCAGGTCTAGATGGTTTTAATGGTCTTTTCTTCAAAAGGTGCTGGCACATTATCTCTCCAGATTTTTATGAACTGGCATAGGCTTTTTATGATGGTACTGCTCATCTAGAGAACATCAATGATTCATATATCACTTTGGTGCCTAAGAAACATTCACCTGAGGAGGTGGGGGACTTCAGACCTATTTCTTTAACAGGAATGGGTCTTAAGTTCCTTTCCAAAATGGCAGCCAATAGGTTCCAAGAGGTAATAATGCAGTGTATCCACAAGAACCAGTATGGGTTTATAAAAAGCAGAACTATTCAGGACTGTATTGGATGGACTTTTGAGTATTTACACCAGTGTCATCAGTCCAAGAGGCCAATTGTCATACTTAAATTGGATTTTGAGAAGGCCTTTGATTCTCTTGAGCATGCGGCAATTGTCCAAATCTTGAGATATAAGGGTTTCAATGAAAAGTGGATTCTTTGGATGAAACAGCTTTTGTCTACAGGTACCTCATCTGTTCTGCTGAATGGTGTTCCTGGTAGGAAATTCATATGCAAAAAGGGTGTTAGGCAGGGAGATCCAGTCTCTCCCCTACTCTTTGTCTTAGCAGCTGACCTATTGCAGACTGTAATTAATGACATGTTCAGAAGGGGCATACTTCATCTCCCAATACCTTCTCATGACCAGGACTATCCTGTGATTCAGTATGTTGATGATACCTTGATTATCTTGCCTGCTGACAAGGTACAGTTAATTGCTTTGAAGGACATGTTGAAGGTCTTCTCTATGTCTACTGGGCTTGATGTGAATTATCATAAATCCTTTATCATTCCCATCAATGTGGACACTGCTGTCATGACAGATTTAGCTGCTGCTTTTGGATGTCAAATTGGAAAAATGCCTTTCACATACCTTGGGCTGCCAGTAGGTACTACTAGGCCTAAAATGGTGGACTTCATGCCTCTGGTAGACTGCATGGAGAGAAGAATGACAGCTAGCTCCTCTTTTTTAAATCAGGGGGAGAGATTACAGTTTCTGAACTCTGCATTGTCTTCTATGCCTATCTTCTTTCTTTGTAGTTTGGCTGTCCCTGCTGGCATTCTAAAGCCATTGGAGAGAATTCAGAGACAATGCCTCTGGAGGAAAAATAGGGGTGAACCTGCTCCTTCTCTGGCTGCTTGGGACCTTATTTGTAGGCCAAAAAACAAGGGAGGCCTTGGTATTCTCAACCTGGGTGTTCAGAGCGTGGCGCTACTGCTCAAACATGCCAATAACTTCCTCAATAAAAAGGATATACCTTGGGTGTCCTTAATTTGGGACTCTTACTATCATGGCAGAGTACCCCAAGGAACTTCTGATTGTGGCTCCTTCTGGTGGAAGGATATATGCAAGGTCTTGCAAAACTTTAGGGACTGTGCTTGGGTTCAGATAAATGAAGGAGACACTGCACTCATGTGGTCAGACACTTGGAAGCTTGATGATCAGGACTCTAAGCTTCAATTCAGATTTCCCAGGCTTTTTTCATATGTTAAAGATCCCTGGATTTCTGTTAAGGATTTCTTGGACTCTCAGGACATGTATCACCACTTCCATCTTCCTTTGAGCTGATTATTCTTCAATCTCTGTTGGAAAGCCATGATAGAGTCACTCGGTCCAAAGATATTTGGCTTTGGAATGGCACTGCCAAGGGATACTCTCCGAAGCTTTTTTACTCCCATGTGTTTGTGTCACAATCTTTCAACCCCCTGACAGCTTGGATCTGGAAGTCCTCTTGCACTATGAAAATAAAGGTTTTTGCTTGGATGCTCATTATGGATAGGCTGAATACCAAAGATATGGTGGAACGGAGGCATTGGCATTTGGAGGATGGAGTAAACTGTGTTCTCTGCCCTTTGCAGACTAGGGAAACAAGAGATCATCTGTTCTTCAATTGCAATTTTAGTATCAGGGTTTGGAACTATTTGCAAATTGATTGGTCATCAGGTGACTCGATGAAGGAGCTGGTCATCAATGCAAATAGGAGTTTTAGGAAACCTTTCTTCACTGAAGTGGTCTTTATAGCTTGCTGGAATATATGGATTGTCAGAAATGCTAAGGTCTTTAGGCATGAGAGAGCTGGATTTAATAAATGGAGAACAGCTTTTCTTCATGATATTGCTCTAATGCAATATAGGATTAAGCATGCTTATAAGGATGATCTCCTTAAATGGATCTCTTTTCTTCCACCTTGAGCCTGTTTGTTGTTTTTCCTCCTTTATTTAGATTAGCTTGATTACCCCTTGTAATCCCCCTTGTACTTGTACTTGTCTTGCCTTTTAATAAAGTTTTGATATGCTGTGGGGGTTTTCCCTACAGTCCCCAGTCAAAAAAACAAATAAATCATCATCACCTAACAAGTCATCTTCATCACTATTGAAATCAACATACTCGGGGTGTGATACCTTTGGACCTTTGGCCATGAAGCATCTTCCAATTCCTTCATTTGGTGAATCAAATATGTCATAGGAGTTGGTTGACACAAGTGCTAGACCGGCAACACCTTCATCTTGAGTATATTCGGAGTCGGAGTGATAGCTTCTCTCGGAGTCATTGTCGGAGTCGGAGCCGGATACCCATTCACCAACATGAGCTTGATGTCTTCATTTTGTGTAGCTCCTTGATGACTTGTCCTTCCTTTCTGAATCCTTGCTTCTCCGTGAGGGTCTTCGTTCATAACAATCATCCCTACTCCTTCTTTCTCTAGGTGGTGATTTTTCTCTTCTACTTCTTCTTTTGGAAGAATCTTCTCTTCTCTTGTGGGGAGCCGTACACTCATTGGAGTAGTGTCCGGGTCTTCCACAATTGTAGCAGTTTCCCTCTCGACTAGAAGATCTTTTGTCATTGTAGGACCTTGACTTGGAACTTCTCTCTTTGCTTCTATTCTTGTAGAACTTGTTGAAGTTCCTCACCATTAAGCTCAATTCTTCATTGAAGGTTTGTTTCTCACTTGATGATGTGGGGGCTTCACATGAGGCTTTGTAAGCACCACTTGACTTGTTATGGAGCTCCTCCTTATCCTTGAGTGACATCTCATGAGAAACAATTCTTCCAATGACTTCTGTTGGCTTGAGATCTTTGTAATTTGGCATCATTTGGATCAATGTGCATACGGTATCGTATTTTCCATCCAAGGCTCTTAGGATCTTCTTGATGATGAATTTATCGGTCATCTCTTCACTTCCTAAGCCGGCAAGCTCATTTGTGATAAGAGCAAGCCTAGAGTACATTTCAGCGACACCTTCACCATCCTTCATTTTGAACTTGTCAAGTTGACTTTGAAGCACATCCAACTTGGATTCCTTGACGGAGTCGGTACCTTCATGCATATCAAACAAAGTATCCCAAATTTCCTTTGTATTCTCAAGATGGCTGATTTTGTTGAATTCTTCGGGGCACAATCCGTTGAAGAGGATATCACAAGCTTGAGCGTTGTATTGCAGCATTTTCAACTCTTCCGCGGTGGCTTCACGATTCGGTCCTCTCCCATCAAAGAATTCACCTTGCAAGACAACACACACAATAGCCCAAACGGCGGGGTTATGTCCAAGAATATGCATTTTCATCTTATGCTTCCAACTAGCAAAATTAGTACTATCAAAGTAAGGACCTCTACGGTGGTAATTTCCCTCGCTAGACACGATACTCTCCTAGGTTGTGAAACCAAGGCTATGACCACCAAAAGCTATGAAAATCAAAGCAAATGGAGACCAAAGCTCTGATACCACTTGTAGGATCGAAAGTATGTCCAGAGGGGGGGTGATTAGACTACTTGACCAAATAAAAATCTAGCCTTTTCCCAATTTTAGTCTTTGGCAGATTTTAGCTATCTTAGCATAAGTCAAGCAATCTTAACACAATTCGAGCAAGCATGCAAAGAGTATATGAGCAGCGGAAAGTAAAGCATGCAACTTGCAAGAATGTAAAGGGAAGGGTTTGGAGAATTCAAACGCAATTGGAGACACGGATGTTTTTGTCGTGGTTCCGATAGGTGGTGCTATCATACATCCACATTGATGGAGACTTCAACCCATGGAGGGTAACGGTTGCGTGAGTCCACGGAGGGCTCCACCCATGAAGGGTCCACGAAGAAGCAACCTTGCCTATCCCATCACGGCCATCGCCCATGAAGGACTTGCCTCACTAGCGGTAGATCTTCACGAAGTAGGTGATGTCCTTGCCCTTACAAACTCCTTGGTTCAACTCCACAATCTTTGTCGGAGGCTCCCAAGTGACACCTAGCCAATCTAGGAGACACCACTCTCCAAGAAATAACAAACGGTGTGTTGATGATGAACTCCTTGATCTTGTGCTTCAAATGATAGTCTCCCCAACACTCAACTCTCTCTCTCATAGGACATGGATTTGGTGGAAAGAAGATTTGAGTGGAAATCAACTTGGGGAAGGCTAGAGATCAAGATTCATATGGTGGAAATGGAATATCTAGGCCTCAACACATGAGTAGGTGGTTCTCTCTCAGAAAATATGTATTGGAAGTGTAGGTATGTTCTGATGGCTCTCTCCCCACGAATGAAGAGTGGGTGGAGGGGTATATATAGCCTCCACACAAAATCTAACCGTTACACACAATTTACCAATCTCGGTGAGACCGAATTAAGAAACTCGGTCGGACTGATTTAGCAAACCTAGTGACCGTTAGGATTTTCGGTAGTACTGAGATGCAACTCGGTAGGACCAATATGGTTAGGGTTAGGGCATAACGTAATCTCGGTGTGACCGATCACACAAACTCGGTGGGACCGATTTTGGTGATAAGGTAACCAGAGAGTTGGTCAGGTAAACTCGGTGGGACCGATCGCTCATTTCGGTGGGACCGAAATGTTACAAAAGAGAAACGGAGAGTTTACATTGCAATCTCGGTGGGATCGATCGCTCATCTCGGTAGGACCGGAACATTACGAAGGGAAATAGAGAGATTACAACCCCATCTCGGTGTGACAGAAATCCCTATCGGTGAGACCGATTTGCCTAGGGTTTGTGGCAGTGGCTATGACATCTGAAACTCGGTGGCACTGGATAGAAAGACTCGGTGGGGCCGAGTTTGACTTTTGGTTTAGGTCATATGTGGAAGTGGGAAGGTAGTTGAGGGTTTTGGAGCATATCACTAAGCACTACGAAGCAAGAACCTCATCAAGCAACACCTCATCCCTCCTTGATAGTATTGGCTTTTCCTATAGACTCAATGTGATCTTGGATCACTAAAATATAAAATGTAGATTCTTGAGCTTTGAGATTGAGCCAATCTTTTTGTCCTTAGTATTTTGAGGGGTCCACTTTCCTCATCCATGCCATGCCATTCATTGAGCTTTTCCTGAAATATTAATCTTGGAATAGCATTAGCTCAATGAGCTATATGTTGTTAGGAATTACCAAAACCACCTAGGGATAGTTGCACTTTCAACTAGCTTGACCGCATCGTCGAGCTTGTCCACACCACAGGGGGCTCCCCTGCGCCATCCCACTCTCTGCCTCGCCCTCCGCCAGCCACAGGCGACGCGGCTCATGAAGCACCTCCACCACCTCTGCCCCAAGACGGCGCCCTAGCGCCAAGGCACGTGGCTCCACGGCGCGACCCACCGCGTCCGGCAGCCGCACATGAAGAAAGAAGCTGCGAAGAAGTCCCTCTACCGCAAGCAAATGCTCCGCCACTCCTTGCTCCGCCACGCCAGGATCGTTTGCTGCAGCAAGGCCCCGCGCCGATGGCCGTAGCGGCGCGCGGGTGCCAAGGCCAAGCTCCACCTCCAAGGCGGGCCCCGGTGACCATGGCCGGCTGTCGCGCCTTCACCCCCGAGCTATGTAGCATCGCCTGGCCAGGCAAGTTCAAGCCAGATCTGCCCCCTCGCTACGATGGCACCCCCGACCCCGTGGAGTTCCTGCAGCTCTACAAGCTGAGCATCGAGGCGCCTGACGGCTGGGTCATGTATTTCCATGGCGCCTTCGCACGCCGGGGCGCGGGGGCTGGAGCTATACTCATCTCGCCCACTCAGGACAAGCTCTACTACGCTGTACAGCTCTGCTTCCAGCATGGCGAGAAGGTCTCCAACAACATTGCAGAATACGAGGGCCTCATAGCCGGCCTGAAGGCTGCAGCGGTGCTGGGGGTGAAGCGTCTCACCATCAGGGGCGACTCGCAACTCCTTGTCAACTTCTCCAACAAGGTGTATGACCCGAAGGACGAGCACATGGAGGCATACCTCACGGAGGTGCGCAAGATGGAGAAGCAATTTCTGGGCCTGGAATTGCAGCACATGCCCCAAGGCACCAACAAGGAAGCAGAAGACATCGCCAGAAGAGCGTCCAAGCGACAGCCCCAGGAGCCTGGCGTCTTCGAGGAGCGGCTCTTCAAGCCATCAGCAACGCCGCCACTTCCGAGAGCAAATCAGCCTCAGGAGCAACTCCCACAGCCGCCAGCCTCAGGAGCCTCAGCCTGCAGCCCGACCTCAGGAGCACGCCTACTCCTGGCGCTCGAGCCCCAGGAGGGATGCTGGACCAAGGAATTCAAGGAATACTTGATACAAGGGGTGCTGCCAGAGAAGGAGGAGGATGCGGAGTGCGTGGCCCGTCAGGCCACGGCATACTGCATCCAGGACGGTGAGTTATACAGGAAGCGACCAAATGACATTACACTGTGTTGCATCCCCAGGGAACAGGGGAAAGAGCTGATAGCTGACATACACGACGGAGACTGTGGGCATCACTCGTCGTCGCGAACCCTCGTCAGCAAGGCATTCTGAAGTGGATTCTACTGGCCTACGACACTCAACGACGCGACCGACACTACAAAAAAAAAAGACACATCCGTGACATTTTGGGCCGAACGAAAAAAAATTCTGGCATACATATGACACTTCTATGACGATAATTGTGACAAAACCGGTATCATGATAGATGTGGTGGGCTCCTACTTCTATGACAAAAAATCATGACAGAAAATGGGCTTTTCATCCTGGGCGGACCGGAGACGCAGCTGCATGACATTCTTTGGGACGCCCATGACAGAAAAAACCGTGGTAGAATCGAGGGGGAGGAAAATTTCAGGGAGTTCTCGGTTACGGTGGGAGGTCGGGGGCCGAGCGATGCGCGTTTCTCTCGTACACGTACGTGCGTGTGTGCGAGGCATTGGCTCTAACTGAACCCGAGTGATTGCACTGTAGGCTGCGTGTTACTAAACCCGAGCGATCGATCGATGGCTGTTAACTGAACCCGATCAAGCAATTCCTTCGCTACTGCTGCTAACTAAAGCCGATCGATTGGATGAACAGTGAGCGTTGCCGGGGGGTGGATGAACAGTGAGCGGTGGTGTTGCCTCTGGATGAACAGGATCTCGTGGTGTGGTGGAGGGCTGGATGAATAGTAGATGGTGGAGGGGTGCCCGTGGAGGGGTGGTTGAACAGGACCACGTCGTGTGGAGCGCTGGATGAACAGTAGACGATGGAGGGGTGCCCATGGAGGGGTGGTTGAACAGTAGTCGATGGAGTAGCGCGCGGTGGAGGCTGGATGAACAGGAGCCCGTGGAGGCTGGAGGAGGTCGACGGTAGCCCGTGGAGGCTAGAGGAGGTCGACAGTGGAGATGAACAGTATCCTGTGGAGTCCCTTTTGCGGTACGCCACACCCCTCCCGATGAACAGGACCCCCGTTTCGACCGTAGCACTCCAACACAAGTCTGTTTCGTCCGTTTTGCGGTACGCCACGCCCCTCCCAATCAACAGGACCCCCGTTTCGACCATAGGAGGTCCGTTTCGTCCATTTTGTGGTACGCCACACCCCTCCCGATCAACAGGACCCCGTTTCAACCGTAGGAGGTCCGTTTCCTCCGTTTTGCGGTACGCCAGACCCCTCCCGATCAACAGGATCCCGTTCCGAACGTAGGAGGTCCGTTTCCTCCATTGTGCGGTACGCCAGGCCTCGTTTCCATCGCCTGTTCCATCCAAGCCCTCCCGATGAACACGACCACGCATTCCGTTCTGACCCAGCCGGTTGGCTCCCACGTGTTCTGTTGCCTCCCGGTGAACACGATGCATTCCGTTGCCTCCACATGAACACGACGCATTCCGTTGCCTCCCCATGAACACGACGACGACACTGTTTCTCTGTTCTGACCCAGCCATGGACACGAGCCCTGGCCGTACGTATGCGCGAGTAGGCGTTCGAGACCCCGCCCGTATGTACACATACGTGGCCGTATTTTCTTTCTTGCACCCTGGCCGCTGTACGTATGTGTACATGCTACGTGTGCGCCTCTACTACGACACGTACGCGCCTCTACTACGACACGTGTGCGCCTCTACATCCACCAGTATATATGTACGTACACGTTCGCGACCAAAATGACAACGCTACGTACGCTTCGACCAGGTGGGTCCCGACTGTCAAGCACTTCCTTGCATGCGAAGATGTAGCTGGTGGGTCCCAGCAGTCAGGGGGAAACGTTTTTTTCGTAAAATACGGTGGCCCGTCCGGTGGGTCCCCGCTGTTAGGTGGAGGAATAATTATTTGGCACGTAATAAGGAGGCACTTCCTTGCTGCGGCCGTGGACCCAGCTGTCAGCCTCTCCACGTACAGTCCACGTCCGATGGAAGCCGTTCCTTGACCATGTTGACCACGCCGCGTCGAGAGCACCAGGGCGGTGGACGACGGCGAGGCCTAGGAAGGGGACGACGCGGAGCCGGGGAAGACGCGACAGTGGATGCCGTCGCCACAGAATAACAGGGGGTGTGGGTGAGTAGAGGGATGGGTGAGTAGAGGGACGGCCTGGCCAGCGGTGGGAGTAGTAGGGGCGGTGAGGCCTCCGCTGCACCGCAGCCGGCCACGGGAGGCAGGAGCACGAGGCACGACCGGCGCTGGTTTGGGCGGCTGGAGCAAGAAGACCAGAGGTTGAAGAAGCACTACGGCCGTTGGATGGACATCATACGGTCACTGGAGCTAGAATCGTGCATATTGACTAAGTTGACAATGCCCTCCGTCCCCGTCAACTTAGTAGGCCCACAAGTCAGCCTGCCACTATACTGGGTCCCAGCTAACAGGGGGAGTATTCATTTTTTTTGTGCGTAATAAGGAGGCACTTCCTTGCGTGCGAAGATATAGCTGGTGGGTCCGAGATGTCAGCGGCGGTAACGTTTCTTTCACGAAATAAAGAGGCCCTTTCGGTGGGTCCCTGATGTCAGGTGGAGGAATCATTATTTTGCGCGTAATAATGAGGCATTTCCTTGCGTGCGGCCGTGGACCCAGCTGTCGGCCTCTCCACGTACAGTCCACTTCAGATGCATGTCGGTCATTGACCACGTTGACTAGGCTGCGCCGAGAGCACCAGGGTGGTGGACAACAGCGAGGCCTAGGACGGGAACGACACGGAGGCAGGGAAGACTCGGCAGTTGTTTCCCACGCGAAGGGGAGTACAACTGTATGAGCGTTTACTGGTTCGTCTGCCGTCGCCGAAGAATAACAGCAGGTGTGGGTGAGTAGAGGGATGGCTAGGCCAGCGATGGGAGTACGGTGGGGCAGTGAGACCTGCGCGGCAGCAGAGCCGGCCGCGGGGAGGAGGGAGCAGGCAGTCCCGCCGGTGCTTGTTTGAGCGGCTAAAGCAGGAAGAGCAGAGATAGAAGAAGCACGGCAGCCGTTGGATGGCCATCCAACAGTCACTGCTTGTGCGTCAACCTTTTTTTAGGAAAGCCTCAAATCTGTGGAAAACAACATACAACCCATCTGTCATTATTTCTAATAATTTACAGCCCATTTGCTAATTATTAAGGTTTTTTGGAGCCCATATTGTGGCCACGGTTAAACAATTATATGAAATTTTGCATATTTCGGTGCGGTTCAAACTGTTTTTAATCCCGAAATTTTGACTCACATTCAAACTGATTTTAAAAATAAATGTATATCAATATAAAATCCAACAAATTCTCCACGCATAAAAATTTAATGTAATTTAAAATCTCGAAATGAAAAAAAAGATATTTGAAACTAATTGCCGGTTTGATGTGTTTTAAAATTGTATAGCCCATTTTCTCATTACTGATGGGCCATTTTCTCGGCCAGCCGAATGAAAGGTCTCCTCGTCTTGAAAATTTTGTAGCACAACAGGACTGACAAAGCGACTTACTTGGCAAATCACAAAAAAACTGGGTTGTGGCCGTGGACCCAGCTGTCAGCCTCTCCACGTACAGTACTCTTCCGATGGAATGTCGTTGACCACGTTGACCATGCCGCGCCGAGAGCACCAAGGCGGTGGACGATGGCGAGGCCTAGGAAGGGGATGATGCGGAGCCGGAGAAGACGCGACAGTGGATGCCCACGCAGAGAGGAGTAGGAGGGTTCACTGGTTCGGCTGCAGTGTGAGGCTGTCGTCGCCGCAGGGCCTGGCTAGCGGTGGGAGTAGTAGGGGGTGATGAGGCCTCAACGACAGCACAGCCGGCCACTGGAGGCAGGAGCAGGCGGTCTCCCCGGCGCTGGTTTGGGCGGCTGGTGCAAGAAGAGCAGCGATTGAAGAAGCAACAGGACCGTTCGATTCAAATCCAACGGTTACTGCTGCTAGAATCATTTGTTGATTAAGTTGACAAGCCCTGCGTACGCGTCAACTTAGTAGGCCCACAGGTCAGCCTCTCAACAGGTGCGCCCTAGATGTCAGTGGGAGGAATCATTTTTTCGCGTAATAAGGAGGCAGTTGATTGCGTGCGGCCAGGCCAGCGGAGGGAGCAGGGTGGGCCGGGGAAGCCTGCGTGGCATCATAGCGGGCCACAAGAGGAGGGAGCAGGCAGTCCCGCCGGCTCTAGTTTAGGCAGCTAGAGCAGGAAGATCAGAGATTGAAGAAGCACGTCGGCCGTTGGATGGACATCCAACAGTCACTGCTGCTAGAATCGTGTGTTCACTGACAAAGCCTTGCGTAAACAAGTCAGCCTCGAAATCTGTGGCGTGTACAGCCCATTTTCTATTATTTTTATTATTTTTACTCATTTTCTAATCCATATGGAATTTATTGCAGCCCGTTTTCCATTTTTAGAATTGCTGGCCATTTTCTGGTCAGTACCAGGGTCAAAAAATTAACTAAATATGTGGGAAATTTTGAAAATTCGCAAATTTTTGCTGGGGAATGAAATATTCTTAATCCAAAAATTAATAGTCATACTAAAACAAATTTAAAAATAAATTAGTACTATGTCATGTTAAATCCAATGAAATACGTATAAGATATCAGTGAAGAACAAAAACAAAAAAAGAAACTTATATCCCATTTGCTATATTTTTTTTGGAATTTTCAACCCCTTTTGATATTACTTTTAACAGACATTGACCATACTCTTAAGCCAGGCCGGAATGCATCCCTCCTCGTCTTGAAAGATTTGCAGCCCAGTAATTCAGAGAAAACAAATAGGCCTAGCTTGGGTATTCTTCAAAAAGAAATACTGGGCTACCTATTTTCCCAAAGAACTAGCGCATGAGCATTTAGCTTTATTTATTTACCTATTTATGTTTAGGGGACCATGAGCATGTACCTGGGCCGGATTCATGTGAGAGCCTCCCTTCCTGTTAATTATGGGCTTCTCTATTGGGCCTTCATCAGTGGGTTGCATGTTATCAACAAGTGGAAAATGTGTTCCGTACGAAAAATAGTATGCGCTACATACGGTACGGCGCACTAAAGGATCGAACCGTGCATAGACTTCCAAAACATTGTGTTTGTCATTCTAAAAATACATTTATTCAACCAACAGACGAAATATACTACTGATTGTACATTGAAAATAGCAGCAGCAGCAACCAGGGTTGGGGGTGCAACAGAAGCAGTAAGCAGGCCAGAAGAGTGAAGACATAGCTCTCTCTTCCAAACCAAACATCAGCCATCATTACAAAAGGGCTACCAAAAAAGAACAAGTGTATACATCAAACTAAATAAAGATCCTACTACACCAAGTGTACGCATCTAACTAACTGGCTCAGTTAGACGTTACTATTTATTAAGCTGTGGAGATTGGCTGACGGCTTCAACCAGATGGGTGCCTGACGGGGGAAACTCCAGCCAGCAGGTCGAAGTCTGATACTTGCGACCCTCTCTCCTACTTTGGGCTGCAGAGCATGGCGGCACATATCAGGGTATGGTGCATGTAGAGACGCATGGTACGCTGTGTACACACAGTTTTGCCTGATGAATGAAACTGCGTTGCCATCATGATCCTTGCCGTTGGTTATCTCCTGGTTAATCGGATAATTCAGTCTGACAAACAGAGAGCATGTACCAAGGCTACTTACCAGCCTCCAGTCAAAAATTCCTGAAGGCCCAGAGAAGCTGGGATCCTGCTCAAAGACCTTGCAGTGAATGTGATTGTATTCCACGAAATGACACTTCCAGTACATGCGAACGATCATCAATCTTTCGTCGTCGTTTGATTGAGCCAGGAACCACCTGCAACTGCCATGTCGCTTTTCTTTGAAAGGTTCTGGGATTAGGAAGGGTAGGGACACCAGGCGGCCTACAACATCATATCAAGTTGGAGTCAAATAAAAAAGGGCTCTTGATTTAGTCAATCTTAAGAACAGCATGTTATGAGCATGAATATTTTTTCAGCAAATGATGGCAGTAATATAAGCAAGCCATCATGATATCATAGGAAAGTAACATACTATTGTAACAGCCGTTTGTAGCGATGACTTGAGTAGGCCAGCAATACATCCAGCCATAGAAGGAGTCGACAGCGTAAATGAAGCCCTTGTGTTCAATGGCATCAGAGAACCATGGAGGATATATGATCCTGCGATGGATGTGCAGATTTATCCACTTACCGCAGTGACCTGTCAGATAGGCGAGACCGCGGTTGAAGAACACAATTAGCCTGAAGTCTTTATAATTCGCAGATCTTGTGGGCACTTGGCAGATTACAACCTTGAGCAAATCAAACTTGGTATCATGTTGGCTATTGTAAGATTCCGAGTATTCTGGGCCGCGGTGCCAAAGCAGTGCAGTGTTAATCGAAGGAAGGGGGATCAATCGCTGGGTGTAGACCTCCACGAGCATCCAGCTGTCGCGACCATCGATGAGCACCATCCAAAACGTGTTCATGTCGACCCAGTACATACCGTTAATGTACTTGAGGCTGACGGGGATCGGATCGCAGTCAAGGGGGTTGATGCTCGCCACCCTATGATTGTTATGCTGCGTGACACGTCGTTTCTGAAGATTAGGCGGCATCAGTAAGAAAGGAGCTGGCTTAAAAAGCTCCGGCTTGAGGGCTTTCAGTGAACGGTACAGCCCCGACGAGCACGCGGCGAGCGACATGGTACTTAGATTATCCACACGCGAAACAATGAGCTTGATTACCTCTGTGGGGAGCAAATTCCAGCCACTCTTTCAGCAGACGCTGCTCGGTTCTGCCATTGTTAGTGCTTGGGTTTCAGACGAGGGGGGAGGCGCCTTAGCGGGGATGGAAGATTGGACGAGATTACATGCGGACAAAGATGGAGAAGCGAATATGTGCTGCGGGAAGTGGACAGATGATGATGACTACAGCACGCCGCTTGACTTACGAGCACATACCAGCAGCGTAGGGTCATGTCGATGCTAGACAACTTGCTTGGGTGATCACAGTAGTGGTACTCCCTACAGTGCTATGCCCTAACTTGCTTGAGTAGAGTAGTAGAGTAGGACTCTGCTCTACTACTAGCACCGGAGGAGTAGTATATTCTAATCTAAAATAGTTACAAACTTCAATGCCCGAGCATGGAACGACTATGAACCGTGCTCAAATACCGTGTCTACGTGGTGTTTGTACATGGGCAATAACCTCAACACCAACGGTGCTGCTCCCGTTGCACCGTATGTGTTTATGTCCTTCCTGTTCGAAATCATGGTAGAATTCATGATTTATTTTGTGCTTGTTCGGATTTAATCTCATAGTAACTTCCTCATATATTCAACTGGCGCAACTCCCCCTTCGTCCACTGCTATGAGTGCCCGATGCCGTTTTGTGGCTCACCGGCAGACATGGTGCATCACCTCATGGATGCGTTCAGTGGTCACTGCTGGCCCTTGGCAGAGAACATCAAGTACAAGACGTGCTACCCGTTCACCATGCCGGAGTCGCTGGAGGATCACCGCCGCCTGCTAGTCTCGGAGGAGGATGGTAGTGTCTTCCTCTTGATCGTGGGCACCGGTGAGGCCCGCGCAGGCCGCCGCCCCGTCTCTGTCATGCGTCAGGGGCGACGCCGCTGACGCTGACACTGACACGAGGCCGATGTACGGGTGCGTGGTCAGTGTTACTACCCCTCCAGGTTGCGTGGGCAGTGACACCGGCCTCATCGAACGGACTTGGACTCTGGGGAGCTGGGACTATCCCGCCAATGTGGACTTGGAAAACCCATGGCATCCTTTACCCGCCGACGCGACTCCAAGGAGGTTCACCTGGACATACGCATTATCAAGTTAAATGTTGATCATTAGTCTTTTCTTAATGTAATCCACTGTCTAAGCATGTGGAGACTTCCATGCAGGATCTTGCTCTATTGGAGTATCACGCATGAATAAAAGTGTATCTGTTTATGGTTTAGTCTAGAATCTTCCATGTATGAATTTTTACTACGGTACTGGTGAAAGACTTACGATGAACCATTTCTTACATCTCCTCTGCCTGCTTGCAAGTCATCCTGATTTAATCCCTCAGTCTAGGTGTATAAGGGCATGGTTAATATTACTTAATAGTATAGCCAACTGCTGACTATAAGAAAGTGCCATGTCATCTGTAGCCAACATGTATAACAATCGATACTCAAAAACTAGTTCTTAAAGATCATTTCTTGCAAAGCACAATAAGTGTTATGTTTGCAAAAGATACCTTTTTATCTATTTCACCCAGATGTTTGTGAGCTCTAGAGATGAAATAACATCCAAAGAAACCTATCGATACCCGTTACACATGAGATGACCCCCACATCCTTTGTCAAAATAAACAACTCCCCAATAAATGCATTTCACTCTTCGGTGCAACGCACAGGCACCTTACTACTATAGTTTAGTACGACGAAAAATTGAACTAACATTATATATAGTACGATAAATGCTGATGCATGTCACCTAAAATTATATCATTCAAAACTATGTTCAAATACGAATCCAACGATATAGTTTTTGTTGACATGCACTAACATTTTGTCAGTTAAATCTTCAGTCAAATTCAATGGGGGGCTAATAAACCACGACCGATGTAGTACAAGTGTAGAGGGCGGCGCTGCACGGGAGTCTCACCTCTCACCCCACTCATGGCGCATCAGTAAAGCCGTCATATCACAAAACCCAACCACTCCCAATAATAAGTGGCCTGGTAAAATAAACGGACAAGCAACCATCACATCCCTCCGTCTTTTTTACATTTCATCTCTCTGCATTTACTTTCTCCGATTCATCTCGCACACTCGATCCCTAGCTACTACTCCTAGGGCCAGTTCTTTTGGCGGCTTCCCCAGCTTTTCCCACAAGACTAGTCACAGTGGAGAGTAACAATAAGGCGCCTCACTCATTTATTTGGGCTTCTAAACTACTACTCCATCCTAGTTTATTCCGCGCCATTGTAATTTGTGCTAAATTTTGACCAAAGATTTAACTGGTTTATTCCTCACCATTATAATCCCTCTGTCTAGGTGTGTAAGTCATCTTACGAAAACCAAATAATCCCAAAACACTTAGGCGCGGTGCATTAACTTCTACCTCGTTTCTTGTTTCTTGACATATCAACCAATAAGAGATAAAGAGTGTGCATGCTTTTAATGACTTGAAATATCAAACACGACATGCAGTGGTTAGTTCATTGCATGCAATACTATTAATTAGCAAATAAACATTAACATTTCTCGTTTTGTCCTCCTCCTTGGTCACGGTGCACAGCCTAAGATGACTTACTCACCTAGACGGATGGAGTAGTGCATGTGACATGCACTAACATTTCATTAGTTAAATTTATGATCAAAATTTGACACAGGTTACAATGGGGACCAATAAACCAGGACGGAGGTAGTAGTTATGGGATTACTAATCTAGAAGCCTAAAAGAACTGGCCCCTGGTACTCCTACAAGTAGTAGTACTCAAGTTGGAATTCCAATTGCACGGCACAACTTGTTAGGCAAAAAATTCGATACAGGGTGTAGGAAGCAGTTTGGGAATTTGCATGCCTTTCCAACCAGTGAGATACTCCATACAAAGTACAATAGAGAAATAACCACAGAGAAGGAAGCTAAAAGTAAACAATCAAACGAGCATTTTTGCATTTGTTTTGCATTGAATCGTTTCACAAGCTTGACTAGTGTTGTTTTTCTACTTTTACAAAAAACGCATCGTAATGCTAAAACGTGAATTTGCATGTACAGAAGTAATAGTAGTACTCCCTCCGTCTAGGTGTATAAGTCTTCCCTCCTTCTTGGTAACGGTGCACAACCAAAGATGACTTATTGACCTGGACGGAGGGAGTAGCACAGTCTACAAGCATATATCGAGAGAGACGTGTAGTGCGGTAGTATATAGTAAAGTTTGTGCTATATGCATGTACTTGCAAAATGCGTACGAATACACAAGGTTTCCAAACTTTCCCTTTTACATACTTAATTAAGGACGCTAAAAATTCCTGAACGTTCGGGGTTTATCATTTGCGTCCCAAAACTAATGAGATCGCCTTACGAAACAAAAATTATACTCCTCCTAAAAGCCACGGCGCTCGCAGGAACGCTTGCGGCGTGCCACGAGTGCCCTGGTGCGCGGTCGTTTCCCAGCGCGCCGACACAATGCTTCTTCCTCAGCCTCGCAACTCGCGAGGTGCTGATTGGCGGCTTGTCGGCGGGCGAGCGCAATCTCACCGGTGTGGTGATCCGGCGCCAACAGGTACTCCTCCTCATTGGAAGCGTGCACCCGATCCACGTATCGCCAAGCGTAGATGAGGCGCTTGGACCCGGCTGCACTCAGGGCGTCGGCACGGGCGTCCTCCGCCACCCTCACGGCCCTCGCACGAGACTTCTACCAAAGAGCCAATTGCCTGACTCTCTCAGACGCGACATCATCCTCCCAGGCAGCTTGTTCCGCGGTGCGCTTCTCTTCGTCGGCCTTCTTCTCCGCCTCTATTTTGGCGCGCTCTGCTGGAGTCAAAGCCTCCCATAAGGCGACATCCATTTCTTTCCAAAGCTCCTCAAGGCTGGGGGGCTCGGCGGGCGGCGGGGCGTTCTCCTCGTAGCGGGGAGCCGACGCATCCTCCGGCGCGCGTGCTGGCGAGATTGGGAACGCCGACGTGTCCTCCTCGACTAGTGGCGGCAAGGAACAGAACAGCGACGCGTCGCGTCGCGGCGAGGAGCGGAACACCGACGCGTCCTCCTCGACTAGTGGCGGCGAGGAACGGAACGGCGACGCATCGCGTAGCGGCGAGGAGCGGAACACCGACGCGTCCTCCTCGACTAGTGGCGGCGAGGAACGGAACGGCGACGCGTGACCGTTCGCACGGTGTAGCGAGGGGCTCCTAGGGCTTGGGAGGGGCGATGCCATGGTGGTCGACATGAGAGGAAGGGGGAGGAGATAGCGATGAACGTGAACGTGAGGGGGAGGAGATAGCGATGTCGTGTGAAGCGCAGTATTTATAGCGAGCAATGGCACACCTACGTAAGATATGGACTGAGCTGCACTGACTTAATTGCAGGTCCAGTTGCGTCACTGATATGTGGGCCACACCCCTGTTGGGCCCATATGTCAGTGACCCAATGCACCTGTAGTAAGTAACAGCTACGTGGGCATATTTGTTGAAGTAAATTACGGGGGAGCGAAGGGGTGGAAATATTGCTGGTCACAATGGAGTGGACGAGCGTGGGGGAAGGAGAGTCATGCATGCAGATTTTTTCACACGGGGTGGAGTGGTGGGACCGCCGGAGGGAGAAGGAGAGTTTGGCAGGCATATTCTTTCCACACATGGAGAGGAAAAGATTTGGAGACGAACGGGCTTCCTGCAGGTATGGGGAACGGTGCATAATAAGTCATCTTGCATGCTGGGCTAGGTATAGTCGCAAGTCATTAAAAACATACACGCCCCACACATGTTCATATTTCAAGGTGCACTGAATTATTGCATGCGATGATTAAGAGTGGCCATAATGGTGGTATCTTAGCTGGTATCATGCACACGGGAATAGCAAACATGCTGATGTGGCAAAAATTAAAGAAGAGAGGGGGTTAGAGTAACTAGTGTTCATGCACGCGGCGAGGAGGCGTGCTCAGCCGGGCCTGCAGCGAGTGCGGCCCTCTTGGCCGGCGCGCCGGTTCAGTGCCTGCGCTATGAGAGGTCGCGTCCGTGTCAGAGCAATCACTCCCTCCAGTCCTTTTTTGTATGGGTATAACAAAATCTTGTTTTCCATTCACATTTTACAAGTAAAATTCATGGACAAACTTTGACCCGAAGTACGATGGGGACTAGTAAACCAGAATGGAGGTAGTAGTTTTTTTTAATCAAAGAAGGGTTTCCCCTTCCGATTTTCATTACTGAAAACCAGCATCTAAATCTAAACCATAGTATTTGCCCTAGAACTACCAGGTTCAACATCTCGCAACATAAACACATACAACCTCCATCGCAAAAAAAACCATACAACCATACGCCAAGGAGGTACGTAGTACTATGAATTCCATTTTCGCTCCATACCAATCGTTCTAAAAACTACTTACTACTTATAACGCGCCATTGAAAATTGGAACTCTTAACCCCGCTAAAAACGATATTTTAAACGTGGCTACTCGATCTGTGGCAACTGGCGAGCCACCACGCTCCAAGTCGTTCACCTGTGGTCCTGACCATCAACTCCTACGGATCAAATTATCACGCGAGCTGACTATTCCTACAAAGGTGCTCCACCATGTACCCGATACCCGTGAATGCAGCAATCTTGCACCTAGGGTTTTAGGGTTTATTTGTTAACGTCGCCTTTACGTAACACTCATGTGTGAGAGACGGTGAGAGGACGACTACGTGCGTGTGCCTCTTCTCTCCGTATATGTACTCCACCGTTTGTCTGGTGTCCAAAAAATTATAATAACTACTAGCAATGTGCCAATGCGTTGCCACACGATCAAAGTAGATTAATACATATTCATCAATTTGACAAAAAAAAAGGTCTAGCTTTGAAGTACGTATATCACTAAAAATATGTTATGTTTCACTCAAAATATATTCCTTTGGCGGTTTTGATGAGATAAGGGAGGAATGTTGTTGGTTTCAAGATTCGAGAAGTGGTATATGTATAATTTCTACTCTTACTAGCAAGATGCCCGTGCGTTGCACGTAACATCAAGATCTTGTGGGAGAAAAGGATGAACGAGAGAAGGCCTTATCTGCAAATGTGGTGAAGAGTGCGGGTAAATCGCCATATTTTCCTTCCTATCCGTCATATATAAATCGGACGACCTACATTGCAGGATGGCAGGCCCACCATCATCACCAACTCCATTTTATCCCTACTCTTATAAAAAGCATTGTCAGTGATGATCGTGTGCCTGCCATCCTGCAATATAGGCCGTCCGATCTATATCTAACGGATAGGAAGGAAACTATGGCGATTTTGCAAAAAGATACCCACACCCCTCTCCACATTTGCAAATAAGGCCTTCCCTCGTTCATCCTTTTCCCCCACAAGATAAACTACTCATACAAATGCATCTTGATGTTCCGTGCAACGCATGGGCATCTTGCTAGTTGTTGCAAAAAGCCCATGTGTGTGTGAGAGAGAGGGAGAGTGGAGGAGGACGGAGTGCATGTGTGACAAAGACACAAGGAGTGTGTGTGCGATAGGTATCAGCTTAAAATGAGGCGATAGTGTGTGTGTGCACGATCAAGAGGGCGTGTCTCAAGAAGGGAAGAAAAATCTACATAGATACAAGGAGCGGGAGAGAGACATGTATGCAATTGTGGAAGCACGAGTGTGCGGGTGTATAAACCAATCTAGAGGCTAGCTAGTCGATAAATGTTTGTGAGAGAAATACGAGTCAGGGTGCGAAAGCGAGAGTTTTGTGTGTGTGTGAGAGAGAGAGAGACGATAGTCGGGAAGGGGAGTGGAAGTAGGAGTTGTGTGTGTGTCTGTGAGAGAGAGAGAGAGGAGACGGTAGTTGGGGTTGTCTGATCGGTAAACAAATGAATAATGTTAGTCTGGGATGGAGACGAAAAGGTGTCGGTGTACTAGAATAGGGGTACTCTAGTACCCCGAACTTGTGCACGGGCAGTTGCAGCACCCCGCGGCAAGGCTTGCCGGGCGAACGCCAAGATCCTCCATGGTTCCCTTGGAGCCATTCAAGAACAAAGTATTTAAGCTCAGGAGACAAGGCCCCGGCAAGAGGAGCTTGCCGGGAAGGCCAACCAAGGCACTCCAAGGAACTTGCTGCGACGCGCCACGTGCTCCGGCAAGGCAACAAGGCCCCGGCAAGAGTAGCTTGCCGGGAAGACCAACCAAAGTACCTCGAGGCCCGGTGAGCGACAAGCTTCCGGACCCGACAAGATAACAGCAGCGGAAAGGCGCTTGCCGCGGCAGGCGGCCACTCTGTGCCCACGCTCCAGCGCATCCACCAACGTGTTGCTCTGGGGGCCTCTCCAAGCGCGCGTGGCGGGAGGCTGTGCAGCCAACGGTGCGCAGTGGCATGCCAAGCTGACAAGATCGCCATCGTGGCAAACGGTGGCGCCCCTAATGGTCCTTTTCTGCACTGTTTGGGCGACTCAGACGGGCATTTAATGCCCTTGTCCCCGGCAAGGCAAAACTGGGAAACTGATCCATGAACACCTATGGGGCCGGCGGACCGGGCCCCTTTCGGTTCGACGGGGGGCGGAGATCGCACGAAGAGCAGATCGAGGCGAAGCACACGAGCAGTTTACCCAGCTTCGGAGCTCTCCGGAGAGATAACACTCCTACTGCTGCTTGTCTGGTTGTATTATGTCCTTGCTCCCGAGAGCTAAGTGTTTTCTGGCTCCCGAATCCCTCGAACCCTCCGAACCCCCTCTACGTTGCGCATGGGCCTCCTTTTATATGCTAAAGGGGTCACCGACAGGTGGCAACGCAGAGAAGGGTACAAATGTAAAAAGTGAGGTGGTTGGTACAGTTACTTGTACAGTGCACCCTACCTAACCCTGACGGCAGGGGACAAGGGCATTAAATGCCCATCTGAGTCGCCCAAACAGTGCAGAAAAGGACCGTTAGGGGCGCCACCGTTCGCCACGATGGCGATCTTGTCAGCTTCGCATGCCACTGCGCACTGCTGGCTGCACAACCTCCCGCCACGCGCGCCTGGAGAGGCCCCCAGAGCGACACGTTGGTGGATGCGCTGGAGCGTGGGCACAGAGTGGCCGCCTGCCGCGGCAAGCGCCTTGCCGCTGCTGTTATCTTGTCGGGTCCGGAAGCTTGTCGCTCACCGGGCCTCGAGGTACTTTGGTTGGTCTTCCCGGCAAGCTCCTCTTGCCGGGGCCTTGTTGCCTTGCCGGAGCGCGTGGCGCATCGCGGCAAGTTCCTTGGAGTGCCTTGGTTGGCCTTCCCGGCAAGCTCCTCTTGCCGGGGACTTGTCTCCTGAGCTTAAATACTTTGTTCTTGAATAGCTCCAAGGGAACCATGGAGGATCTTGGCGTTCGCCCGGCAAGCCTTGCCGCGGGGTGCTGCAACTGCCCGTGCACAAGTTCGGGGTACTAGGGTACCCCTATTCTAGTACACCGACAGGTAAAGATGTCGGGGAAACTGAATCCACGAACACCTATGGGGCCGGCGGACCGGGCCCCTTTCGGTTCGGCGGGGGGCGGAGGTCGCACGAAGAGCAGATCGAGGCGAAGCACACGAGCAATTTACCCAGCTTCGGAGCTCTCCGGAGAGATAACACTCCTACTGCTGCTTGTCTGGTTGTATTATGTTCTTGCTCGCGAGAGCTAAGTGTTTTCTGGCTCACGAATGAATCGAACCTTCCCAACCCCCTCTACGTTGCGCATGGGCCTCCTTTTATATGCTAAAGGGGTCACCGACAGGTGGCAACGCAGAGAAGGGTACAAATGTAAAAAGTGAGGTGGTTGGTACAGTTACTTGTACAGTGCACCCTACCTAACCCTGACGGCAGGGGACAAGGGCATTAAATGCCCGTCTGAGTCGCCCAAACAGTGCAGAAAAGGACCGTTAGGGGCGCCACCATTCGCCACGATGGCGATCTTGTCAGCTTCGCATGCCACTATGCACCGTTGGCTGCACAGCCTCCCGCCACGCGCGCCTGGAGAAGCCCCCAGAGTGACACGTTGGTGGATGCGCTGGAGCGTGGGCACAGAGTGGCCGCCTGCCGCGGCAAGCGCCTTGCCACTGCTGTTATCTTGTCGGGTCCGGAAGCTTGTCGCTCACCGGGCCTCGAGGTACTTTAGTTGGTCTTCCCGGCAAGCTCCTCTTGCTGGGGCCTTGTTGCCTTGTCGGAGCGCGTGGCGCGTCGCGGCAAGTTCCTTGGAGTGCCTTGGTTGGCCTTCCCGGCAAGCTCCTCTTGCCGGGGCCTTGTCTCCTGAGCTTAAATACTTTGTTCTTGAATGGCTCCAAGGGAACCACAGAGGATCTTGGCGTTCGCCCGGCAAGCCTTGCCGCGGGGTGCTGCAACTGCCCGTGCACAAGTTCGGGGTACTAGGGTACCCCTATTCTAGTACACCGACAGGAGCCCCCGGGCCTGGGCCAGACACGGTGCCGAGCGCTATTGGGCCAGGCCCAAGACAGGGCACGGGCACACGCGGACTAGGCCACGAGCGAATCTTGCTCCGTATCCACCGCGCTCTCCCCTAACGGCACGCGTTGAATGCGGCGTCGTGGGAGAGATCGTGGGTGGTTCTTTATTCGGAAGGGCGAAACGTCCGCCCCGTCGCTCTTTATAAGCAGAGGAAACAGGGGCAGTTTGTTCCCCCTCGCTGGTTGCTACTACTCCATCTTCACGAACCTCCGCCGCTCCCCCCTTCTTCTCGAAGCCGAGAGAGCAGCGCTCCGCCCCCCATTGCCACCAGCATCACCAACGCCGTCGACCTCCCCCACCACCTCCGTCATGGCTCCGAAAGCCGACAAGGGAAAGGGCGTGAAGTCGGCCGAGGCGCAGCGGCTCGTGGCGTTGCAGAAGGAGCGGGCGATCTTCTCCCCCCAGCTCGTCGTGAAGGAGCTGAGCGAGTACTTCTACCTCTTTTGGGCGACGGAGACGCGGGCGCATCCGCGCACGAGGGTACTCCCGGCCGCTGCTTCGGAGCTGGCTCCAAACGGGTACCCATTCTTCGCGCTGTTCTTCTATTGCGGGCTCTGCCCGCCCTTCTCGGAGTTCTTCTACGATATCATGAACACCTACGGCTTTCGCCTCCTTGATTTCACCCCCAACGCCGTTCTGACCATGGCAGTTTTCGCACATTTGTGCGAAAACTTTGTCGGAGTCCACCCCAATGTTGCCCTTTTCCGCCACTTCTTCATACCTCGGGTAGAGAGAGGAGAGCCGCTTGCCGGAGGGATCGCCTGGATCTCGAGAGTTGGCAAGAAGGAGGCGTACTTGGAGGGTGAGCTCCGCAGCAAGTGGGAGGAGTGGAGAGCGGAGTGGTGTTGGATCGTCGAGGAGAATCCGCAGCCCTTCACCGCCGTGCGCCAAGCTCCAATAGTGCGCGGCAATGACTAGAGCAACGTGGCCCCGGAAGACGAGAGGCTGAAGATCGCCATCACTAGGATCCTTCGCCTCAGGCTTGCCGGGCTCACTGTAGGCGCTGTAGGCGCAGATTTCCTCCGCCACCGCATCGCCCCCCTGCAGGAGAGGGGGAGGCCCGCCTGGGAATTCAAGAACTCGGCGGACATCATGAGGCTGCGGCCGGGCGTCAACTACAACTTCACCGTCTTGGAGCTGGATGCAATGCTTCTGGAGTTGTTCAAACGCGACCCCCAGGACCCATTCACGCTGCCGAGGGGCGTCGTTCCATTGTGCAACAATTCTTCCCTTGACCGGATCCGCGCCATGATGCCGTTGTGCGATTCACACGGAATCGTTCCAACTTGGCAAGAGCCTGCGGGTGACATCGTGCAAGCGTTCTTTGACAACTTGGAAGAAGTGCCGGTCCACGCTGACGAGCAGAAGAGCCTCACCTGTGACACCGCCGACGAGGAGCTGCAGCGCATCGCCACTAGGGCGGAAGAGGTTGCGGCCGCAGCTGCCGCGGGCGCGTTCGGGTTCACTGTGGAGGAGGCGGAGGCGGCAGAAGCGGCAAACCTCGCCGAGCGCGCGGAGTTTATTGGTGAGGAAGAGCTTGCCGGTTCTGAAGCTGAGCCGAGCGAGGCCGGCGAGGAAGAGCCCGAGCCTTCAGAAAGCTTGCCGCAGGCGGAGCCCCCGGCCCCGCCAAGAAGGCGTCTTCGCAGGGCCGCGGACGTAGCGGGGCAGCAGCCGGGTCAACTGCCGCCGAGCCGTGCGACACGCTCTACCGCGACAAGCAATGTTGCCGCGGGAGCGCCTCACGCAGCAGCGGCAACTGGAGCGGGATCTTCCCGGGCCACCGCCACCGCCCCTGCCAAGCGGGCAAGGGACCCTACTCCTCCGCCTCGCCGCACCAGAGGGGAGCCGGACTTCAATCTTTCCGCGCTCAGCTCCGACGAGGAGGAAGAAGAGTAAGTTTCTTTGGTGCTCTTGTAGTTCTTCAATCTTGCTGTTTTTATCTCGTATCTGACTTGCTTCAATCTGGACTCCTTTCTTTTCAGGACGCTGGCCCAGAGAGCGGTGAAGAGGGCCAAGGCCGCGGTGATTGTCATCGAAGATGACCCCACCGTGTCAGCAGGGGGTGGGTCCGAGACCACCTTGACGGACCCGGCAACCACTCCTCAAAGCAGCCCCCAGCACAACCCCCAGCGTAAGTTCATAGTTAGCTTTCCGCTGTCAGGCGCGCATGAGTGCTTTTTCCTTTGTTGATATCTTGCTTGTTGATTTGTGTAGGAGCAGAGCAGCCATATCAGGAGCGCCCGGAAGCTGGTCCCGAAGTGCCATCTGCTTCGACTATGCCGCTAAGGGAGGAGTTCCCGGTAAGGGAGCGCTCTCCGGCAAGGGGCAGCACCGTCGATCCTGCGGCGGCCGAGACCGCAACTGCAGATCTTGGCATAGGTAATTCACTTGTCCAAAAACTTGCCCTTGGGTTCTTCTTCTTCTGATCTTCTTCTTGCATATTTGCTTGACTTTTTCTTCCTTCTTCGTTCTTCAGATCCATCTGCCGCAGAGCCAATGGAGGCAGAGGACGCCGGCGAGGAAGGCGCGCGTGGCAGCAACGACGACGCCGCCGTCAACGAAGAAGGGGCCGGTGCTGATGAGCCCACCGGCGAAGAGGCCGCCAAGGCTGCCGCCGCAGAAGCCGGCAAGGGGTCAGGCGATCGCACTAATGACCCTGAGGCCACAGGAGCGCCAGGCGCTGCGTCGATCGCCGATCCCTCTGCCACTGCTGCGGAGCCGGGCTCCGGGGAGCCCCAGCCCGGCGCCTACTTGAAGGCCGGCGACGATATCTTCATCAAGCTACCCTGGGCGTCGAGCTCTAGGGCGCCGGTCGAGGGGGAAACTTTCGATGAAGAGCTGCTCACCTCCGCCGGGCTGTCGTTGGTCGATGCGCCTAGTAGCAGCAGTGGCGAGCCTGAGGAGGAGCAGCTGTTGCGGAAGCTGCTGTCACTCTACCGCGCCCGACAAGCCAAACTGGCTTCCCGGGAAGCGCTTGTCGCGAAGGCGGGAGTTGATATGGAGAAGCGCGCGGAGGAGCTCCGGGGCCACAATCAAGAAGCTCTCCGGTCCCTGGCACAGGAGCGGGAGCGACTCGACGAGGAGCGCACGGCCTTCCTTCTCGAGAAGGCCGAAGCTGAGGAGGAACAAAGGCTGGCCGCCGAGAAGCAATCCGCGCGAGAAGGCGAATTGGTGCAGCGGAAGGCCAACCTCGACAGCTACGAGGAGGAGCTCGCCGAGCACGAGCAAGCACTTGGTGGGGCACTCAAGGAAGCAAAGGACGCTGCCGCGATCGCAGAGGCCGCCAAGAAAGAGCTGGAGGAGAAGGTGGCGCAGCTGGAGGCCAATATCGGGAAGAGCGGCGAGGAGATTGCCGCGCTCAAGCGTGAGCATGAGAAGGATGCTGCCGCCCATGGTGAGCTGCAAGGTCTTCTCGCTGAGAGGGGCAAGGAGCTCAGCGCCGCCAAGGATTCCAATGCAGACCTGGAGTTGAAGCTGGCCATGCTGACGCAGACGCTGGAGGCCGCCAAGGAGCGGGAGAAGACCTTGTCGGAGAAGGTCAAAGCTGACAAGGCGCTGCTGGAGAGCATCGCAGTTACCCAGAACTCGTTCAGAGATACTGTGGAGCACTGGACTGAGGGTCTGGTGAATATTGCCGCAGTCATCGACGAGGAGCTGGCGCAGCTGGGGATGGAGAACTTTGGGTATCCCTCCGACGAGAATCTCCAACCCAGCGCCAAGCTCAGCCTGTTCTTCAAGGGCGTGGCGACGGCACTCCAGCGGCTCCGGGAGAGGATCCCAAAGCAGCTGGCCGACGAGTCGCACAAAATCTGCGCCGGGGTTCTCCAGAAGGTGCTGATGAAGGTGGCCTTCCGCAATCCAGGCCTCAGCTTCACCAACGTCCTCAAGTCCTTGCCGCCAGACGCCGATCGGGACGCACTCAAGGCCCTTGTCGCACCCATTGTGGACAAGGTGAGTGAGATCAAGAGGGTTGACGGCGACCACGTAGACTAGGCCGCCCATTTCTTCTTTTCCCTTGTCGCTGCTAATCATGTTATGAAAACAGTCTGTTAGAGCTGCGACAAGTTATCTTGTAATATAACTTTATTTCCGTTATCAATTGCTATGTTATTTCCTCTACTAGATTCCTTCCTTTGTATGTTTTTACCCTACGCTTCTAGGGAACTTGTCGGCGCAGGCACCCGAGCCGCGAGCGCTGGGTGCGGAACGTCAGCAGCCTGCTGGCGGTGCTGCTTCCGACAAGAAACCTTGTCGCGACTAGATGCAGCACACTTAAGTTGTTGAGCGGACTCGAAACAAAGTAAGGGCGCAACTAGCCACGAGTTGGTTCCTCCGCACATAGGTTTTCCATACAAAGCAGGGTCGTTCGAGGAAGATAACTCAAAAATTTAAAAACTGATTGCTCAAACTTTGGCAACTTAGCTTTTCTGTCGTTTGCTTCCCAGCAAGGCAAAACTTTGCTTGAACGACGCCTGGTCCATACCACAATCTTCTCCTTCCCCCCCAGCAAACTTGTGTGCAAAGGAACCTTCTTTTCCTTTGTTGAAAAAGAAGAAAGAAGAGAAAATAATGATATGGAGCCCTTCGGCTCGTTATTGCTTACCGGACGTAGGTGCTGCACAAAGTGTCAGATAACGCATGCAAGAAAGAAACTAATGCATGAAATGGACAAGTTGTGCGGAGCACATGGGGTTCTATTTACGCACGGGATCTGCGCCCGGCTTTGTACAAAGGATTACATGCAATAGCGGCAAGACTTGTAAAAAAGGTGGTTGCCGGAACGGGTTCCGGCAACCGCACCCTACGTAAAAAACTTACGAAGATGTTCTATGTTCCAGGAGTTGCTCACCGGAATGCCATCTTCGGTCTCAAGGTGGACAGCGCCGGGCCTTGTGACTCGTTTCACCCGATAAGGGCCTTCCCACTTTGGCGTCAACTTGTTGGAATTCTTGGCGGACTGAACGCACCGAAGAACAAGGTCGCCTTCCTCGAAGCTTCTGGCCTTAACTTTGCGGCTATGGTAGCGGCGCAAAGCTTGCTGGTATCGAGCAGCTCGTACAGCAGCCTGAAGACGATCTTCCTCAAGGAGCAGCGCGTCGTCTTGTTGCAGCTGTTCTTGCTCAAGCTCATCATAAGCGAGCACTCGAGGCGATCCGTATACGAGTTCCGTGGGGAGAACTGCCTCTGCTCCATAGACTAGAGCGAAAGGCGTCTGGCCAGTGGCCCGATTTGGCGTCGTTCTGATCGACCAAAGAACCACCGGCAGCTCCTCGATCCAGTTTCTTCCGCACTTGCGCAGCCTGTCGAAAGTTCTGGTCTTGAGCCCGCGCAGCACTTCAGCATTTGCCCTCTCTGCTTGACCGTTGCTTCTCGGATGAGCAACAGAAGCGAAGCAGACCTTGGCGCCAAGGTCTTGGACGTATTGCATGAAGGTGCGGCTCGTGAATTGCGTGCCGTTGTCGGTGATGATCCTGTTAGGGATCCCGAAACGGCAAACAATTGACCTGAAGAACTTGACTGCTGACTGTGTTGTCACCTTCCCCACTGGCTGCACTTGCGGCCACTTTGTGAACTTGTCAATTGCGACGTACAAGTACTCAAAGCCCCCGACAGCTCGGGGGAAAGGGCCGAGGATATCGAGCCCCCAGACCGAAAATGGCCAGGATAAAGGGATCGTCTAGAGAGCTTGAGCTGGCTGGTGTATCTGTCTGGAGTGGAACTGGCACGCTTCACACTTGGTTACTTGTGCAGTTGCATCCTGGAGGGCTGTCGGCCAAAAGAAACCTTGCCGGAAAGCTTTGCCGGCAAGTGCTCTTGCGCCAATGTGGTGGCCACATATGCCTCCATGTATCTCTGCCAACAGCTTTTGTCCATCTTCCCGGCAAATACACTTCAATTTCACACCGTTGAGTCTTTTTCTGTACAGTATGCTATCGACAAACTGGTACATACTTGACTGCTGGGCTACTTTTTCCGCTTCTTCTTGCTCTTCGGGAAGTTCTCCTGTCTGAAGGAAATGGACAATCTGCTGTGCCCATGCTGGAGCTTGTGGCTCGACAACAAGGACTAAAGGCATATCTGCTGCTGCGGGAACATCCGCTTCTATGGCAAGGACTTGTGGCCCTGCCGGAGCTTGACGTTCCCCGGCAAGCTTGCCGGAGCAAAACTTGTCGGGAGCATCTGCTTCAACGGAACAAACCATAAGGCTTGCCGGAGCAGACTGCCCCTCAACATCCTTGGTGTTGATCTTGGGGACTTTCTTGGCGGCGGCTTCGGGGAGCTCTGCCGGAAAGTAGCCACCAGAAACCAACTTCCTATTCTTGCTTTGTCCAGTTGATGGTGTTACGGATGGTTGAGTCAACTTGAGCACAAAGATCCCTGGTTCCACAGGTAACTTTAGTGCGGCGCACTTTGACAGGCCATCAGCAATGTCATTCTGAGCTCTTGGGATATGCTCCATCTGTAGACCGTCAAAGTGCTCTTCTAGCTTCCTCACTTCATCAACATATGCTTCCATCAATGGACTTTGGTAATTCTTGTTCACTTGGCGGACGACAAGCTGTGAGTCACCCTTGACAATGAGCTTCTTGATCCCAAGGTCCGCTGCGATTATGAGACCGGCAAGCAATCCTTCATACTCTGCAGTATTGTTGGTTGCTTGCTCCTTGGGAAAGTGCATCTGGACTACGTACTTGAGGTGCTCTCCGGTGGGCACGATAAGCAGCACGCCCACACCGGCGCCTTGTAGCGAGAAGGCACCATCAAAGTACATCAGCCACTCTTTGCTTGCCTCTTTGACGGGGGTGCTCGTCTCTGGAATTTCTTCATCTGGTGTTGGCGTCCATTCTGCTATGAACTCTGCCAATGCCCTGCTTTGGATAGTTGAAGTGCTCTCAAACTTGAGGCCAAAGCTTGACAATTCCAGCGCCCACTCGACAATCCTGCCTGTCGCTTCTGGATTTAGCAGTATCCTCTTCAGCGGAAAACGAGTGACGACTGTGATCTCATGTGCTTGGAAGTAATGGCGCAGCTTTCTCGAGGCCATGAGGAGGCCGAAAAGCAACTTCTGCACACCAGAGTACCTTGATCTAGCGCCCTGTAGAAGGGAACTGACAAAGTAAACTGGACGCTGCACCATTCTCTTCTGCATCTTATCATGCTCCTGCGCAGATCCATCTCTGTCGGGACCAGAGCTTGTCAGCGAAGCCCCCTGCTTGTCGCTGGATGCATCTGTCGTGGTTGCTGGCTCATCATCTGCCTCCCTTTCCGCCACTAACGCAGCACTAACCACTTGATTGGTTGTCGCTATATACAGCAGCAACTTCTCTTGCGGCTTAGGTGCGACAAGTGTTGGAGTGGAGGACAGGTATCTCTTCAAGTCCTGCAGCGCAGCCTCCGCCTCCGGAGTCCATTTTATTGGACCTGCCTTTTTCAAAATTTTGAAAAATGGCAGGGCGCGCTCAGCAGATCTAGAGATAAACCTGCTGAGAGCAGCCACGCAACCGGCAAGCCTTCGTACATCCTTGATGCGCTTTGGTGCTTCGATCTGCTCAATGGCCTTGATCTTGTCGGGATTGGCTTCAATTCCCCGCTGAGACACGAAGAACCCGAGAAGCTTGCCGGAACGGACTCCAAACACGCACTTCTCGGGGTTAAGCTTGAGGTTGATCTTGCGCAGATTTGCAAATGTCTCGTCTAAATCTTGAATCAGGGTTGCCCTGTTCTTGCTCTTGACCACTATGTCATCCATGTAGGCTTCCACATTTCTGTGCATCTGCGGCTCAAAAGCGTGGTGGACTACCCTTGCGAATGTTGAACCAACATTCTTCAAACTGAAAGGCATCCGTACAAAGCAGTACGTGCCACACGGGGTGATAAATGCGATTTTCTCTTCATCCTCTTCCGCCATGAAGATCTGATGGTATCCTGAGTATGCATCAAGAAATGAAAGCAAATCACATCCGGCTGTGGAGTCAACAATCTGGTCAATGCGCGGCAAGGGAAATGGGTCTTTGGGACAAGCTTTATTAACATCAGTGAAGTCTATACAAAGCCTCCATTTCCCGTTAGCCTTGCGCACGACAACAGGATTGGCCAACCACGTGGGATGGAGCACTCCTCTGACAAGGCCTGCTGCTTCCAACTTCTTGATTTCTTCTGCGATGAATTCTTGGCGCTCCACTGCCTGTTTCCTGACTTTCTGCTTGACGGGCCGCGCATGAGGACAGACGGCAAGGTGGTGCTCAATTAATTTCCTGGGAACACCGGGGATATCAGACGGTTGCCATGCAAACACGTCGACATTCGCCCGCAGGAAAGCAACGAGCGCGCTTTCCTATTTGGGGTCAAGAGTGGCGCTGATGGTCAAGGTACCACCAGTGCCGTCCTCCTTGGCGGACACCTTCTTGGTCTCAGGTGGAGCTGCCATTGCCTTCTTACACTTGCCGGTGGAGCTCGATGGTGCGTCCTCGACGGTAGCGCAGCACTCCGAAGAGGTGCGCTTGCCGGAGTAGGCATCAGAGCTCTTGCCGAACTTGGTCTTCTTCTTCCCCCCGGGAGCTTCAGCGGCAGGTGTCTTGCGTTCTGCTGCGGCTGCTGCTTCCCGGTAGATCTTGTCGGCACAGATAAGAGCATCCTTCTTGTCGCCAGGGACAGAGATGACACTTATCGGGCCTGGCATTTTCAGTATGTTGTACGCATAGTGAGAGGCTGCCATGAACTTGGCGAGTGCCGGACGGCCAAGGATTCCATTGTAAGGTAATGGAAAGTCAGCAACGTCAAACATGACCCTCTCAGTCCTGAAGTTCAGCTCGCTGCCAAATGTTACCAGCAACGTGATCTTTCCTTTCGGCTTGCTCCTTCCCGGGTTGATTCCTTGAAATGTACCGGTCTCTTCGAGCTCGCTGTCAGGGATCTGGAGTTTCTGGAGCACCGCGGAGGAGATCAGGTTCAAGCCGGCCCCGCTGTTAACTAGCATCTTAGTGACCTTGAGGTTGCGGATTGTTGGTGACACCAACATCGGCAAGCACCCGACCGCAGTTATGCGATCAGGGTGGTCCTCAATATCAAAGATGATAGGCGTGCTGGACCATTTCAGAGGCTTGCGTGACTCGACGGGTGCTTCTGCTGCATTGACTTCCCGCACCCACTGCTTGAGCTGACGGTGCGAGGTATGCAGAGAAGCACCACTGTCAACACACAGGACCTCTGTGGCTTTCTGAAACTCCTGCTCATCAGTCTCCTCATCATCCATGTCTTCATCGTCGTCGTCATCTTCATCCTTGTCGCAGCCGCGAGGAGGTCTGTCTCCTTGCCGCTGCTTGGCCTTGCCGTGGCGTCCTCCTCGGCCGGGACATTTCTTGCTGGATCCCCCAGCACCTTCCTGGGCCTTCTCCTTGTCGCGCCGCTCGTATTCAGCTTTCTGTTGCTCAACAAGCTGCTCGACTTTCCTGCAGCTCTGGAGATCATGGCCCTTGGTGCGGTGGATCTTGCAATACTGCTTGTTGGTGTTGTCCTGCTTGTCGGTGACCGCCACCTCCGCGGCAACCTCCTTGCCGGAGTCACCAGCTTTGGCTTTCTTGGCGCCACCACCGTTGCTGGACTGCTCTACAACTAGCACCTCTTTGCCTTTTCTCCACCTGTTGTTCCGTCGCCGGTTTTTCCTTGCCGGGGCAGCATCTTCACTGTCAGATCCTCCCACTCCTACATTCTCTCCGGGGAGTCTCCTTCCTTCCTCAGCACGTGCACACTTGTCGGCCAGTGCATATAACTCACTGACATCCCTGATCTTGCACATCGCCATTTCCTCCCGCATCCTGCGGTTTCGCACATTCTGATGGAACGCGCTGATCACCGCGGCAGGGTGGACGTCTGGGATGTTGTGCTGCACACTGCTGAATCTCTGAATGTACTTGCGCAGGGGCTCTCCTTCCTTCTGGGCGAGCAGATGAAGATCACTCTCCTGGCCATGAGGCTTGTGTCCGCCTATGAAGGCGCCGACAAACTGATGGCACAGATCAGCCCAAGAGGATATGGAGTTGTCCGGCAAGTGCATGAGCCAGGATCTGACGTTGGGCTTGAGCACCAGCGGGAAGTAGTTGGCAAGGATCTTGTCATCCCGTCCCCCGGCAGCCTGCACCGCAATGGTGTAGATGCTGAGGAACTCCGACGGATGCGTCTTGCCGTCGTACTTCTCCGGTACGTCTGGCTTGAAGTTCTTTGTGCTGGGCCACTGGACTTGCCGCAGCTCACGAGTGAACGCAGGGCAACCTACCGCGTACGGCAGATCGCCTGGTTCCCCTGGCGCATGCATGTCAACAGAGGGCCCAGCGCGCTTGTCGGATTGACGTCGCGCTTCTCTTCGGCGCTCGATGCGAGTTCGAGCGTCTTCTTGTTGTCGATCATGAAGAACTTGGCACTGATCGCGACGAGCTCGTGGATCCGACGATGTGGTGGAGTCGCAGTCGAGGTGGATCCGGCGAGTCGGCGATCTTGGCCTTCGGGGCGGTGATTGCATGGTAGTTGCACCTCCACCCGTTTCGTCGCCACCGGCTTGCGCCCGGCAACCCTGCCGCAGCGGCGACGCGCTCGGCCGCCATGGAGTGTCGCCGTTGGCGTAGCCGATGAGACTCTGAATGGTGGCCCTCCATTCCTCGATCTTGTCCGACGTCGGAGGGTAATCTAGGAGCAGTTGAGCTCGCGCCAAAGCTTCTGCTGGAGTGGTGGGTGGCAGTGGCGGACGGCGCGAGGAGCGGGACGTGCTTGGACTTCTAACTATGTTAGAAGGAGCAGTATCCCGTCCAGGCGACCGTGCCTCGCTTGTGCCAGCACGCTGGCGTGCATGCTGGTCTTGAGCGCCCCGAGATCCACCAGCTTGGTCTTGGCCTATCCTGCGTATGGCACTGCGAGTGCTATGACGCTGTTGGTCTTGCGCCTCCTAAGAGTGGCGCGGAACATCTGCAGTCGCCGAGGTTTGTGCAGCCTTGTCCTTGGACCTGGCAGCATCATAAGCTTCCTCGTCGACGTCCATTCTTCCGCCGGCATCCATTCCACCACCCGTTTGTTCCAACGGTGGCGGGAGTGACGTGGACGGAGCGGCTGCCGCCGAAGTCTTCTTCTTCGGTGGCATGTTGATGAAGGGAATGAAGATCTAGCTCGTGTGAACACCGGATCAGGTTCACACAATCTGAGTCGCCAACACGTGCCGTTAGGGGAGAGCGTGGTGGATACGGAGCAAGATTCGGCATGACCCAGTCCGCGTGTGCCCGTGCCCTGTCTTGGGCCTGGCCCAACAGCGCTCGGCACTGTGTGTGGCCCAGGCCCGGGGGCTCCTGTCGGTGTACTAGAATAGGGGTACCCTAGTACCCCGAACTTGTGCACGGGCAGTTGCAGCACCCCGCGGCAAGGCTTGCCGGGCGAACGCCAAGATCCTCCGTGGTTCCCTTGGAGCCATTCAAGAACAAAGTATTTAAGCTCAGGAGACAAGCCCCGGCAAGAGGAGCTTGCCGGGAAGGCCAACCAAGGCACTCCAAGGAACTTGCCGCGACGCACCACGCGCTCCGGCAAGGCAACAAGGCCCCGGCAAGAGGAGCTTGCCGGGAAGACCAACCAAAGTACCTCGAGGCCCGGTGAGCGACAAGCTTCCGGACCCGACAAGATAACAGCAGCGGCAAGGCGCTTGCCGCGGCAGGCGGCCACTCTGTGCCCACGCTCTAGCGCATCCACCAACGTGTCGCTCTGGGGGCCTCTCCAGGCGCGCGTGGCGGGAGGCTGTGCAGCCAGCGGTGCGCAGTGGCATGCGAAGCTGACAAGATCACCATCGTGGCGAACGGTGGCGCCCCTAACGGTCCTTTTCTGCACTGTTTGGGCGAGTCAGACGGGCATTTAATGCCCTTGTCCCCTGCCATCAGGGTTAGGTAGGGTGCATTGTACAAGTAACTGTACCAACCACCTCACTTTTTACATTTGTACCCTTCTCTGCGTTGCCACCTGTCGGTGACCCCTTTAGCATATAAAAGGAGGCCCATGCGCAACGTAGAGGGGGTTCGGAGGGTTCGAGGGATTCGGGAGCCAGAAAACACTTAGCTCTCGGGAGCAAGGACATAATACAACCAGACAAGCAGCAGTAGGAGTGTTATCTCTCCGGAGAGCTCCGAAGCTGGGTAAACTGCTCGTGTGCTTCACCTCGATCTGCTCTTCGTGCGATCTCCGGCCCCCGCCGAACCGAAAGGGGCCCGGTCCGCCGGCCCCATAGGTGTTCGTGGATCAGTTTCCCCGACAAAAGGAGACCGCAACAAATGTTGTGTCTACAGGAGAGAGAGAGAGAGGGTAATTTTAGTGGTATGAGTCATATGTAGAGACATATAGGGTGTGTGAGAGAATCCCATAGAGAGAAAGACAAAGTGAAAGACGAGTGGAGACTGTGTGTGTGGCGGTGAAAAAGAAAGCTTAGGTACCGAATGATACCAGAGAACAATAGAGACGTGAGAGATAATGAAAACCGTGTAATGTATAATGATAGGGAGAGTGTGACACTTCTCAAGGGAGACGTCGAGAGACCATGTTTGCGAGGATAGGAGAAACATGAAGTGAGCGTGCGGGTGAGCTGGAGAAAAGAGAGTGATAGCTACCTGAAGGAGCATGCATGCGAGAGAGATGGGCGTGAAAGGAGTGAACAAAAAAGGGATTAAAATATTTGAATTCGAGATGATGATACATGTAATCCATACTCGAACCGAAATTGATCTATCAAACATGCATACTCATATGAATTCACGCACATCTATGCTATTTAATATGTAGATATTACTGATCCATACATTTTAGTAGAACATAATTTGGTTAAAAAATTCTAATTCAACCTTAAGATTTCGAGATCGTTGTATTTGCAAATCATATTATACATATAAAGGAGCAGAATTCTTTGTTGTGCTTTTGAAAGTATATATAAAAAATGATGTATATAGAATGTAATTCCAATTGAAAATGGATCCTGCCCGGAAAAAAATAGAATACAAACAGGATTCGAATTGAGTTGGCACGGTAAACGTGCACTCTGCAAAATTTGAACGAAGCGGGGAAAGTCACAGTAACCGCCCGAAACCAAAATCTACGAGATGGAAATCACTACTGCCTATCCCTGCCACGCAAAGCCTATCTGCTGGATTTCTATAGGTTTCGATAGGGGTAGGTTTGTAATTTCACCCAAATGTGACGTAACCACCTCTCACCCGGATTCATACACGGTGGGCGCCAAAACACGGTGTGTCCTCGGCCGAAATCGACTCCCTCCCCGATTCATATTCATACACGGTGGGCGCCAAAAACAAACTCTCGTCGGCAAATATTCGGTGTATGCGAGATTACCGTCCTATCCCCAACCAACTAATGTTGCTGTGATGTAGTACAAATTTGAAATGGGGGCTAAGTTTGTAAATTTCCTCGCATTTGAGACAAGCGCGCCCTGAATACATGGCTCCCCCTTCCTCTCTACCTCCCTTTTCCCCATTCGTACTCCGTGGGTGCCAAAACACCCTCTCCACCCCACCCTCCTCCGTCCGCCGCCGTCCGCCACCCCATCCACCACCGTCCTCCTCCACCATGTCGGAGCTGATACCCCGACGCCGCCGCCCATTACAAGAGGTCGACCTCTCTCATCCACGGCTTCAGATCGGGATCCTTGCATCCCGTCCTCTCGCTTCATCCCCGCCGTCGTCCACCTTGCCGGCACCGCTCCTACGATCATCTCGTCCACCGCGCCCCGCCGCCACCGTCTACCCTCCTAGATCTGCTTCGACACCGTCGACATCCATCGCTACCGCAGCACCGTCAAATTCTCAGCAGATGCGTACACTGCGCCGCACCAGAGGCGGTACTCTTTCGTATCTGCTCAACTTATTTATCACAGCAAGAAAATAGATCGCCACTGCTTTACTCTGATTTCTTGTCTTGGTTGTGAAGTTGCCTTTGTCCGGTTTGCACCTTCAGATCCGCCATGGCACGCTCAACACTATACTCCCAATGCTTATGGTTTTCCCCTTTTATATTCCACACTAGTTAAATCACAATAGACTAAATTTCAAAATTGGGTCAGTCAATTTTTCAGAGCTTGCCGGAGTTCGCCGGTGCGATCGAAGGGGCTCGGGTGGTTGTGGGGCCTCGCCGAACGAAGAAAATTTGACGCGGGTGGGGGTTGGGGCGGGGGTGGGGGTGGCGGAGGAACATAGGCGGTGGGGGCCGGGGGTCTGGCCGGCGGCCCGTGCGGTGTTCTGTATGGGAAGAATCAGAGACGAGGAAGAAGAAGGGTTAGGAGACATAGGATCTTCATCCAACTGCCTGAAATGGTCGAGAGATAGCTGGGAGTTGCATTCTTAATGCGCTCTGGTTCATCATTGGTGGGCACTGCGCAACCAACATTTTATTATCCAAAATCTTCTTGCTCTTCTTTACCATGTTCCTCTTCCGTTCTTCTTTAATATGTACTCTCTCCGTTCCTAAATACAAGACTTTGTATAGATTCCACCATGGACTACATATGGAGCAAAATGAGTGAATCTACACTCTAAAATGTATCTGGATACATCTATATGTGATCCATAGTGGAAATCTCTACCAAGACTTATATTTTCGAACGGAGGGAGTATGATAGTAGTATAGTATGTTCCTTGTACTGAAGATGAGCAGGGACATTTGCAGTGTAGAGGTCTATACAGTCGGTTGTGATGGACACTTTGAGCCTCTTTGATTCGTAGGATCTTGTAAACATAGGAATAGGATTTGTAGTGGCCTGCCCACTTGAATCTTATAAGAATAGCAAGGAAATGCGGGGAGTTGTGTCGCCTTTGAGAGTTACACTAATATTAACGATACCGCACCTTCACTTGAAGAGAGATGGTATCCGAAGCATTTCTAGCCATACTGGCAATACTAGCACATATATTCCAGCAAGTTCCACTTTTCTAATTTTACTCTGATGCTTAAGGTTTTCCCGTTATATATACACTATGATCTATGTAGCTGCTTTGTGTCGCACTAGCAGAGTCCACTCTTGAAGCTAAACACTGCAATTACTTACAAAATTGGCACCAAGGCATTGAGTGCCATTCTGGATGCAATGAAACTCATACGCTCCCCACATGTTGATTCTTGTTCAGAATATGATCCTAATGACTATTCTAACCTCGAGGAGTCAAAGGCAGATGGCCTATCCTGTTCACCCATCAAGGTGCTTGTTCTAACTTGGCAATATTTTATTGATTGCGGGTATCTTGCATATGTTGTCTTGCATTTCTTCTACTTTGTTGCACCGCCATCTGCTTAGTTTACTCATCATATATGTCGAGATGCCATGCCCATCCATTATCAATACATATTCCATTTGTCATCATACCATGTTTTTCCACTCAAATGTTGTTCTTGTGCATCAGACATCAAAAAGGAAGAGGGTGATTGCCGAACCTGAAGGAGCACCAGCAAACTCCTTGAAAAACGTGGTGGTGCCAGAGAAATCAGACAACATCCCACTTATATTGGATGTACAACCAGTGACACAAAATGTAGGACCGACTCCAGCAGACTGTACCCATACTTCACTGGCCACACCACTAGCCCCACCACACAGGACCTGCACTCTAGCAAAAGGTATACCGATTTCATTTGCCACAGCACCAGCTGTACCACAAAAAAATCCCACTCCAGCAAAAAGTACAGCAAGTCCACCGGCCGAAGACCTATCCCAACTGCAGAGACGACCAATTCCTGCAGATTGGGCCCCATTCCATTTATTCCCAGTTTAAAAGACAATGATTTCAATGTTGTTAGGGACTACGTGCATATATTCCCATCATGGTCATTGTGAAGACAAACACCATTTTCACATCTTCCTGTCCAACTTACGTGTAAGTTCTATTATTCATGGTTATTATTTTCCTGTTTTCTGCTGATTGAACACATCAATAATTTACATTGCATTGTTGTAACTAGGCGAGGGTCAATCTGGATAGTCATGACGAGCAAAGCTTGCTTGTGCTTTTCAAGGAAGCATTGCAACAGTATCGGTGTTACCTGAGAAAATCACACTTTGATGGCAAGTCTATAAATGAATTTCCGGTGAAGTCTCCTGTGCTAAATTTAGAAGACATTGAATGGAAAAACCTTGTTATGCACTGGTCTCGTTCCCAGGATGAGGTACTGTCTATGAAATCACATGACAATTTGAACTTCTACTTTTCCGCATGTGCCTTACGGATCTTTTTTGCAGGAAATCTGCTCGAAGAAGAATTCCGGTATGACAAGAACGACAGGATATCGCAAATATGTTGCCCGCTGCTTTGCTCTTGTTAGTACATGTTGTCCTGTATCACCGTACTTGCATACATACGTGGTTCATTATGTGACAGCAGTATGCATGATAGCTTGCTTATCAATTGTTCGCTCCAAATTATCTGATATGTATGAATGGTTACATTAGTGTAGAATATATCCAATGCCAATGTTTTTTAGCTCTGCATTGTTCTTGTAAGTACATGTTATCCTTTATCAGTGTACTTATAATGACAGGTAGTTGTTCATGTACCATCACTCTGCAGCTTATTTTCCTTTGCCCTCCATTTTCTGCACATCACATCTATATTTACTCTTAACATAAGGTTGGTACTGAAGAAGTTTAGCTGTGCATTGCTCTTGGCTATACCTTTTGCCTGTAACGCTGCACTTACATTTATAGCTACTTGGTTATGTAGCATTAATACGTCTCCAACGTATCTATAATTTTTGATTGCTACATGCTATATTATCTACTGTTTTAGGCAATATTGGGCTTTATTATCCACTTCTATATTACTTTCGGGACTAACCTATTAACCGAAGGCCCAGCCCAGCTTTGCTGTTTTATGCCTATTTCAGTGTTTTGAAGAAAAGGAATATCAGATGGAGTCGAAACGGAACGAAATCAACTAGAGAAGTTATTTTTGGAATGAAAGCCACCTGATGGACTTGGACCCCACGTCAAGGAAGGAAGGAGGAGCTCACGAGGGTAGGGGGCACGCCCACCCCCCTGGGGCGCGCCCCCCTGCCTCGTGGGGCCCTCATGGCTCCCCTGACATGCTTCTTCTGCCTATATAACTCCATATACCCTAAAACTTCCAGAACGCACAATAGATCGGGAGTTCCGCCGCCAGAAGCCTCCGTAGCCACCAAAAACCAATCTAGACTCGTTCCGGCACCCTGCCGGAGGGGCCAATCCTTCTCCGGTGGCCATCTTCATCATCCTAGTTCTCTCCATGACGAGGAGGGAGTAGTTCTCCCTCGGGGCTGAGGGTATGTACTAGTAGCTATGTGTTTGATCTCTCTCTCTCTCTCTTGTGTTCTTGATTTGGCACGATCTTGATGTATCGCAATCTTTGTTATTATATTTGGATCCTATGATGTTTCTCCCCCCTCTTTAAAGATTGAGAACACTTGATGCATGTCTTGCCGTGAATATCTGTGGTGACAATGGGATATCAAGTGCCACTTGATGTATGTTTTGGTGACCAACTTGCGGGTTTCGTGACATTGGGTACCTATGCATAGGGGCTGGCACACGTTTTCCTCATGATTCTCCGGTAGAACTTTGGGGCACTCTTTGAGGTCCTTTGTGTTGGTTGAATAGATGAATCTGAGATTGTGTGATGCATATCGTATAATCATACCCACGGATACTTGAGGTGACATTGGAGTATCTAGGTGACATTAGGGTTTTGGTTGATTTGTATCTTAAGGTGTTATTCTAGTACGAACTCTAGGGCTGTTTGTGACACTTATAGGAATAGCCCAACGGATTGATTGGAAATAATAACTTTGAGGTGGTTTCATACCTTACCATAATCTCTTCGTTTGTTCTCCGCTATTAGTGACTTTGGAGTGACTCTTTGTTGCATGTTGAGGGATAGTTTTATGATCCAATTATGTTAGTATTTTTGAGGGAACTTACACTAGCGAAAGTATGAACCCTAGGCCTTATTTCTATCATTGCAATCCCGTTTATGCTCACTTTTATCACTTGCTACCTTGCTGTTTTTATTATTTCAGTTTACAAATACCTTTATCTACTATCCATATACCACTTGTTTCACCATCTCTTCGCCGAACTAGTGCACCTATACAATTTAGCATTGTATTGGGTGTGTTGGGGACACAAGAGACTCTTTGTTATTTGGTTGCAGGGTTGCTTGAGAGAGACCATCTTCATCCTACTCCTCCTATGGATTGATAAACCTTAGGTCATCCACTTGAGGGAAATTTGCTACTGTCATACAAACCTCTGCATTTGGAGGCCCAACAACGTCTACAAAAAGAAGGTTGTGTAGTAGACATCAAGCTCTTTTCTGGCGCCGTAGCTGGGGAGGTGAGTGCTTGAAGGTATATCTTTAGATCTTGCAATCGAGTCTTTTAGTTTCTTGTTTTATCACTAGTTTAGTTTAAAAAAGAAAACTACAAAAATGGAATTGAGTTTGTCTCATACGCTTCATCTTTTTAATATCTTTCGTGAGTATGATGGAAAGGATAATTGTGCTCAAGTGCTAGAAGAAGAGATCTCTAAAATGTTTGGCACTAAATATTTGAATGATGAGCATGATTGCAATGTTGTTAGTACGAATTCTTTGAATATCCATGATGCTAATGATGATTGCACTAGTTATGATGAAAATGCCTCCTATAAATATGTCAATTTTTGTGGAGTAGATTGGGTTTGCAAGTACACACCAAATAGGGAAGATATATATTGTAAGAGGCATAAGTACTTAGAAACCAAATTGTTGCAAGAAGAGCTAGATGAATGTGCTGAGAATTTATCTTTTCTTAGCCCTACTTGTGAACTTTGCAATGAACATGATCATTTTAGTACCCAATGCAAATTGTTTCATGAGCATATCGTGTCCAAAAATTGTGATGACTTGATTTCCCTTGCATATCATAATGAACTTAGTTTGCTCTTGGATTATGAAGAAATTAAACGTATAACTAAGGATATTCCAAAATTTGCCCTTTATGAAGTTCTTCATTTCGATCTAGAGAAAATTTATATGTATTGTGCGGTGAATTGCATTGAAAATCCTTATATTGCCAATTACATAAAGAAAAGAAAACAAATAGAAGATGAAGAGAATACTAATGAAAGGGAAGAGACTTCCCAATATCCTCCTATTATTTCTTATGATGAATAAGGTAACGAGGAGGAGCGTCCTATTCAACCAATCTCATTAATAAGGAGCTCCAAAAAGAGGATTGAACCCACACATGATGTGGTGAAGAAGAAGAAAAGAAAAAGGAAGAGAGGTAAAAAGATATCTCTCCCAAATAATGCTGCTCCTATTACTATTGTGCCTCATGAAAATATAATTGTGGAAGATAATGATACTTCTTATGATCTTCAAAATCTTTTTGGCACTTGCTTGGAAGAATATAATAATTGCTATACTATCGGTGCTATCTATACTATTAATGATGAGAGTGATTATGCTTATGATATGAAAAGGCTCAAGCTTGGGGAAGCTATGATTAATGAAGATAATATTAGTCTCCCAAGTTTTGATATGCAAGTTTATAATGATGATAGCATGCCCCCTACTTATGATGATTATTGTGATGATACTTATGCTATAAAAAGTAGTGATTATATTTATAAAACTTGTCATGATTATGATTACCCCTTCTCTGAACATTACTCTTTTAATGTGGAAACAATTTATAGTATTCAAGTTTCCTATGATACTCCCACTATTCCGAATGAGAAGAATTTTGCCTATGTGGGGAGTAGTAAATTATCTATGCTTGTAGATCATGAAAAGAATGCTTTAGGTGCTGGTTATATTGTTGAATTCATTCATGATGCTACTGAAAATTATTATGAGGGAGGAATATATGCTTGTAGGAATTGCAATAATATCAAGTTTCCCCTCTATGTGCTTAAAGTTTTGAAGTTATGCTTGTTTTGCCCTCCTATCCTAGTTTATTATTGTTTACATAAGTTGTTTGCTCAAAAAATCCCTATGCATAGGAAGTGGGTTAGACTTAAATGTGCTAGTCATATTCTTCATGATGCTCTCTTTATGTTTCAATTCTTATCCTTTATGTGAGCATCATTGAAATCATCATGCCTAGCTAGGGGCATTAAACGATAGCGCTTGTTGGGAGGCAACCCAATTTTATTTTAGTTCCTTGATTTTTGTTCCTGTTTAGTAATAAATAATTCATCTAGCCTCTGTTTAGATGTGATATTATGCTTTTAATTAGTATTTGTGCCAAGTAGAATCTTTGGGAAAGTATTGTTGATCATGCTGTAAAAAAACAGAAACTTTAGCGCTCACGAGAATTGCTGCCGTGTTTATTTGGAGAGTGATATTTAGTTAATTCTTTTTTCATATGATTAATAGATAAATTCCACAGGTCCATCAATTTATTTGAGAATTTTATGAGTTCCAGAAGTATACGTTTGATCCAGATTACTACAGACTGTTCTGTTTTTGACAGATTCTGTTTTTCATGTGTTGTTTACTTATTTTGATGAATCCATGGCTAGTAAAATAGTTTATAAACCATAGAGAAGTTGGAATAAAGTATGGTTAACACAAATTTAAATAAATAATGAGTTCATTACAGTACCTTGAAATGGTGATTAACTTTCTTATACTAACGGAGCTTACGAGTTTTCTATTAAGTTTTGTGTTATGGAGTTTTCAAGTTTTGGGTAAGGATTCGATGGACTATGGAATAAGGAGTGGAAAGAGCCTAATATTGGGGATTCCCATGGCACCCCAAGGTAATATTCAAGGATAGCCAAGAGCCTAAGCTTGGGGATGCCCCGGAAGGCATCCCCTCTTTCGTCTTCGTTCATCGGTAACTTTACTTGGAGCTATATTTTTATTCACCACATGATATGTGTTTTGCTTGGAGCGTTAATTTATTTTGTTAGGATTTGCTTGCTATTATTTAGAACAATGTTTTTCATCTTTTATTTCAATAAAAGTGGCATTGATAGCCTTTACTATGCCTATGTTACAAGTATACATGTTGCTGTTTGAAAACAGAAAGTTTACCGTTGTTGCAATAATTCCCTAGAAAAGTCAGAATGTGATAAAATGTTCAAACCTTTTGCCTATTAAGATCTTATAAATTTACTACAGTGGGAACTTTATTTCATAATTTTTGGAGCTAGGGAAGTATGGATGTTGCAGCATTCTTTACAGACTATCCTGTTTAGGCAGATTTGCTGTTATGTTTACATTGTTTGCATATGTTTGCTTCTTTAATGATTCTATTTGAGGATAGGACTATTAAATATCCAGAGGCATTTAGTATACAATGTTCAATGATAATTTTAGTGATTTTCTACAGTAGAGTATGATAAGGTTTTGTCAATGGTTTATACTAACTTATCTCACGAGTCCTTGTTGAGTTTTGTGTGGATGAAGCTTTTGAGATTTAGGGAGACTGTGATATGAGAGGAATTAAGGAGACACAAAAGCTCAATATTGGGGATGCACAAGGAACCCCAAGATAATATTTCAAGAAGTCTCAAGCATCTAAGCTTGGGGATGCTCCGGTTGGCATCCCACCTTTCTTCTTCAACAATTATCGGTTAGTATCGGTTGATCCTAAGTTTTTGCTTCTTCACATGATGTTTGCTATTCTTACATGTCATCTTATTTTGCTTTGCTTGCTGTTTGAATAGAGTACCAAGATCTGAAATAATTAAATGTTAGAGAGTCTTCACATAGTTGCATAATTATTCGACTACTCATTGATATTCACTTATATCTTTCGGAGTAGTTTGTCATTTGCTCTAGTGCTTCACTTATATCCTTTAGAGCATGGTGGTAGTTTTATTTTGAAGAAATAGATGAACTCTCATGCTTCACTTATATTATTTTGAGAGTCTTAAATAGCATGGTAATTTGCTTAAAATCCTAATATGCTAGGTATACAAGATTAATAATAAAATTTTCTTATGAGTGTGTTGAATACTATGAGAAGTTTGATACTTGATAATTGTTTTGAGAGATGGAGATGGTGATATTAGAGTCATGCTAGTTGAGTAGTTGTGAGTTTGAGAGATACTTGTGTTGAAGTTTGTGATTCCCGTAGCATGCACGTATGGTGAACCGTTATGTGACGAAGTCGGAGCATGATTTATTTATTGATTGTCTTCCTTATGAGTGGCGGTCGGGGACGAGCGATGGTCTTTTCCTACCAATCTATCCCCCTAGGAGCATGCATGTAATACTTTGCTTTGATAACATCTAGATTTTTGCAATAAGTATATGAGTTCTTTATGACTAATGTTGAGTCCATGGATTATACGCACTCTCACCCTTCCACCTTTGCTAGCCTCTCTAATACCGCACACCTTTCGCCGGTATCATACACCTACCATATACCTTCCTCAAAACAGCCACCATACCTACCTATTATGGCATTTCCATAGCCATTCCAAGATATATTGCCATGCAACTTTCCACCATCTAGTTCATCAAGACGCACTCATCATTGTCATATTGCTTAGCATGATCATGTAGTTGACATAGTATTTGTGGCAAAGCCACCGTTCATAATTTCTTCATACTTGTCACTCTTGATTCATTGCATATCCTGGTACACCGCCGGAGGCATCCATATAGAGTCATACTTTGTTTTAGAATCGAGTTGTAATCATTGAGTTGTAAATAAATAAAAGTGTGATGATCATCATTCAATAGAGCATTGTCCCAATAAAAAAAGGCCAAAGAAAAAAAAGGCCCAAAAAAGAAAATAAATAAAAGGGACAATGTTGCTATCCTTTTACCACACTTGTGCTTCAAAGTAGCACCATGATCTTCATGATAGAGAGTCTCCTATGTTGTCACTTTTATATACTAGTGGGAATCTTTCATTATAGAACTTGGCTTGTATATTCCAATGATGGGCTTCCTCAAAATGCCCTAGGTCTTCGTGAGCAAGCGAGTTGGATGCACACCCACTAGTTTCTTTTGTTGAGCTTTCATATACTTATAGCTCTAGTGCATCCGTTGCATGGCAATCCCTACTCACTCACATTGATATCTATTGATGGGCATCTCCATAGCCCGTTGATACGCCTAGTCGATGTGAGACTATCTTCTCCCTTTTTTTCTTCTCCACAACCACCATTCTATTCCACCTATAGTGCTATATCCATGGCCCAGGCTCACGTATTGCGTGAAGATTGAAAAAGTTTGAGAACATCAAAAGTATGAAACAATTGCTTGGCTTGTCATCGGGGTTGTGCATGATTTAAATATTTTGTGCGGTGAAGATGGAGCATAGCCAGACTATATGATTTTGTAGGGCTAGCTCTCTTTGGCCATGTTATTTTGAGAAGACATAATTGCTTAGTTAGTATGCTTGAAGTATTATTGTTTCTATGTCAATATTAAACTTTTGTCTTGAATCTTATGGATCTGAATATTCATATCACAAGTAAGAAGAATTACATTGAAATTATGCCAACTAGCATTCTACATCAAAATTATCTTTTTATCATTTACCTACTCGAGGACGAGCAGGAATTAAGCTTCGGGATGCTTGATACGTCTCCAACGTATCTATAATTTTTGATTGCTCCATGCTATATTATCTACTGTTTTAGGCAATATTGGGCTTTATTATCCACTTTTATATTACTTTTGGGACTAACCTATTAACCGGAGGCCCAGCCCAGATTTGTTGTTTTATGCCTATTTCAGTGTTTTGAAGAAAAGGAATATCAGACGGAGTCGAAACGGAACGAAATCAACTAGAGAAGTTATTTTTGGAATGAAAGCCACCCGATGGACTTGGACCCCACGTCAAGGAAGGAAGGAGGAGCTCACGAGGGTAGGGGGCGCGCCCCCCTGCCTCGTGGGGCCCTCGTGGCTCCCCTGATGTGCTTCTTCTGCCTATATAACTCCATATACCCTAAAACTTCCAGAACACACAATAGATCGGGAGTTCCGCCGCCAGAAGCCTCCGTAGCCACCAAAAACCAATCTAGACCCGTTCCGGCACCCTGCCGGAGGGGGCAATCCTTCTCCGGTGGCCATCTTCATCATCCTGGTGCTCTCCATGACAAGGAGGGAGTAGTTCTCCCTCGGGGCTGAGGGTATGTACCAGTAGCTATGTGTTTGATCTCTTTCTCTCTCTCATGTTCTTGATTTGGCACGATCTTGATGTATCGTGAGCTTTGCTATTATATTTGGATCCTATGATGTTTCTTCCCCCCTCTTCTCTCTTGTAATGAATCGAGTTTACCCTTTTGAAGTAATCTTATCAGATTGAGTCTTTAAAGACTTGAGAACACTTGATGTATGTCTTGCCGTGAATATCTGTGGTGACAATGGGATATCACGTGCCACTTGATGTACGTTTTGGTGACCAACTTGTGGGTTTCGTGACATTGGGAACCTATGCATAGGGGTTGGCACACGTTTTCGTCGTGATTCTTCGGTAGAACTTTGGGGCACTCTTTGAGGTCCTTTGTGTTGGTTGAATAGATGAATCTGAGATTGTGTGATGCATATCGTATAATCATACCCACGGATACTTGAGGTGACATTGGAGTATCTAGGTGACATTAGGGTTTTGGTTGATTTGTATCTTAAGGTGTTATTCTAGTACGAACTCTAGGGCTGTTTGTGACACTTATAGGAATAGCCCAACGGATTGATTGGAAAGAATAACTTTGAGGTGGTTTCGTACCCTACCATAATCTCTCCGTTCGTTCTCCACTATTAGTGACTTTGGAGTGACTCTTTGTTGCATGTTGAGGGATAGTTTTATGATCCAATTATGTTAGTATTTTTGAGGGAACTTACACTAGCGAAAGTATGAACCCTATGCCTTATTTCCTCTCATTGCAATACCGTTTACGCTCACTTTTATCACTTGCTGCCTTGCTGTTTTTATTATTTCAGATTACAAATACCTTTATCTACTATCCATATACCACTTGTTTCACCATCTCTTCGCCGAACTAGTGCACCTATACAATTTAGCATTGTATTGGGTGTGTTGGGGACACAAGAGACTCTTTGTTATTTGGTTGCAGGGTTTCTTGAGAGAGACCATCTTTATCCTACGCCTCCTACGGATTGATAAACCTTAGGTCATCCACTTGAGGGAAATTTGCTACTGTCCTACAAACCTCTGCACTTGGAGGCCCAACAACGTCTACAAGAAGAAGGTTGTGTAGTAAACTTTTTGAATTGCCCCCCCCCCATCAACATGGACAAGGCCTTTATAGAGCCTGTGTTCACCAATAATGTAAGTTTGTCCATCTCAAGCCTTCAAACTTTGTTGTACATATTTGGTTAGGCATGACTGCAACAGCTGTTTATTTTTGGTGTTTGCATCAAATTGCTTGTTTAAAGTTTATTATGTAGTTCATAAACAAAAGTTTGTCCTTTCTCAATTTATGTTTTCAGTTGTACAACCAAGTTCCTTCTTCATACCATGTAAATTAAACTATAGAGAGCAAGTGATCTTCTTTTGCACTGCATGTATGCTTCTGCTCTTCATCCGTAATCCAGTGGTGTGGTGAACCTACCCACTACAACACAATGTCATATTCTGCAATGTCTTAACTATGAACAATGTCATATCATTCTACTATTATTTAAACCGTCTCCTTATTTGCCAATTTAAAATGGTATAAATTGACAGCACACTAACCATTGATACTCATGAGTTCTTGATCTGTAATCCAGTTGTGTTGCGAAGCTGCCAACTCCTTCACAATGTCATTTCCTGCCATGTCTTGACCTAAACAATACCATATTGTGTTAATGCAATTTTAAACTGTGTCACTTTATTCGTCAGTAAGAAATGTGATGAATTGTCAGCACTGATACTTTTATGTGCAAAACTTGTCATCTGTCTGCTTGTTTATCTTTCAGAGTGAGGAAGATATAACTGTTGAACAAGCACAATATCATCATCTTGCTCAGCTGCTTGCGCTGCAGCTCCCCAGCAGGGCTAACCTTTCTTGAACTCTATTGAAGTGATGTTGGTTTTGTATATTATTTTGTCGGTGTGTTTATTTGCACTGGTGGCGATCTTTGATGCCCAGTGTATGTAATCTGCTGTCTGCTTGTGCTTTATTATCATAGTGGCGAACTTTGATGCCCAGTGGATGTAATATGCCGTAATTTCTTTATTGTATAGTCTAGGTTTTTTCTTATTCACGATGCTGCAGTTATTTTACTATATATATATATATCCTATCTTCGCAGTAAACCGGCCAAACTGTAAAATTACGGTACATAATCGGGCTGTCATGCAATCACGATGTAGGATGGGCCTGAAACGTGCCGAACAGCTCACGGGCCGGCAGCAGCCCAAAATGAACCCCGACCCATGATTGTGTGAATCAAATCACGGGCTTTTAATAGGCCAAAATTGTCTCAGTCCTTGTTTGGCCCAATCAGATATCGGCTGCGAGCAGGCCGGATGCAAACCGGGCCGTAGTTAGGCCCAACTATATGACGGGCTTTTAACAGGCCGAAATTCATATAGGGCTGAAATGTTAAACGGGCCCTTAACAGGCCAATACTAATATCAGGCCGAATTACTAAGTGGGCCTTTAGCAAGTGGGCCCAAAAGCATAGTGTCCAGTTGACGGGCCGAATCTGATATGGGCCATAATTGAGCCCAAAGCCTCTTAAAGGGTCGGACCTGATCTGGGCCGTAATTTGGCCCAGAACATGGTAGGCTTTTAACGGGCCGGATCTCATATGGGCCACTATTAGGCCCGGAGCGTGGCAGGCCATTAATGGACCGGATCAAACATGGGCCGGCATTTGGCCCAAAACATGGCAGCCAGTTAATGGGCCGGCCTACTAGAGTCCTCAAAATCTTGTGGGCCTACAGGTGGGCCGGCCCATTAATGTCGGCAAAATCTCATGGGCCTTTAGCTAGGCCGGCCCATTATGATCCGCAAGAATCTTGTAGGCCTTTACCTGGGCCGGCCCATTATGGCACACAAAAATCTTGTGGGCCTTTACTTGGGCCGGCCCATTATGGCCCGCAAAATCTTGTGGGCCTTTAGCTGGGCCAGCCCATTATGGTCCGCAAAATCTCATGGGCCTTTAGCTGGGTTGGCCCATTATGGTCCACAAAATCTTGTGGGCCTTCAGTTGGGCTGGCCCACTTAAACTTGATGGGTCGGTCCACGTGTCAACATATCATAGGCGCATCTCGCCCATTGGATGAGTGACACTTGTGCCAACGCGAACCTGACATGTGTCTCCTCCAGCCAATGATGATTTTACACGTGGAAAATCCCCATTGGTCGGGGTTGTTAACGGGTTATCGGATCCAAAACCCGACCTGATAGCTTAACGGCGTTCCCTTACGGTGGATGCCACGTGTCGGTCACCCTTGACGAAAGCACTTTTGTGACGCGCGATTTATCGTCATGGAAGTGGACACTTCCGTGATGATAATTTTGGTAATGTCATGGAACACTTCTACGACAGCACAGGTATGACTATCTTGATTCTGTCATAAATTTGTCATGGATGTACATGCATGACAAAAAACGCGACCTACTATGACAAACACGTATCATCACGGAAGTGTATTTTTTTGTAGTGCGAGCTGGTGAAGTCCTGCGAGGCCTGCCAATTCCACGCCAAGCAGATCCATCAGCCAGCTCAGGGCCTCCAGACTATCCCACTCTCATGGCCGTTCACGGTCTGGGAGCTGGATATACTGGGCCCGTTCCCTCGGGCACCTGGGGGCTATCGATACATCTATGTCGCCATCAATAAGTTCACCAAGTGGCCGGAGGATGAAGCCGTCTGCGCCATCCCAGCTGGCTCTGCAGTCAAGTTCATCAAGGGCCTCGTGAGCCGCTTTGGGGTCCCCAACCGCATCATCACCGATAATGGCTCGCACTTCACTAGTAATCTCTTCAAGTCATATTGTGCTAACCTTGGAATGCAGATCTGCTATGCCTTAGTAGCACACCCCAGGAGCAACGGCCAGGCCAAACACGCCAACGCTAAGGTCCTGAAGGGCCTCTAGACCAGGACCTTCAAGAAAAAGCTCGAGGCCTACGGCAGGGGCTGGCACGACGAGCTCCAGTTTGTGCTATGGTCGATCTGCACCACCGCCACCAAGCCAACGGGCGAAACCCCATTCTTCCTCATCTATGGAGCTGAAGCAGTCCTCCCTCACGAGGTCGAGCATTGCTCCGCACGGGTCCTTGCGTTTGATGAGACGCAGCAGGACGCCATGCGGGGGATGGACCTCGTGCTGGGGGAGGAGCGACATCGTGAAGCTGCACTACGAGCGGCAAGATACCAACAGGCGCTGCGACGGTAACACTGCCGCAGCGTCCGCTCCAGGACTCTTGAGGTGGGTGACCTCGTCCTGAGGCGGGTGCTCTCCAGGGAGGGGCTGCATAAGCTCTCGCCTATGCGGGAGGGCCCGTTCAAGGTTGTCCACGTCTCCAGGCCTAGCGCCGCGCGCCTGGAGACATGGGATGGGGTACCCGTTCAGAACGCCTGGAGCATCCAACACCTCCGGAAGTTCTACCCATGAAGAAAGGCCCAATGCCTGTGAAGAAGGCCCGGTGCCTGTGAAGAAAGGCCCAATGCCTGTGAAGAAGGCCCAGTGCCTGTGAAGCAAGGCCACGTGCCTGTGAAAAATCGCCACCCGTGACACTCTCACGTAATAATGAGTGGGGCTGTACATGCCCCAGAGCCTCAGGATAGCCGCCCTTGGGCCTCGGGGGCTCCCTCCCACGCCGAATGGTAGCACTTAGCTCCGCGTTGGTGAGAAGACGTCGAAGACTAGACTAGGTGCCAGACGCGGCTTTTCATTTGCTTTCCGAAGTTGGCTCACCCCTCTTTTAATCGAAGTTTGCTTTCTGTTGTCTATTGCTGGTCTCGTTTTATCGCTTTCTGCCTCTGTTTCTGCCTTCGCCTCTTTGGTTGACCTAAACTCTCCCTCGCGTCCCTCGCGAGGGGGCTGGATAGGTACCTTCGTGAGCTTCCTCCTTCCGTCTTTTTGCAAGGCACCCTCGTTTGAGCCCACAAGTTGGCGCACCTCTCCTGGTCCGTGCCCCACAGGCATCGCGACGTGAAGCACTGAGTCAAGGCCAGCGGCTCCTATAACCAAACCCCGGGTGAGTGATACACCTCTTACGATTTTTTTTGCAGTTCCTAAGCACATATCAGGTCAAGGAGGCCTCGACAAGCACTAGGAAGCGAGTGCCTCATGAGGAGGAAGTCCTTCAAAACAAGTCGAGCTAAGTTATCCCTACATAAAACGATAATGTTACGACAAGGCGCAGGAACGGCAAACATAACATAGCGATTGGGACCATAGTTCGATACACGCCCCTCCAGGGCCCATTCTGGCTTCTTTTTAATGCAGGAAGGAAAGGAAGAACAAAATAAGCAACACCTACAGCGGTCCACGGGCGCAGGCCCCAGTGCCTGCCTGAGCTCAGTCGGACCCCTCCTCACGCTTCACAGAGGCGTGGCGACAAGACGACCCGCCACCGTCTTCGAAGCGGGCACGGCTGCGTGGTGGCTGGTCATAGCCGCCGCTGCTGGAGCTATCGCTGGGGGAAAAGCTGCCGTAGCCGGACGAGACATGGTCGGTGCCAAGGGCGAGTTCACCCCCATCCTTGTCGCGGTCATCGCCAAGGCCGAGCACTTCCTCACTATCGTTCACCTCGGGGCAGCACCCGACGCGGCGACCATCTCCCCCGAACACCCTCACATAGAGGGTCGCATCGCCGTCGTGCTTGAAGTGAAGGGTGCACCGCCTGCCCAGACCGCGTGCGCGGGCGAACGTCTGCCAATTGCGGGCCAAAGCTACAATGCCCGCGGCGGAGACCTCGACCGCAACCCAGGAAGCCCTGCTGCAGCAGCCGTCCGCCTGCAGTCAAAGCCCGCCAGGGGCTGAGGCCGGTAGCTCGTCGGCAAGGAAGCACAGGAACTGAAGCCAGTTGCCAGCTGGGTTCTCTGACCAGACGACGAACTCCAGTAGCATCTCCGCCGAGTGAAAGTGGCTGGCGAGGCCGTGCGACCACGGCGTGCCTCCCCTCATCGACGGGACCACCACAACCAGAGCGACCCCTGCCCCGGAAGCGGCACCACCACAGCCGCATGGAGCCGCGGCGGGGTTTGCGGTGTGCTTGTGGGGACGGCCGCGTCCACGCTTGGGCACCAGAGAGCCGGGCCCTCGCGAGGGGCCTTCCCCTTCTCCGTGGTAGGGAACCTCCTTGGCGGTGCCATTGGTGGCAGAAGTGGAGCGAGGAAGAAGAAGAAGTAGGAGAGGTGGAGGAAAGATGGGCGATGGGGGCTCCGCCCCCTCCCATTTATACCAGCAGAAGTCCAACCGGCACCCCCCACGATCTCATGTAATGATGGTCTTCCTTGCATCTCACGGGGACTTGTCACGTCGGCCAGTTGCCGAGGCAGCATGGGGAAGCAGAGACGCCCACGTCCAATCAACCGCCATGCGTCGACCAAGGCCGCTGGCTATTGGGGCCCGCGGCACTCCGCACTTGACCCTTGGCTTCGCCTCGAAGCCAAGCACGAGCGCGCCTTGGGCCTGGGGGCTACTGTCGGCGTTCTAGGAACGGAGGTCCCCAGACTTTCCTGCCTGCGTCCCATGGCGTGCCTTTGCTGGCAGGCCTGTACGGCCCATCTTCATCAACAAGGAATCAAGACCCTCGCGAGGGGCCAAGCCTCGCGAGGCAGACGACACAAGACCTCCTCAGGAGCAGCCTCATCAGGCCGGCTCATGAGGGGCGGAGAGTTCAAGGTTGGGCAAACCTCGTGAGGTTTCTGTGACGTAAGCCATGATGATTGATAAGCCACAAGTATAGGGGATCGCAATAGTTTTCGAGGGTAGAGTATTCAACCCAAAATTATTGATTCGACACAAGGGGAGCCAAAGAATATTCTCAAGTATTAGCAGCTGAGTTGTCAATTCAACCACACCTGGAGACTTAATATCTGCAGCAAAGTGTTTAGTAGCAAAGTAATATGATAGTAGTGGTAATGGTAGCAAAAGTAGTGTTTTTGGTATTTTGTAGTGATGATAGCAATAGCAACGGAAAAGTAAATAAGCAGAGAACAATATATAGAAAGTTCGTAGGCAATGGATTAGTGATGGAGAATTATGCTGGATGCGGTTCATCATGTAACAGTCATAACCTAGGGTGACACAGAACTAGCTCCAATTCATTGATATAATGTAGGCATGTATTTCGAATATAGTCATACGTGCTTATGGAAAAGAACTTGCATGGCATCTTTTGTCCTACCCTCCCGTGGTAGTGGGGTCCTTACGGAAACTAAGGGATATTAAGGCCTCCTTTTAATAGAGTACCGGAACAAAGCATTAACACATAGTGAATACATGAACTCCTCAAACTACGGTCATCACCGGTAAGTATCTCGATTATTGTCACTTCGGGGTTAACAGATCATAACACATAATAGGTGACTATAGACTTGCAAGATAGGATCTAGAACTCTCATATATTGATGAAAACATAATAGGTTCAGATCTGAAATCATGGCACTCGGGCCCTAGTGACAAGCATTAAGCATAGCAAAGTCATAGCAACATCAATCTTAGAACATAGTGGATACTAGGGATCAAACCCTAACAAAACTAACTCGATTACATGATAGATCTCATCCAACCCATCACCGTCCAGCAAGCCTACGATGGAATTACTCACGCACAGTGGTGAGCATCATGAAATTGGTGATGGAGGATGGTTGATGATGACGATGGCGACGGATTCCCCTCTCCGGAGCCCCGAACGGATTCTAGATCAGTCCTCCCGAGAGGTCTTAGGGCTTGGCGGCGGCTCCGTATCGTAAAATGCGATGAATCCTTCTCTCCAATTTTTTTCTCCCCGAAACAAAATATATAGAGTTGGAGTTGGAGTCGGAGGAGCTCCAGGGGGCCCACGAGGTAGGGGGGCGCGCCCCCCACCCTCGTGGACAGGTGGTGGGCCCCCTGGCCTTCATTTTTTGCAAGTATTTTTATATTTTCCAAAAAGTTGCTTCGTGAAGTTTCAGGTTATTCCGAGAACTTTTGTTTCTGCACATAAATAACACCATGGTAATTCTGCTGAAAACAGCGTCAGTCCGGGTTAGTTCCATTCAAATCATGCAAGTTAGAGTCCAAAACAAGGGCAAAAGTGTTTGGAAAAGTAGATACGATGGATAAGTATCAACTCCCCCAAGCTTAACCTTTGCTTGTCCTCAAGCAATTCAGTTGACAAACTGAAAGTGATAAAGAAAAACTTTTACAAACTCTGTTTCCTCTTGTTGTTGTAAATATGTAAAGCCAGCATTCAAGTTTTCAGCAAAGATTATAACTAACCACATTCACAATAACGCTTAGGTCTCAAGTTTACTCATATCAATGGCATAATCAACTAGCGATCAATAATAATAAATCACAGATGACAACACTTTCTCAAAATAATCATAATATGATATAACAAGATGGTATCTCGCTAGCCCTTTCTGAGACCGCAAAACATAAATGCAGAGCACCTTTAAAGATCAAGGACCGACTAGACATTGTAATTCATGGTAAAAGAGATCCAGTCAAGTCATACCCAATGTAAACTAACAATAATGAATGCAAATGACAGCAGTGCTCTCAAACTGGTGCTTTTTAATAAGAGGATGATGACTCAGCACAAAAGTAAATAGATAGGCCCTTCACAGAGGGAAGCAGGGATTTGTAGAGGTGCCAGAGCTCGGTTTTGAAATAGAGAAGAATAATAATTTGAGTGGTATACTTTCATTGTCAACATAACAACCAAGAGATGGCGATATCTTCCATGCTACACACATTATAGGCGGTTCCCAAACAGAATGGTAAAGTTTATACTCCCCCTTCCACCAACAAGCATCAATCCATGGCTTGCTCGAAACAACGAGTGCCTCCAACTAACAAGGGTCCCAGGGGGAGTTTTGTTTGCAATTATTTTGATTTAGTTTGCATAAAGCATGGGACTGGGCATCCTGGTGACTAGCCATTTTCTCATGAGTGAGGAGCGGAATCCACTCCTCTTGAGAATAACCCGCCTAACATGGGAGATACGGACAGCCCTAGTTGATACATGAGCTATTCGAGCATACAAAACATGATATCTATTTGAAGGTTTAGAGTTTGGCACATACAAATTTACTTGGAACGGCAGGTAGATAGTGTAAATAGGTAGGTATAGTGGACTCATGTGGAATAACTTTGGGGTTTAAGGGATTGGATGCACAAGTAGTATTCCCTCTTAGTACAGGTGAAAGCTAGCAAAAGACTAGGAAGCGACCAGCTAGAGAGCGACAACAGTCATGAACATGCATTAAAATTAATCAACATCGAATGCAAGCATGAGTAGGATATAATCCACCATGAACATAAATATCGTGAAGGCCATGTTGATTTTGTTTCAACTACATGCGTGAACATGCGTTAAGTCAAGTCACTTAAATCATTCATAGGAGGATACCACCCTATCATACCACATCATAACCATTTCAATAGCATGTTGGCACACAAGGTAAACCATTATAACTCATAGTTAATCAAGCATGACACAAGAACTATGATCTCTAGTTGTCATTTCAAACATGTTTATTCATAATAGGCCGAATCAAGAATGATGGACTAATCATATTTACAAAAACAAAACAGGTCGAGTTCATACCAGCTTTTCTCATCCCAGTCAGTCCATCATATATCGTCATAATTGCCTTTCATTTGCATGACCGAACGATGTGAATAATAATAATAGTGCACCTGCATTGGACTAAGCTGGAATCTGCAAGCAGTCAATAAACAAGAGAAGACAAGGCAATATGGGTTCTTTTATCAGATCAACAATTATGCATACAAGAGCCACTTCAACAATTTAATCATGGTCTTCTCCTATCGACCCTCAAAGAAAAGAAAAGAAATAAAGCTATTTACACAGGAAAGCTCCCAACAAGCAAAAGAAGAACAGGAAATCTTTTTGGGTTTTCTTTTTAATTACTACTACAAGCATGGAAAGTAAACTAATTAAAAGCTACAACTAATTTTTTTGGTTTTTCTTAAGGTTTATTAAACACACAAGAAGAAAGCATAAAAAGGAAAGTAAACTAGCATGGATGATACAATGAAAAAGTATGAGCACCGACATCTAGCAATGAGTGTGTGAACATAAATGTAATGTCGGTGGGAAATATGTACTCCCCCAAGCTTAGGCTTTTGGCCTAAGTTGGTCTATGGCCACGGCTGGCCTGGCGGATATCCATAATAGTAATTGGGGTCGTACTGCGATGCAGCGGCTATCGCCTCCTGAGCTGCAGCGTGGCGACGAGCGGCCTCCGCTCTCCTCTCGTACTCATCTGCCTCCTCTTTGGTAATAACATATCCTCCTTTTGCCTGATGATCAAAGAAGGCAGGAGCAAGGAGAGTAATTTGGACAGCACGCCGTGTGTCAAAGATTAGTCGATATTGGAGAGGTGATTCATTCCTCTCAACAAACTGGTGGTGAACCATAGCATTAAAGTCTAAGTAAGCAGGAGGTAATTCAATATCATCTTTGCGTATGGCTACACCAAGAAAATTAGCTATGCGGGTTGCATAAATTCCACCAAAGAAATCTCCATTAAATCTATTAAGATGCAACCTACATGCAACAATGGCTCCCAAATTATAAGATTTGTCTCCTAACACAGCACTCCTAAGAATACTGAGGTCAGGAACACACATATGACATGCTTCATCTTTACCATTAATGAATCTACCTATAAAGAGAGCAAAATAATGTATAGCAGGAAAGTGAATGCTCCCTATGGTAGCTTGTGTTATATCTCTAGATTCCCCCACAGTTATACTAGCAAGAAAATCTCTAAATTCATATTTGTGAGGATCACTGATACTACCCCATTGTGGAAGTTTGCAAGCAGTGGTAAAATCCTCTAAGTCCATAGTGTAAGAATTTTCATAAAGATCAAACAGGACAGTTGGAGAATTACGTGAAGATGAAAATTCAAACCTCCTCACAAAGGAACTAGTGAGCTGGTGATACTGGCTCCATTTCTCTTCCTCGAAACTCACAAGGTCATCGTTACGCAAATATGCATTAAATTCTTCCTTAATTCCCGTTCGATCCATGAAGTTCTTAGAAGGCCATTCACAAGGACGCACTCGAGCGTCTCTTGGTGGCTCTTCATCAGCATCATGCATTGCAAGCCTGGGTCCTTGCTTTCTTGAAGAACCACCTTGGAACATTTTCCTAAGCATATTTCTTCCTCTGAAAAAATTCTGAAATTTTTTAGTAATTTCAAAATAAAAGTGAACCAAACTCAATAATATTGGTAGCAACTACTCATACAACTGTCTAGAGCCTATATCATGCATCAAAACCACTTGGAACCATATAAATTTGACATGCAAGCTCAAGAACATGGTCACCTAGGCAGCACAAATTTGCAATGAATAAAGCAATAGAACAAAAACTAATTGGACTAATGGAGGAGTCACATGCCAAGGAACAATCTCCCCAAGTAGTTTTGTGAGAGGTGCTTTGAGCAAGGAGATCGAAAATGACAGCAAAACGAACTTGGACTCGGATTTGAGCTGGTTGTTCGTGTTTGTGGGAGGAAGAAGGAGTGTGTGGGTGAAAAGATAAGTGGAGGAGGGCCACCATGGGACCATGAGGCAGGGGGCGCGCCCCTGACCCTCGTGGCCAGGTGCCAGCTCCTCCTGTTGTGTTCTGAGTGCCAAATATTCTCAAATATTCCAGAAAAAATCATATTTAAATTTCAGGGCATTTGGAGAACTTTTATTTTCAGGGTATTTTTATATTGCACGGTAATCAGATAACAGACAGAAAAATATTTATATTTATTTTATTTAATATAAATAACAAAAAGTAAAAGTGGGGTACAGAAGGTTGTGCCTTCTAGTTTCATCCATCTCATGCTCATCAAAAGGAATCCACTAACAAGGTTGATCAAGTCTTATTAACAAACTCATTCCGAATAACATGGAACCGGAGAAATTTCGAATAACACTATGTTACCTCAACGGGGATATGCACATCCCCAATAATAAGAATATCATATTTCTTCTTGACAATAGGAAGAGAAAATTCAAAACCTCCAAATATAATCGATGGAATTTTTCCAATAGAGTTGATACTATGAACTTGAGGTTGTTTCCTCGGAAAGTGTACCGTATGCTCATTACCATTAACATGAAAAGTGACATTGCCTTTAGTGCAATCAATAACAGCCCCTGTAGTATTCAAAAAGGGTTTTCCAAGAATAATAGACATACTATCGTCCTCGAGAATATCAAGAATAACAAAGTCCGTTAAAATAGTAACGTTTGCAACTACAACAGGCACATCCTCACAAATACCGACGGGTATAGCAGTTGATTTATCAGCCATTTGCAAAGATATTTCAGTAGGTGTCAACTTATTCAAATCAAGTCTACGATATAAAGAGAGAGGCATAACACTAACACCGGCTCCAAGATCACATAAAGCAGTTTTAACATAATTTCTTTTAATGGAGCATGGTATAGTTGGTACACCGTGATCTCCTAGTTTCTTAGGTATTCCACCCTCAAAAGTATAATTAGCAAGCATGATGGAAATTTCAGCTTCTGGTATCTTTCTTTTATTTGTAACAATATCTTTCATATACTTAGCATAAGGATTCATTTTGAGCATATCAGTTAATCGCATACGCAAAAAGATAGGTCTAATCATTTCAGCAAAACGCTCAAAATCCTCATCATCCTTTTTCTTGGATGGTTTGGGAGGAAAAGGCAAGGGTTTCTGAACCCATGGTTCTCTTTCTTTACCATGTTTCCTAGCAACAAAGTATTTCTTATCATAACGTTGATTCTTTGATTGTGGGTTATCAAGATCAATAGCAAGTTCAATTTCTATATCATTATCATTACTAGGTTGAGCATCATCATGAACATTATTGTTAACATTATCACTGGTTTCAGGTTCATTACCAGATTGTGTTTCAGCATCAGAAATAGAAATATCATTTCGATTCTCAGGTGGTTGAGCAATAGGTTCACTAGAAGCATGCAAAGTCCTATCATTTTTCTTTTTCTTCCTATTAGAAGGACTAGGTGCATCTACATTATTTCTCTGAGAATCTTGCTCAATTCTCTTAGGGTGGCCTTTAGGATACAAAGGTTCCCGAGTCATTCTACCAGTTCTAGTAGCCACTCTAACAGCATTATCATTATTCTTACTATTCAATTCATTGAGCAAATCATTTTGAGCTTTAAGTACTTTTTCTACTTGAGTGGTAACCATAGAAGCATGTTTACTAATAAGTTTAAGTTCACTTTTAACATTAGCTATATAATCACCCAAGTGTTCAAGCATATTTGAATTGTATTTCAATTGTCTACCAAAATAAGCATTGAAGTCTTCTTGCTTAGCCATAAATTTATCAAACTCATCTAAGCATGGGCTAGAAAATTTAGTAAATGGGATTTCAGCTTTATCATATCTATAGAGAGAATTTACCTTTACTATCTGTGTCGGGTTATCAAGACCATGAGTTTCTTCAATAGGTAATGGATTAAGGTTCAACAGGCGGTAAATTAAGACCATGTATTTCTTAATAGGAGGTAAATTCTTTTCAGCTTTAATACCTTTTTCTTTCATAGATTTCTTTGCCTCTTGCATCTCTTTAGGACTGATAAATAGAATACCCCTCTTCTTCGGAGTTGGTTTAGGAATAGGCTCAGGAACTGGCTCAAGAGGTGTCCAATTATTTTCATTTGTCAACATATTATTCAATAGGATTTCAGCTTCATCCGGCGTTCTTTCCCTGAAAACAGAACCATCACAACTATCTAGGTAATCTTTGGAAGCAACGGTTAGTCCACTATAAAAGATATCAAGTATTTCATTTTTCTTAAGAGGATGATCAGGCAAAGCATTAAGTAACTTGAGAAGCCTCCCCCAAGCTTGTGGGAGACTCTCTTCTTCAATTTGCACAAAATTATATATATTCCTTAAAGCAGCATGTTTCTTATGAGCAGGGAAATATTTAGCAGAGAAGTAATAAATCATATCCTGGGGACTAGGCACACAACCAGGATCAAGAGAATTAAACCATATCTTAGCATCACCCTTCAATGAGAACGGAAATATTTGAAGGATATAGAAGTAGCGAGTTCTCTCATCATTAGTGAACAGGGTAGCTATATCATTTAATTTAGTAAGATGTGCCACAACAGTTTCAAATTCATAGCCATGAAAAGGATCAGATTCAACCAAAGTAATTATATCAGGATCAACAGAGAATTCATAATCCTTATCAGTAACACAGATAGGTGAAGTAGAAAGCAGGGTCAGGTTTCATTCTAGCATTTAGTGATTGTTGATTCCATTTAGCTAATAACCTCTTGAGTTCGTATCTATATTTGCAAGCTAAAATAGCTAAAGAAGCTTCTTTATCAAAAACATAACCCTCAGGAATAATAGGCAAGTCTTCATCATCAATTTCATCAGTATTATCAGATTCAATATTTTCATTCTCTCTAGCCCTAGCAAGTTGTTCATCAAAAAATTCACCAAGTGGCACAGTAGTATCAAACATAGAAGCCATTTCATCAAAAGTATCATGCATAGCAGAAGTGGCATCATCAATAACATGCGACATATCAAAACGAATAGGAGAAGCAGGTTTAGGTGCCGTAAGCTTACTCAAAACAGAAGGTGAATCAAGTGCAGAGCTAGATGGCAGTTCCTTACCTTCCCTTGTAGTTGAGGGATAAATCTTGGTTTTTGGATCTCTCAAGTTCTTCATAATGATAAGCAGATATAAATCCCAAGTGACTCAAAGAATAGAGCTATGCTCCACAGCAACGGTGCCAGAAAATAGTCTTGATAACCAACAAGTATAGGGGATCGCAACAGTTTTCAAGGGTAGAGTATTCAACCCAAATTTATTAATTCGACACAAGGGGAGCCAAAGAATATTCTCAAGTATTAGCAGCTGAGTTGTCAATTCAACCACACCTGGAAACTTAATATCTGCAGCAAAGTGTTTAGTAGCAAAGTAATATGATAGTAATGGTAACGGTAGCAAAACTAGTGTTTTTGGTATTTTGTAGTGATGATAGCAATAGCAACGGAAAAGTAAATAAGCAGAGAACAATATATAGAAAGCTCGTAGGCAATGGATCAGTGATGGAGAATTATGCCGGATGCGGTTCATCATGTAACATTCATAATCTAGGGTGACACAGAACTAGCTCCAATTCATTGATATAATGTAGGCATGTATTCCGAATATAGTCATACGTGCTTATGGAAAAGAACTTGCATGACATCTTTTGTCCTACCCTCCCATGGCAGTGGGGTCCTTACGGAAACTAAGGGATATTAAGGCCTCCTTTTAATAGAGTACCGGAACAAAGCATTAACACATAGTGAATACATGAACTCCTCAAACTACGGTCATCACCGGTAAGTATCCCGATTATTGTCACTTCTGGGTTAACGGATCATAACACATAATAGGTGACTATAGACTTGCAAGATAGGATCTAGAACTCTCATATATTGATGAAAACATAATAGGTTCATATCTGAAATCATGGCACTCGGGCCCTAGTGACAAGCATTAAGCATATCAAAGTCATAGCAACATCAATCTCAGAACATAGTGGATACTAGGGATCAAACCCTAACAAAACTAACTCGATTACATGATAGATCTCATCCAACCCATCACCGTCCAGCAAGCATACGATGGAATTACTCACGCACAGCGGTGAGCATCATGAAATTGGTGATGGAGGATGGTTGATGATGACGATGGCGACGGATTCCCCTCTCCGGAGCCCCGAACGGACTCCGGATCAGACCTCCCAAGAGGTTTTAGGGCTTGGCGGCGGCTTCGTATCATAAAATGCGATGAATCCTTCTCTCTGATTTTTTTCTCCCCAAAACAAAATATATAGAGTTGGAGTTGGAGTCGGAGGAGCTCCAGGGGGGCCACGAGGTAGGGGGGCATGCCCTAGGGGGGCAGGCGCGCCCCCCACCCTCATGGACAGGTGGTGGGCCCCCTGGGCTTCATCTTTTGCAAGTATTTTTTTATATTTTCCAAAAAGTTGCTCCGTGAAGTTTCAGGTCATTCCGAGAACTTTTGTTTCTTCACATAAATAACACCATGGTAATTCTGCTGAAAACAGCGTCAGTCCAGGTTAGTTCCATTCAAATCATGCAAGTTAGAGTCCAAAACAAGGGCAAAAGTGTTTGGAAAAGTAGATACGACGGAGACGTATCAACGATCGAGACAAGGCGGGTGCCAGCGCGCGCAGCGTCCTTGTTTCCTCTTTGGTGCTAAGGGGGCAAGCGCAGGCGCGGAGTACCGAGGCATCAAGCAAAGGTTGCCATATTGGTGCAACGAGACCAAGACCAGAAGGACGGCAAGACGGAGGTCACCATGGAGCCCAGGGCGGCGTCACCACCAGAGCCTTTGGCAGGCAAAGACCACCTTTTGTTAGGATAGCTCGTACTAGCTGTCGGCTTTCAAATTGGCCGTTGTTGGCTCCCTTCCCGCTCAATATTTGGGGAGAGGACCAGGGCCTCTAGAAATAGGACTAGCTGATACGTCTCCAATGTATCTAAATTTTTTATTGCTCCATGCTATGTTATCTACTGTTTTGGGCAATATTGGGCTTTATTATCCACTTTTATGTTATTTTTGGGACTAACCTATTAACCGGAGGCCCAGCCCAGATTTGCTGTTTTTTTGCATGTTTCAGTGTTTCGAAGAAAAGGAATATCAAGCGGTCGAAACGGAACGAAATCAACTGGAGAAGTTATTTTTGGAAGGAAAGCTAACGGAAAAGCTTGGAGTGCACGTCAGGAAAGAAGGGAGGTGCCCACGAGGGTGGGGGGCATGCCCATCCCCTAGGGTGCGCCCCCCTGCCCCATGGCCCCCCTTCGGTCCACCGACGTGCTTCTTTCACCCATATATACCTACGTATCCTAAAACTTCCAGAATAGACAATAGATCGGGAGTTCCGCTGCCAGAAGCCTCCGTAGCCACCGAAAACCAATCTAGACCCGTTTCGGCACCCTGCCGGAGGGGGCAATCCTTCTCCGGTGGCCATCTTCATCATCCCGGTGCTGTCCATGACGAGGAGGGAGTAGTTCTCCCTTGGGGCTGAGGGTATGTACCAGTAGCTATGTGTTTGATCTCTCTCTCTCTCGTGTTCTTGAGGTGATACGATCTTGATGTATCGCGAGCTTTGCTATTATAGTTGGATCCTATGATGTTTTCTCCCCCTCTACTCTCTTGTAATGAATTGAGTTTCCCCTTTGGAGTTATCTTATCGGATTAAGTCTTTAAAGATTTGAGAACACTTGATGTATGTCTTGCCGTGTGTATCTGTGGTGACAATGGGATATCACGTGATTCACTTGATGTATGTTTTGGTGATCAACTTGAGGGTTCCGCCCATGAACCTATGCATAGGGGTTGACACACGTTTTCGTCGTGATTCTCTGATAGAAACTTTGGGGCACTCTTTGAGGTCCTTTGTGTTGGTTGAATAGATGAATCTGAGATTGTGTGACGCATATCGTATAATCATACCCATGGATACTTGAGGTGACATTGGAGTATCTAGGTGACATTAGGGTTTTGGTTGATTTGTGTCTTAAGGTGTTATTCTAGTACGAACTCTAGGGCTGTTTGTGACACTTATAGGAATAACCCAACGGATTGATTGGAAAGAATAACTTTGAGGTGGTTTCGTACCCTACGATTATCTCTTCGTTCGTTCTTCGCTATTAGTGACTTTGGAGTGACTCTTTGTTGCATGTTGAGGGATAATTATGTGATCCAATTATGTTATTATTGTTGAGAGGACTTGCACTAGTTAAAGTATGAACCCTAGGCCTTGTTTCCTAGCATTGCAATACCGTTTACGCTCACTTTTATCATTAGTTACCTTGCTGTTTTTATATTTTCAGATTACAAAAAACCTTTATCTAATATCCATATACCACTTGTTTCACCATCTCTTCACCGAACTAGTGCACCTATACAATTTACCATTGTATTGGGTGTGTTGGGGACACAAGAGACTCTTTGTTATTTTGTTGCAGGGTTGCTTGAGAGAGACCATCTTCATCCTACCCCTCCTACGGATTGATAAACCTTAGGTCATCCACTTGAGGGAAATTTGCTACTGTCCTAGAAACCTCTGCACTTGGAGGCCCAACAACGTCTACAAGAAGAAGGTTGTGTAATAGACATCAAGCTCTTTTCTGGCGCCGCTGCCGGGGAGGTGAGTGCTTGAAGGTATATCTTTAGATATTGCAATCGAGTCTTTTAGTTTCTTGTTTTATCACTAGTTTAGTTTATAAAAGAAAATTACAACAAAAAATGGAATTAAGTTTGCCTCATACGCTTCATCTTTTTAATATCTTTCGTGAGTATGATGGGAAGGAAAATTGTGCCAAAGTGTTAGAAGAAGAATGCATTAAAATGTTTGGCACAAAATATTTGAATGATAAGCATGATTGCAATGTTGTTAGTATAAATTCCTTGAATATCCATGATGCTAATGATATGCAATGCCACAAGCTTGGGGAAGCTATGTTTGATGAAGATGATATTTTTTGTCCCCCAAGTTTTGATGAGCAAATTTATTATGATGAAAGCATGTCTCCTATCTATGATGATTATTGTGATCACACGTATGCTTTAAAGAATAATGATAACCATGAAACTTGTCATCTTGATCTTAATTTTCAATCACATGATCATTATTTTGTTGAGTTTGCTCCCACTATTATTCATGAGAAGAATTTTGCTTATGTGGAGAGTAATAAAATTTGCATGCTTGTAGATCATGAAAAGAATGCTTTAGTGCGGGTTATAGTGTTGAATTCATTCATGATGCTACTGAAAATTATTATGAGGGAGGAACATATGCTTGTAGGAATTGCAATAATATCAAGTTTCCTCTCTATGTGCTTAAAGTTTTAAAGTTATGCTTGTTTTACCTTCCTATGCAAGTTAATTCTTGTTCCCACAAGTTGTTTTCTCACAAAATCCCTATGCATAGGAAGTGGGTTAGACTTAAATGTGCTAGTCATATTCTTCTAGATGCTCTCTTTATGTTTCAGTTCTTATCCTTTATGTGAGCATCATTGAAATCATCATGCCTATCTAGGGGCGTTAAAAGATAGCTCTTGTTGGGAGGCAACCCAATTTTATTTTAGTTCCTTGCTTTTTGCTCCTGTTTAGTAATAAATAATTCATCTAGCCTATGTTTAGATGTGGTTTTATGCTTTTAATTAGTGTTTGTGCCAAGTAGAACCGTTGGGAAGACTTGGGGATAGTCTTTGTGATCATGCTGTAAAAAACAGAAACTTTAGCACTCACGAGAATTGCTGCCATTTTTTATTGTACAGTGCTATTGAGTTAATTCTTTTCTCAGACAATTAATAGATAAATTCCTCAGGTCCAGCAATTTATTTTAGAATTTTATGAGTTCCAGAAGTATACGTTTGATCCAGATTACTACAGACTGTTCTGTTTTTGACAGATTCTGTTTTTCATGTGTTGTTTACTTATTTTGATGAATCTATGGCTAGTAAAATAGTTTATATACCGTAGAGAAGTTGGAATACAGTAGGTTTAACACCAATATAAATAAATAATTAGTTCATTACAGTACTTTGACGTGGTGATTTATTTTCTTATACTAACAGAGCTTACGAGTTTTCTGTTAAGTTTTGTGTTGTGAAGTTTTCAAGTTTTGGGTAAGGATTCAATGGACTATGAAATAAGGAGTGTCAAGAGCCTAAGCTTGGGGATGCCCAAGGCACCCCAAGGTAATATTCAAGGATGACCAAGAGCCTAAGCTTGGGGATGCCCCGGAAGGCATCCCCTCTTTCGTCTTCGTTCATTGGTAACTTTACTTGGAGCAATATTTTTATTCACCACATGATATGTGTTTTGCTTGGAGCATCAATTTATTTTGTTAGGATTTGCTTTCTGTTATTTAGAACAATGTTTTGCATCTTTTATTTCAATAAAAGTGGCATTGATAGCCTTTACTATGCCTATTTTAGAAGTCCACATGTTGCTGTTTGAAAACAGAAAGTTTACCGATGTTGCAATAATTCCCTAGAAAAGTCAGAATGTGATAAAATGTTTAAACCTTTTGCATATTAAGCTCTGATAAATTTACTACAGTGGGAATTTTCTTTCATAATTTTTGGAGCTAGGGAAGTATGGATGTTGCAGCATTCTTTACAGACTGTCCTGTTTAGGCAGATTGCTGTTATGTTTGCATTGTTTGTATATGTTTGCTTCTTTAATGATACTATTTGAGGATAGGACTATTAAATATGCAGAGGCATTTAGTATGCAATGCTGAATAATAATTTTAGGGATTTGCTACAGTAGAGTATGATAAGGTTTTGGCAATGGTTTATACTAACTTATCTCACGAGTCCTTGTTGAGTTTTGTGTGGATGAAGTTTTTGAGATTTAGGGAGACCTTGATATGAGAGGAATTAAGGAGACACAAAAGCTCAAGCTTCGGGATGCCCAAGGCACCCCAAGATAATATTTCAAGAAGTCTCAAGCATCTAAGCTTGGGAATGCCCCGGTTGGCATCCCACCTTTCTTCTTCAACAATTATCGGTTAGTTTCGGTTGATCCTAAGTTTTTGCTTCTAGTTTCATCCATCTCATGCTCGTCAAAAGGAATTCAATAACAAGGTTGATCAAGTCTTGTTAACAAACTCATTCTGATTAACATGAAACCGGAGAAATTTCGAATAACACTAGGTTACCTCAACGGGGATATGCACATCCCCAATAATAAGTATATCATATTTCTTCTTGACAGTAGGAAGAGGAAATTCAAAACCTCCAAATATAATCGATGGAATTTTCCTGATAGAATTGGTACTATGAACTTGAGGTTGTTTCCTCGGAAAGTGTACCGTATGCTCATTGCCTTTAACATGAAAAGTGACATTGCCTTTGTAGCAATCAATAACAGCCCCTGCAGTATTAAGAAAAGGTCTTCCAAGAATAATAGGCATAATATCGTCCTCGGGAATATCTAGAATAACAAAGTCCATTAAAATAGTAACGGTTGCAACTACAACAGGCACATCCTCACAAATACCGACAGGTATAGCAGTTGATTTATCAGCCATTTGCAAAGATATTTCAGTAGGTGTCAACTTATTCAAATCAAGTCTACGATATAAAGAGAGAGGCATAGCACTAACACCGGCTCCAAGATCACATAAAGCAGTTTTAACATAATTTCTTTTAATGGAGCATGGTATAGTAGGTACTCCTGGATCTCCAAGTTTCTTTGTATTCCACCCTTAAAAGTATAATTAGCAAGCATGGCGGAAATTTCAGCTTCCGGTATCTTTCTTTTATTTGTAATAATATCTTTCATGTACTTAGCATAAGGATTTGTTTTGAGTATATCAGTTAATCGCATACGTAAAAAGATAGGTCTAATCATTTCAGCAAAGCGCTCAAAATCCTCATCATCCTTTTTCTTGGATGGTTTGGGAGGAAAAGGCATGGGTTTCTGAACCCAAGGTTCTCTTTCTTTACCATGTTTCCTAGCAACAAAATCTTTCTTATCATAACGTTGATTCTTTGATTGTGGGTTATCAAGATCAACAGCAGGTTCAGTTTCTACATCATTATCATTACTAGGTTGAGCATCATTATGAACATCATCATTAACATTTTCATTAGGTTCATGTTCATTGCGAGATTGTGTTTCAGCATCAGACATAGATATATCATTTGGATTATCAGGTGGTTCAGCAATAGGTTCACTAGAAGTTTGCACAGTTCTATCATTTTTCTGTTTGTTCCTTTTAGAAGAACTACGTGCATCAATATTAGTTCTCTGAGAATCTTGCTCAATTCTCTTAGGGTGGCCTTCAGGATACAAAGGTTCCTGGGTCATTCTACCAGTTCTAGTAGCCACTTTAATAGCATAATCATTTTTCTTACTATTCATCTCATTGAGCAATTCCTTTTGAGCTTTAAGTACTTATTCTACTTGAGTGGTAACCATAGAGGCATGTCTGCTAACAAGTTTAAGTTCACCTCTAATATTAGCCATATAATCACCCAAGTATTTAATCATATCAGCATCTTGTTTTAATTTTCTACCAAAATAAGCATTGAAGTCTTCTTGTAAACATAAAATTATCAAACTTATCCAAGCATTGACTAGCAATTTTAGTAGGAGGGATTTCAGCTTTATCATATCTATAGAGAGAATTTACCTTTACTACCTGTGTCGGGTTATCGGGGTTTGGAGGTTCTTCAGTAAATAAAGGATTAAGATCATATGTTTCTTCAACAGGTGGTAAATTAAGACATGCATTTCTTCAATAGGAGGTAAATTCTTAACATCCTCAACTTTAATACCTTTTTCTTTCATAGATTTCTTTGCCTCTTGCATATCTTCAGGACTGAGAAATAGAATACCTCTCTTCTTCGGAGTTGGTTTAGGAATAGGATCATTAATTGGAGCAGGAGCTGGCTCCGGAGGTGTCCAATTATTTTCATTTGTCAACATATTATTCAATAAGAGTTCAGCTTCATCCGGTGTTCTTTCTGTGAAAAGAGAACCAGCACAACTATCCAGGTAATCTCTGGAAGCATCGGTTAGTCCATTGTAAAAGATATCAAGTATTTCATTTTTCTTAAGAGGATGATCAGGCAAAGCATTAAGTAACTTGAGAAGCCTCCCCCAAGCTTGTGGGAGACTCTCTTCTTTAATTTGCACAAAGTTGTATATCTCCTTTAAAGCAGCTTGTTTCTTATGAGCAGGGAAATATTTAATAGAGAAGTAATGGATCATATCCTGGGGACTACGCACACAACCAGGATCAAGAGAATTAAACCATATCTTAGCATCACCCTTTAATGAGAACGGAAATATTTTATGGATATAAAAGTAGCGAGATCTCTCATCATTAGTGAACAGGGTGGCTATATCATTTAATTTAGTAAGATGTGCTACAATAGTTTCAGATTCATAGCCATGAAAAGGATCAGATTCAACCAAAGTAATTATATCAGGATCAACAGAGAATTCATAATCCTTATCAGCAACACAGATAGGTGAAGTAGCAAAAGCAGGTTCAGGTCTCATCCTAGCATTTAGAGATTGCTTATTCCATTTAGCTAATAACCATTTGAGTTCATATCTATCTTTGCAAGCTAAAATAGCTAAAGAAGCATCTTGATCAAATAAATAACCCTCAGGAATAACAAGTGATTCTTCATCATCACTTTCATCTTCATAATCACATTCAATATTTTCAATCTCTCTAGCCCTAGCAAGTCGTTCCTCGAGAAAATCACTAAGTGGCATAGTAGTATCATGCATAGAGGTAGTTTCATCATAAGTATCATGCATAGCAGAAGTAGCATCATCAATAACATGCGACATATCAGAACAAATAGCAGAAGCAGGTTTAGGTGTCGCAAGCTTACTCATAACAGAAAGTGAATCAAGTGCAGAGCTAGATGGAAGTTCCTTACCTCCCCTCCTAGTTGAGGGATAGATCTTAGTTTTTGGATCTCTCAAGTTCTTCATAGTGATAAACAGATATAAATCCCAGGTGACTCAAAGAATAGAGCTATGCTCCCCGGCAACGGTGCCAGAAATTAGTCTTGATAACCCACAAGTATAGGGGATCGCAATAGCTTTTGAGGGTAGAGTATTCAACCCAAATTTATTGATTCGACACAAGGGGAGCCAAAGAATATTCTCAAGTATTAGCAGCTGAGTTGTCAATTCAAACACACCTAGAAACTTAGTATCTGCAGCAAAGTGTTTAGTAGCAAAGTAATATGATAGTGATGGTAACGGTAACAAAAGAGTAATGAAAGCAAAGTAATGTTTTTGGTATTTTGTAGTGATTGTAACCATAGCAACGGGAAAGTAAATAAGCGTAAACTAGTATATGGAAAGCTCGTAGGCATCGGATCAATGATGGATAATTATGTCGGATGTGGTTCATCATGTAACAGTCATAACATAGGGTGACACAGAACTAGCTCCAATCCGTCAATGTAATGTAGGCATGTATTCCGAATATAGTCATACGTGCTTATGGAAAAGAACTTGCATGACATCTTTTGTCCTACCCTCCCGTGGCAGCAGGGTCCTAATGGAAACTAAGGGATATTAAGGCCTCCTTTTAATAGAGAACCGGAACAAAGCATTAGCACATAGTGAATACATGAACTCCTCAAACTACAGTCATCACCGGTAAGTATCCCGTTTATTGTCACTTCGGGGTTAACGGATCATAACACATAATAGGTGACTATAGACTTGCAAGATAGGATCAAGAACTCTCATATATTGATGAAAACATAATAGGTTCAGATCTGAAATCATGGCACTCGGGCCCTAGTGACAAGCATTAAGCATAGCAAAGTCATAGCAACATCAATCTCAGAACATAGTGGATACTAGGGATCAAACCCTAACAAAACTAACTCGATTACATGGTGAATCTCATCCAACCCATCACCATCCAGCAAACCTATGATGGAATTACTCACGCACGGCGGTGAGCATCATGAAATTGGTGATGGAGGATGGTTGATGATGACGACGGCGATGAATCCCCCTTTCTGGAGCCCCGAACGGACTCTAGATCAGCCCTCCCGAGAGGTTTTAGGGCTTCGCGGCGGCTCCGTATCGTAAAACGCGATGATTTCTTCTCCCTGATTTTTTTTCTCCCCGGAAGCAGTTATATAGAGTTGGAGTTGGAGTCGGGGGGTCTCCAGGGGGCCCATGAGGTAGGGGGCGCCCCCACCCTCGTGAGCAGGGTGCGTGCCCCCTGGTCTTCATCTTTGGCGAGGATTTTTGTTATTTATTGGAAGATATCCCGTGGAATTTCAGGTCATTTTGAGAACTTTTTGTTTTCTGCACATAAAACAACATCATGGCAATTCTGCTGAAAACAGCGTCAGTCCGGGTTAGTTAGAGTCCAAAACAAGGGCAAAAGTGTTTGGAAAAGTAGATACGTTGGAGACATATCAGGGGGTACCGGGATTTGCATGGTGTAAGGACAGAGGATACGTAGTATACTAGCTTCTGAAGCGGGAATTTGTGTCCGTCATGTTCTCGTTCAACGATGAGCACGGCGCTCACCACTTGATGTGTTGCCGATATGTATAGCAACATGGGTTCGCCGACGTTTGGCGCGGCCAGGATTGGGTTGCTCGCTAGAAGGGTTTTTATTTCTTCCAGTCCGGCTGTTGCCGTGTCCGTCCACTCAAAGTGATTGGTTCGTCGTAGAAGGCGATAGAGTGGCAGTGCCTTTTCTCCCAATCTGGAGATAAAGTGGCGTAGAGCTGCCACACAACCCACGAGTTTTGGACTTATTTAAGGTCTGTTGGCGTAGCCAATTGTGACAGAGCTCAGATTTTGGCTGGATTTGCTTCAATTCCTCTATTGGAAACGATGAAGCCTAGCAGCTTTCCTGCGGGGACGCCAAAAACACACTTTTCCGGATTGAGCTTAATGTCATATGCATGGAGGTTGTCGAATGTGAGACATAGGTCGTCTATTAGTGTTTCGATGTGCCTTGTCTTGATTACGACGTCGTCCACATAGGCTTCAACTGTCTTTCCGATTTGTTTCTCCAGACATGTTTGGATCATGCGTTGGTAGGTGGCGCCAGCATTCTTGAGCCCGAAGGGCATGGTGTTGAAGCAGAATGGCCCATATGGGGTGATGAATGCTATTGCAGCTTGGTCGGACTCCGTCATTTTGACTTGATGGTATCCGGAATATGCGTCGAGGAAACACAGTGAGTCGTGTCCTGCGGTAGCATCAATGATTTGATCAATGCGGGGGAGGGGGAAGGGATCCTTAGGGCAAGCCTTATTAAGGTCTTTAAAATCGACGCACAGGCGCCAGGATTTATCCTTCTTTGGTACCATCACCAGTTTACCAGCCAGTCCCGATGTTTTATTTCTCTAATGAATCCGGCCTCGATTAGCTTGGCTAGCTCCTCTCCCATGGCTTGACGTTTGGGTTCAGAAAAGCGCCGCAGTGTTTGTTTGACCGGTTTGTATCCCTTTAATATGTTGAGGCTGTGTTCGGCCAGCTTGCGTGGGATTCCTGGTATGTCAGAAGGGTGCCAGGCGAATATATCCCAGTTTTCGTGAAGAAAATTCCGTAGCGCGGTGTCGACCATTGGGTCTAGCTGTGCCCGAATAGATGTTTTCTTCTTGGGGTCCGTTGGATGGACCTGGAATTTGACTATTTCTTCTGCTGGCTTGAAGGAGGTGGATTTGGGGCGTTTGTCTAAGACCACATCGTCCCTTTCCACCATAGAACGTAGTGCGGTTAATTCTTTGGCCGCGAGGGCTTCAGATAATGCCTCAAGGGCCAGGGATGGGGTTTTATTTTCAGCGCGGAGTGCTATGTTCGGATCACTGGCGGGAGTGATTATGCCATTGGGCCCGGGCATCTTGAGCTTCATGTACCCGTAATGAGGTACAACTTGGAAGCGTGTAAATGTCTCTCGCCCCAAGAGGGCGTGATATCTGCTGTTGACAGGGGCCACATGGAAGGTTATTTCTTTGGACCAATAATTCTCCGGCGTGCCGAATACCACGTCGAGTGTTATTTTTCCCGCACACCGCGCCTCCCGATTGGGAATGATTCCTCAGAAGGTCATGTTGCTTTGCTCGGTGTGGCTCCTGTCTATTTCCATTTTGTGGAGTGTATCTTCATAGATGAGGTTTAGTCCGCTGCCGCCGTCCATGAGAACCTTGGTGAGCCAAAAGCCGTCCACGATTGGACTAAGGACCAAGGCGGCTGGTCCTTGGACTATCTTGTATTTTGGTTCGTCAACGGCATTAAAAGTTATAGTCGTGTCGTTCCAAGGGTTTATTGCTGCTATTTGACAGACTTCGGCGAGTCCGTGTAGTGCTCTTTTACGCCTATTGTTTGAGGCGAATGTCTCG
>NC_041384.1:607749273-607796254 GCF_002162155.2 Triticum dicoccoides | reverse complement strand
GTTGTTCTGGGGTATTATTGGTGAGGATATCCTCGCCGCTCTTGGCCACTTGCCGGAGTATCCAACATGCTCTAAGGCTATGTGTTGGTATGTTATCCGGTGTTGCGTGTATTTTGCATGGCCCATCGAGCCATCCTTCCAGAACGGTTTCACGCCCCGTACTGGACTTATATTTCTTTACCATTGAACTGGGCGTGTTACAAGGGTGTGCCCTTTTCGCCTGAATGAGGGGTTGAGTGGGGACCGATGGTTCCCAACGGGCTGCCTGATTTTTCCATACGCTTTCCATTGTGCTGTACTTTTGTATGATAGTTGCTAAGTCAGCAAACTGTAGTATGAGATCGCTTCCTTGTCGCGGCAATCTTTAATCTTGTCTTTGACAAGAAGGAATCTGGCCCAGAAGTGGTGGACCGTTTCCTGAGACTGCTATTGTATGCTCATGAGAGCGCTTATATTTGGGTGGGTGGGTGGTTTTAAATCTGAATCCTGACCCAATTTTGGATCCGGAGTCTGAAAGACTTCCGAACTTAACAGATCGGGCTCCGGGATATCCACTGATTTCTTAGGCTCGTCCGACTCTATGTTCGGAGGGCAGGATGCATCTCCTCGCAAGTCCGGCTCTTCGAAGCCGGAGATCCGGACATAGTCCGTCCTTAGTATGGAGGAAGAGTTGTCGTCTCGCTCCTCGACTACCGCTATCTGGTGGGTGATCGGTGGAGATTTGATTTCTCTCTAATCGGGTTTAAGCCCAATTCGATCGTAGTCTGTAGCGACCCCCAGGGCGGCAATGCGATCTAGGAGCTCGTTTAAAGACGAAACCTCCACTAGATCCATCTGCTTGGAGTGTTCAGAGTCGATACGAAGGGGATTTTCGATGACCCAGGAGGTCATCATCGGCTTAACGACCGAACGGACAGTCATGGTAAAGTCGCTGTCACATCCCTAGTTCTGACAATGCCTAGTGCATGCATTAGAGTGTTGCACCATGTTTAAATTTCATTTAAATTTGAAATGGGGATTGTTGAAACCCTAGCACCAAATGAAATTTAACTAGGTTCAATAAAAATATTTTCAATAACCCAGAATGCCCTTTGGAAATGTTCATAATTTCTGTTAAAGGTGAAAACCTCTTCCAAAAATGATGAACATATTTATAGGCTATTCCTGGATTTTTGAATTAAGTTATATAGTATTTGCATTTGGGCATTTAATTGCTAATAATATTTTAAATGCTCAAATAATCACAAACTGAAATGTTACTGTTGGAAATATTCCAAACAGTGGCCACAGTCAGTTGCATGATTTTTGGAAATGCTCTGGCATTTTTAATAAATCCAAACACAATTACAGAAAATAGAAAACAGTAACTAAAATAGAAATAAAAGAGAGGAGAGAAACCTTACCTGGCGCTCACCTGGTAGCCCACCTGGCCCAGCAGCACGGCCCAGCCCGCCACCGCTACTCCCCTGTCGTCTTCCTCCTCGCCAGAAGGACGCGGACACCGCGACGCCGCCGTGCGCGCCACCTCCACCCTGCTCTGGCCACTTCCTGCTTCCTCCCCGAGCCCTCTGGTGACGCCACGCACTTCCCCTCGCCCCCTGCACCTCCCCTCTCTTCCCCTGGACCCCGTTCCCTCCTCTGCTTCCCTCCCTGCACGCGCCCGAGCGGAGCCCATCGCCGCCGACGCCGTTACCGGGGCCACAGCCACCCCCTCGCTCCCACTATGCATCCCTGAGCTCCGCCCTGACCCCGTGAAGCTACCCACGCGACGCACGCGACCAGAGGAGGCCGCAGTCGACCGGAGCATCGTCGTCTTCACCTCCGGTGCCCGGAGATCGACTCCACCGATTCGGCGCGTCCAGAGCCTCCCCGACCCCGCCGTCTGCACCGTCTGACTCGCCGTGAGCCACTTACCTTATTCCCTAACTCCTTGTGCTCGCCCCCGTGATGTAGCGTCGTTCCCCACGAGCCCGAAAGCTCACCGCCGCCGGCCATGCCGCCGTCGTGGCTACAGACGCCGTAGCTCGTGCCTGGGCGCGTCATAGCACTCAGTTTGCTCCCAGGAGCCCGTAGCGCCCACCAGCCCCTCCTCCCGTGCCCCCGAACGCCAACCCCGACCTCGCCCGAGCTCCGGCCGCCGCCTCGGGCTCCACTCCGGCGAGCTCCGGCCTCCCCAGCTCATCCCACATGCTCCACTGGATGCGGACGATGACGGGCTACGCCCCGGTGGTCTCCGCGCGCTTTTCCGCCGCCTGTAGCCCATTCCGGCGAAGCACCGCCGCGCGGTTTGGTCGTCGCCAGCCGAACTCCGGCGAGGCTGACGTGGCGGCTTATTTAGCGCTAATCCCCACCATTAGCCACCCCACCAGCCGCTGACAGTGGGCCCTAGAGCCAAGTCAACCCTGGTCAGTGCGGGTTTGACCCAGGGTTAACCCCAGTGTCACTGACGTGTGGCCCCCACACGTCAGGTTTGACCTGGTCAGCCCTGCTGACGCCTCTGTGACGTCACGCTGACGCAATAAACCATTTTCTGGATTTTTTATAATTCAGGAAATTCCAGAAAATTATATAAACTTCTATAAATCATAGAAAATTAACCGTAACTCCAAATTAAATAATTTATATATGAAAAATTATCAGAAAAATTCAAGGAATCCATCTGTACCATTTTCATGCATGTTAGAACAACTTATAGCTGCTGTTTAGCACAAATCATATAAAGGGCATTTAAATAATCACATATGGAGTTTAAATTTGAATCTTGTATTCAAACCAACCCCATTTAATCTGGTTTTAGATGCATTAGCCCAAAACACATTCATTTTGCCATGTCATAGCATGCATCATATTATGCATTGCATTGATCGTGCTTTTTCTGTATTGCCGGTATTTGTCCCCTCTCGATAGACGTGTACCGATGATGCGATCGTTGACACTGATGAAGACTCAATGCTATCTTCAGAAGTGCCAGGCAAGCAAAACCCCCTTGTTCATTCCGATACAATCCTACTCTCTCGCTCCTGCTCTCTTTTACTGCATTAGGACAACAACGATTCATCTGTTACTTGCTGCGGTAGCTGAACCCCTTTATCCTTTGCATGACCTGTTGTTCCACAGTAAATAGATGAAACCCACTAGTATGAGTAGGAATTGTTTGAGCCCTGTTGTGCCTACTCATTCATGCTTGTTTGTCATGCCTGCTACTGCTTAGAGTTGAGTCAGGTCTGATTCATCAGGGATGAATCAGAGGCGTGTGAACATGTCCTACTGTGTGTGAGCTAAGTGTGTGAACACGATTTGGTAAAGGTAGCGGTGAGAGGACATGTAGGAGTACATGGTGGGTTGTCTCATTGCAGCCGTCCTCAGGAACTGAGTTCTGTGTTTGTGATCCATGATTCAGCTACTACCATACATTGGGCCCTGAAATATGACCCCGCTCGACTTCTTATTCACCCTAGTCCTCTGTCCAGGAGTTGCAAGTAGTTTCTGGTGTTTGTAGCTTATTGGAGGCCGTGGACAGCGCTGACCGTAGGGGTGGGCTGTGATGCGGTAGGTACGTGGCACGGTGTACCGGATGCCCGTTTGGTATCTCGGGAACCCTGTTCACATCGTTTGGGGCTGTGAGCGAAACTCCGGCCGGATCTCCTCATGGATGGAACCCGAATAGGCGATAAACCTGGACTAGAGACTTGAGTGTTTAGGTAGGTCGTGGTCTACACCCACGTCGGCTTTCGCTTGAAGTCTGCCGAGCACATGTCGTGTGCAGACGCTAAGTGGTGGAAACATGTATGAAGAAGTACACCCTTGCAGGGTTAACATCATCTATTCGAATAGCCGTGTCCGCGGTAAAGGACTTCTGGGTTGCTTATATCAGTTCATAGACAAGTGAAAGTGGATACTCTAAAATACGCAAGATAAGCGTGAGTGCTATGGATGGCGTTCTCGTAGGAAGACGGGAGCGGATCCATAGTGGTGTATTGATATGGTGAATATGTGGACTCGTGTGCGCCACCTCAAAAGAGTTACTTGCAGTTGTAGTTCAGGATAGCCACCGAGTCAAAGCTGGCTTGCTGCAGTTAAACCCCACCATCCCCTTTGTTGATAATGATGCATACGTAGATAGTTCTGATGTAAGTCTTGCTGGGTACATTTGTACTCACGTTTGCCTATTTCATGTTTTTGCAGAGAGACTTCAGTCTCACTAGTATTTCCGCGTGGTCTTCGACGTTTAGCTTGATACCTCAGCTACGATCTTGTGCCCTCGGCAGGATCTGATAGATAGTCAGGCTTCTCAGCCTTTTTCATTTATAGATGTCTGTACCCAGACATGATAGCTTCCGCTTGTGCTTTGACTTGTATGCTCTGAGTGTTGGGTCATGAGACCCCTGTTGTAATATCTCGCTCCTCGGAGCCTATTGAATAGACTACTTGAGTCGTAGAGTCATTTTGTGATGCCATGTTGTATTGCACATATCGAGCATATTGTGTGTATGTTATTGAAATGCTTGGTATGTGTGGGATCTGACTACCTAGTTGTTTATCTTTAGTAGCCTCTCTTACCGGGAAATGTCTCCTAGTGTTACCGCTGAGCCATGGTAGCTTGCTACTGCTCTGGAACACTTAGGCTGGCCGGCATGTGTCCTTCTTCGTTCCGGTGTCTGTCCCTTCGGGGAAATGTCACGCATTGAGTACCGGAGTCCTGTTAGCCCGCTACAGCCCGGTTTACCGGAGTCCTGCTAGCCCAGTGCTACAGCCCGGACCCACTTGCTGATGACCGACACGTTCGATGCTGGGTCATGGATGCCTGTCCCTGTAAGTCTGTGCCACTTTGGGTTTACGACTAGCCATGTCAGCCCGGGCTCTTTATCATATGGATGCTAGCGACACTATCATATACGTGAGCCAAAATGCGCAAACGGTCCCGGGCAAAGGTAAGGCGACACCCGTGGGGATACCGTGCGTGAGGCCGCAAAGTGATATGAGGTGTTACCGGCTAGATCGATGTGACATTGAGTCGGGGTCCTGACAGCGTTGGTATCAGAGCTTGACTGCCTATAGGATTACCAAGCCAAATTGGTCGAAGTTGAGTCTAGAAATTCTTTAGTTATATAAGGGAATTGATTGTGGGATGGAACGTAAGGCTCTTTTTACTCCTTATACCTCATGCCCTTCTGATCTGAGTCATCTTATCTTTCCTACGGGGTTAAGGAACTAGATCTTCTCATCTATCTATCAGGATCACGTGTTACTAATCCGTAGACTTATAAGATTGTTGATTCAAGCCTCAGTTCAGTTCCTACTATCTTCTGTATGTTAACTGTTGATCTCGAAACCTTGATATTGTGCTTCTGAGTGGTTATGCCACCATTTTTGTGATTGTCTCAAATCTTTTTGAGCAATTATAGCCGTTATGCTGTCCGAGTCATCCCAGGTTTCTAAATAGTCCGATGCATTTGCAAATCCCTTCCTTCTGTTTCAATGTTCCCATGGGCCAGATTAACCACACTAATCAGTGAGTTGAGGTACTCCGTTACCTTGACATATATGTTGGAGATATTATTATGACCCTAGGTGTCTTAGGGGATCATCTAGTAATTTAGCCATGATTTGTGTTCCCAGTGTGATGATTCTGGCCATCATTCTCGAAAGCATCCCGTGATGCCACTTAGTAGTAGGTATTCTACTCCTGGGTTCTGAACCCGAGATTCACTCTACCTACTTCATGTTGATAGTAATTGCTAGTGCCTTTAGTATATTAGTAACCTTTGCGATAGTCCTTGAAGTCCGTGGTATCTTCTTCTTCCAAATACCATGAACTACTTATGGCAGATGTTTATTGGATCAAAAAAAATCACAATTAGAGTACTCTTGAGGAGTTCTCCATTCATAAATCGTGACTCTGCCAGTTCTACCTTTCTGCATGGGTTATCCGGAAGAAATATGTTGAACTTGGTTCGACATACTAATCTATGCATCCACAACTCAGAAAGTTATATGTTCCTTTGAGTTGTTCTCTTTAGTTGCATTCTGACCCTCGTCTATCAATTGATAGTCAAGAGTATGCGTGCGTTCGTTCATCGGTGCCTATGACTCTTGTGGTCTGTCAAGCCATTCCGTCCTGAATGACTAGGAGAAACAAACTCCAGTACCTCTTCCATATCTAGGATTGGGTCAAAGTAGTTGTACTCTGCAGATCAAGTTGCTAACCCAACTTTTGTTCTGTTCTACCTTGGAGTATTACCATCTTTATATCAAGAATTTCATGAGAATTGCACCACCTTTTGTGAATTCTTGACATAGAGATACCTCTCGCCATCCTTTTTCATTCCTCGGCCCTCGTGTTGATGCAACCGGAATACCGACAAATGAATTGTGATGTGTGAAATCAATACTCCCAGCAACCTCGTTGCTTGGTAGTTAAAGGACAATAATTTCATTCTTAGCGTGTTGGTTTTTGAATCATCCTTCTAAGATTGATCGTGCTACCTTGTCCATCTTCCTGGTGCACATTTCGATTAATGAGTTAGGATTTTGTCAAGTCCTCGCTCATTTGATCATATCATCTTGCCCTGAAAAGCAAGATTGTTCTCGAGCTTAGTAACATATCGGTGGTTCGTGATTTTCTGATTATCTTCTCAGAAGTATTACCAGGTTGTCACCTGACCGCTATGTTGAGTTCGTGATCAAATTGGTTCATCCCTGTAAACCACCCTTTCTCCAAGGATCCGTGTTGGATGCCCTGAGCTAGTTGGATAAGCTAAACAACAACTTGGAGAGTTGGAAGATAAAAGCTTGTTCAACTTAGTTCATGTTAAGGGATATCTTTTTGTGTGTGTGTGTTGAAGAAAGATGATATCTTCATCGATTGGTCCTTGTAAACAATTGTTGGATCTATTATCTTACCCAAACCTTTGATTGAGTATGGGCTATCATCCAATCAAATCAGTACCAACGATGCTCGTAATGTTGTCTTATTCGTGGTTGATCCCTCGAGCATACACCATTACATCTTTGGTCTGACCAATGCTATCACTTGTTCACTTAACTATGGAATTCCTTTTAAAAGGAAACCCAGATGAATTGTTGTTGTGCCCATTGACAACATCCTTGTATTCTCCATAATTTTGCTGAACATTAAGCTAGTGTTGGAAACTTTTGAAAGCATTTGTTCATGCTAGCTCATGAAGCATATGTTTGGATGAAGGTAGTGACTTCCTTTAATTCATGTGCATCTGATGCAAGTTGCCGCCGTGGATTCGAGAAAGTCAATGTTGCTTTCTTTGGAATCATTCCAAATCAGTCATGCACACGTGCGAAGAATGCTGTGGTTTGAAGACTTGCAACCTTCAATCTATATGTATCCCTAGCACACCAAGCCACTGATTGATTTGTTCAAGGAGAAGGAGTTCCTTCATAAGAGCTAATCCGGACTTATGAAAGAACTTCGATACCCTCGTTGATGGTTCCACCTCCTGAACTCGGTAGTGTTTTATTATAAGACTACTATGTGGCCATGCTTGTCTGGGACAGCGTGTTCACATGTGTGTAGCAGAACCAGCTCATGTTTTGGAGCTTGCTATCGTAGTTCATTTCCCGAGAATCTCGCAACGTTATCTCGTCGATTTGTGTTGCAAACTTTCATTTTTCTTCCTAGACTCGATGAGTCTGGAATATCCTGACACCAACCAGATCTGAATCTCAGGCAGATATGATGGTTGGAACATTTTCCAAGAACTATAATATTGGTCCCTCGATAACCGGTAAAGTGGATGTCGTGGCCAACACACCCAGCCGGGAGACCTAATATTGTAGTATCTTGATTGGAGAAGTTGGCCACCTCCTCATAAGGATTTCGTAGGATTTACTCCCTAGTTGTGCCTTATGATTTTTTGTCTTTCCGAAGTCCGACCTTTACTTGATGTTCTAGATACCAGACCATTTCTATGAATGGGTTACACTAGCACATCAAGGAGAACATTAGAAGCGGAGTGCTAAATGTCTCTCGGTCGATCATCCAGATTTTGTTCCTTGGCTTCGCTAAGGTGTAATCTGAGAAGGTGTTATCTTCCTTTGCGTCTGCATCATCCATCATTAGCCATCATGGTAGTATGTTGTGTTGCCAGGATCCTTGACACGGATATTGGTAAAATCTTGATGATTGTGGAAATGCTCAAGTTCTTGAGAGCACGCTCAAGCGCTAGGTATTATCGCCGGCACTAACCGGGATTGCTCCTAGTCTCTTCGGTTATGCTATAACCACTCCAACAGTGAATTCACTCTTTATTGTTGGGTTCTTCCCCAGTTACCAGAATCATTCCCATCATTTGCATTTTGTTCCCAGTTTGCACCGCCAATGTGCCATTCTACCATGGGTCCCTTACATTTCCGGTGATAAGCAAATTCATCCACTACGTTGTCTTCAACAAGGTAATCCACATCATCCAAGTCCAAGTATGCCATTCTACCGACCCCCGCCAATCGATTGCTGTGATTTGCCTTAGGCTGATATAGAGAGTCTCAATGATCTCTATATCAAAGGTAATTCTTTTTGCCACTTAAGGGGATATATCTTCGGGTCACCTTCCCTTACCTGCATCATTATGGTGTCATGTCAACTCAACTCCTCGCTACGTTGACAACCGTTCACCACCTTCTTAGGTGTGGAATCGTTGTCTACCTAGTGAACCTTCGTCATCTGTTCCACTCCATTTCTCTAGAGGTGTGCTTCATCTCTCAGCTCGAGAGATGTTGCTATGTCTCATTCCGTGAGTTAATCCTGAGTTGTTCGATCTTCGAGAAGATCGACCCTTCTAGAGTCTCCTTCTTCCCTCCAGGTCATGTTGGCAGGATTTCTCAGAGCAAGACTTCAAGACAATTATGGTGATTGAATCAACGTTCATTTGAAGTGCAACCTGGATCGTGAAGATTATGTTAGTTGGTGTTTTCCTTTCGTCTTACCCTACGCTTGAATCTCGGGTCGAGATTCTTGTTTAGTGGGGGTGAGTTGTCACATCCCTAGTTCTGACAATGCCTAGTGCATGCATTAGAGTGTTGCACCATGTTTAAATTTCATTTAAATTTGAAATGGGGATTGTTGAAACCCTAGCACCAAATGAAATTTAACTAGGTTCAATAAAAATATTTTCAATAACCCAGAATGCCCTTTGGAAATGTTCATAATTTCTGTTAAAGGTGAAAACCTCTTCCAAAAATGATGAACATATTTATAGGCTATTCCTGGATTTTTGAATTAAGTTATATAGTATTTGCATTTGGGCATTTAATTGCTAATAATATTTTAAATGCTCAAATAATCACAAACTGAAATGTTACTGTTGGAAATATTCCAAACAGTGGCCACAGTCAGTTGCATGATTTTTGGAAATGCTCTGGCATTTTTAATAAATCCAAACACAATTACAGAAAATAGAAAACAGTAACTAAAATAGAAATAAAAGAGAGGAGAGAAACCTTACCTGGCGCTCACCTGGTAGCCCACCTGGCCCAGCAGCACGGCCCAGCCCGCCACCGCTACTCCCCTGTCGTCTTCCTCCTCGCCAGAAGGACGCGGACACCGCGACGCCGCCGTGCGCGCCACCTCCACCCTGCTCTGGCCACCTCCTGCTTCCTCCCCGAGCCCTCTGGTGATGCGACGCACTTCCCCTCGCCCCCTGCACCTCCCCTCTCTTCCCCTGGACCCCGTTCCCTCCTCTGCTTCCCTCCCTGCACGCGCCCGAGCGGAGCCCATCGCCGCCGACGCCGTTACCGGGGCCACAGCCACCCCCTCGCTCCCACTATGCATCCCTGAGCTCCGCCCTGACCCCGTGAAGCTACCCACGCGACGCACGCGACCAGAGGAGGCCGCAGTCGACCGGAGCATCGTCGTCTTCACCTCCGGTGCCCGGAGATCGACTCCACCGATTCGGCGCGTCCAGAGCCTCCCCGGCCCCGCCGTCTGCACCGTCTGACTCGCCGTGAGCCACTTACCTTATTCCCTAACTCCTTGTGCTCGCCCCCGTGATGTAGCGTCGTTCCCCACGAGCCCGAAAGCTCACCGCCGCCGGCCATGCCGCCGTCGTGGCTACAGACGCCGTAGCTCGTGCCTGGGCGCGTCATAGCACTCAGTTTGCTCCCAGGAGCCCGTAGCGCCCACCAGCCCCTCCTCCCGTGCCCCCGAACGCCAACCCCGACCTCGCCCGAGCTCCGGCCGCCGCCTCGGGCTCCACTCCGGCGAGCTCCGGCCTCCCCAGCTCATCCCACATGCTCCACTGGATGCGGACGATGACGGGCTACGCCCCGGTGGTCTCCGCGCGCTTTTCCGCCGCCTGTAGCCCATTCCGGCGAAGCACCGCCGCGCGGTTTGGTCGTCGCCGGCCGAACTCTGGCGAGGCTGACGTGGCGGCTTATTTAGCGCTAATCCCCACCATTAGCCACCCCACCAGCCGCTGACAGTGGGCCCTAGAGCCAAGTCAACCCTGGTCAGTGCGGGTTTGACCCAGGGTTAACCCCAGTGTCACTGACGTGTGGCCCCCACACGTCAGGTTTGACCTGGTCAGCCCTGCTGACGCCTCTGTGACGTCACGCTGACGCAATAAACCATTTTCTGGATTTTTTATAATTCAGGAAATTCCAGAAAATTATATAAACTTCTATAAATCATAGAAAATTAACCGTAACTCCAAATTAAATAATTTATATATGAAAAATTATCAGAAAAATTCAAGGAATCCATCTGTACCATTTTCATGCATGTTAGAACAACTTATAGCTGCTGTTTAGCACAAATCATATAAAGGGCATTTAAATAATCACATATGGAGTTTAAATTTGAATCTTGTATTCAAACCAACCCCATTTAATCTGGTTTTAGATGCATTAGCCCAAAACACATTCATTTTGCCATGTCATAGCATGCATCATATTGTGCATTGCATTGATCGTGATTTTTCTGTATTGCCGGTATTTGTCCCCTCTCGATAGACGTGTACCGATGATGCGATCGTTGACACTGATGAAGACTCAATGCTATCTTCAGAAGTGCCAGGCAAGCAAAACCCCCTTGTTCATTCCGATACAATCCTACTCTCTCGCTCCTGCTCTCTTTTACTGCATTAGGACAACAACGATTCATCTGTTACTTGCTGCGGTAGCTGAACCCCTTTATCCTTTGCATGACCTGTCGTTACACAGTAAATAGATGAAACCCACTAGTATGAGTAGGAATTGTTTGAGCCCTGTTGTGCCTACTCATTCATGCTTGTTTGTCATGCCTGCTACTGCTTAGAGTTGAGTCAGGTCTGATTCATCAGGGATGAATCAGAGGCGTGTGAACATGTCCTACTGTGTGTGAGCTAAGTGTGTGAACACGATTTGGTAAAGGTAGCGGTGAGAGGCCATGTAGGAGTACATGGTGGGTTGTCTCATTGCAGCCGTCCTCAGGAACTGAGTTCTGTGTTTGTGATCCATGATTCAGCTACTACCATACATTGGGCCCTGAAATATGACCCCGCTCGACTTCTTATTCACCCTAGTCCTCTGTCCAGGAGTTGCAAGTAGTTTCTGGTGTTTGTAGCTTACTGGAGGCCGTGGACAGCGCTGACCGTAGGGGTGGGCTGTGATGCGGTAGGTACGTGGCACGGTGTACCGGATGCCCGTTTGGTATCTCGGGAACCCTGTTCACATCGTTTGGGGCTGTGAGAGAAACTCCGGCCGGATCTCCTCATGGATGGAACCCGAATAGGCGATAAACCTGGACTAGAGACTTGAGTGTTTAGGTAGGTCGTGGTCTACACCCACGTCGGCTTTCGCTTGAAGTCTGCCGAGCACATGTCGTGTGCAGACGCTAAGTGGTGGAAACATGTATGAAGAAGTACACCCCTGCAGGGTTAACATCATCTATTCGAATAGCCGTGTCCGCGGTAAAGGACTTCTGGGTTGCTTATATCAGTTCATAGACAAGTGAAAGTGGATACTCTAAAATACGCAAGATAAGCGTGAGTGCTATGGATGGCGTTCTCGTAGGAAGACGGGAGCGGATCCATAGTGGTGTATTGATATGGTGAATATGTGGACTCGTGTGCGCCACCTCAAAAGAGTTACTTGCAGTTGTAGTTCAGGATAGCCACCGAGTCAAAGCTGGCTTGCTGCAGTTAAACCCCACCATCCCCTTTGTTGATAATGATGCATACGTAGATAGTTCTGATGTAAGTCTTGCTGGGTACATTTGTACTCACGTTTGCCTATTTCATGTTTTTGCAGAGAGACTTCAGTCTCACTAGTATTTCCGCGTGGTCTTCGACGTTTAGCTTGATACCTCAGCTACGATCTTGTGCCCTCGGCAGGATCTGATAGATAGTCAGGCTTCTCAGCCTTTTTCATTTATAGATGTCTGTACCCAGACATGATAGCTTCCGCTTGTGCTTTGACTTGTATGCTCTGGGTGTTGGGTCATGAGACCCCTGTTGTAATATCTCGCTCCTCGGAGCCTATTGAATAGACTACTTGAGTCGTAGAGTCATTTTGTGATGCCATGTTGTATTGCACATATCGAGCATATTGTGTGTATGTTATTGAAATGCTTGGTATGTGTGGGATCTGACTACCTAGTTGTTTATCTTTAGTAGCCTCTCTTACCGGGAAATGTCTCCTAGTGTTACCGCTGAGCCATGGTAGCTTGCTACTGCTCTGGAACACTTAGGCTGGCCGGCATGTGTCCTTCTTCGTTCCGGTGTCTGTCCCTTCGGGGAAATGTCACGCATTGAGTACCGGAGTCCTGTTAGCCCGCTACAGCCCGGTTTACCGGAGTCCTGCTAGCCCAGTGCTACAGCCCGGACCCACTTGCTGATGACCGACACGTTCGATGCTGGGTCATGGATGCCTGTCCCTGTAAGTCTGTGCCACTTTGGGTTTACGACTAGCCATGTCAGCCTGGGCTCTTTTATCATATGGATGCTAGTGACACTATCATATACGTGAGCCAAAATGCGCAAACGGTCCCGGGCAAAGGTAAGGCGACACCCGTGGGGATACCGTGCGTGAGGCCGCAAAGTGATATGAGGTGTTACCGGCTAGATCGATGTGACATTGAGTCGGGGTCCTGACAGTCGCCCAGCCGGAGGGTTTGTCCTTGGGCCAGTGCTCCTCCGGCGGTGATATTGTCCTTGAGAACAAGGCGAGCCATCGATCATGTCGTCGACGTCATAGTGGAACTCTCAATGAAAGCACCAATGTCGGTGTCAAAACCGATGGATCTCGGGTAGGGGGTCCCGAACTGTACGTCTAAGGTCGATGGTAACAGGAGACAGGGGACACGATGTTTACCCAGGTCCGGGCCCTCTCTATGAAGGTAATACCCTACTTCCTGCTTGATTGATCTTGATGAATATCAGTATTACAAGAGTTGATCTACCACGAGATCGAGATGGCTAAACGCTAAAAGCCTAGCCTGTATGACTATGGTAATGATTGTCCCCCCTTCGGACTAAGTTCTCCAGTTTATATAGACACTGGGAGGATCTAGGGTTACACAAGGTCGGTTACAAAGAAAGGAATCTACTTATTTGATCGCCAAGCTTGCCTTCCACACCAAGGAGAGTCCCGTCGGACACGGGTGTAGTCTTCGGTCTTTGTATCTTCATAGCCCATCAGTCCGGCCCATGATTAACAGGTCGGACGCCCGAGGACCCCTTAGTCTAGGACTCCCTCAACCGGCTGGACACCTTGATCTCCATCGTTGCGTCGTGCTCATCTCACCAACTATTGCTAACTCATAGCGATAAAGTAAAGTAATTACATGGCGTTTGCATTTCATATAATAAAGAGACAACCATAAGGCTCCTGCCGGTTGCCTGATATCTTACAAAACATGATCATCTCATACAATAACGTATATCACATCATGTCTTGACCATATCACATCACAACATACCCTGCAAAAACAAGTTAGACGTCCTCCACTTTGTTATTGCAAGTTTTACGTGGCTGCTACGGGTTTCTAGCAAGAACCGTTCTTACCTACGGCAAAAACCACAACGGTGATTCATCAAGTTTGCTGTTTTAACCTTCTTCAAGGACCGGCCGTAGTCAAATTCGATTCAACTAAAGTAGCAGAAACAGACACCTGCCAGCCACCTTTATGCAAAACTAGTTGCATGTCAGTCGGTGGAACCGGTCTCATGTGCGTGGACATGTAAGGTTGGTTTGGGCTGCTTCATCCCACAATACCACCGTATCAAAATAAGATATTGGTGGTAAGCAGTATGACTATCACCGCCCACAACTCTTTGTGTTCTACTCGTGCATATCATCTACGCATAGACCTGGCTCTAATACCACTTTTGGGAATCGTTGCATGGAAAACAAAAAAATCTACGCACACGCAACGATCTATCCATGGAGATGCATAGCAACGAGGGGAGAGTGTGTCTATGTACCCTCGTGGACCGTAAGCAAAAGCGTTTCACAACGCGGTTGATGTAGTCGAACTTCTTCGTGCTTCAATCGATCAAGTACCGAACACATAGCACCTCTGCCTTCTGCACACGTTCAGCTTGGTGACGTCCCTCTCTTTGATCCAGCAAGACGTCGAGGTAGTAGATGAGTTCCATCAGCACGACGACATGGTGACGGTGATGGTGAAGTGATCTCTGCAGGGGTTAGCCTAAGCACTATGAAAGTATGACCGAGTGTGTAAGCGGTGGACGGGGACGCCACGCATGGCTAAGACAATGTTGTGTCCTTGTGTGGCGCCCCCTCCCCACATATATATAGGTGGCAGGGAGGGAGGAGCAGCCAAAGGAGGCTCCCAAGTAGGAGGAATCCTACTTGGGGTCCCTCCCAAGCCGTGCCCCCCTTTCCTTATTTGGAGTGCGGGAAAGGCAAGGGAGGGTGGCGCCCCCCTTCCTTTAGCCAATGAGAGGGAAAGGCAGGAGGGGCTAGTCCTCCCACTTTTACTTCCCAAGGTGTAGGATCGAAAGTATATCTAGAGGGGGGGTGATTAGACTACTTGACCAAATAAAAATCTATCCTTTTCCCAATTTTAGACTTTTGGCAGATTTTACCTATCTTAGCACAAGTCAAGCAATCTTAACACAATTCAAGCATGCAAAGAGTCTATCAGTAGCGGAAAGTAAAGCATGCAACTTGCAAGAATGTAAAGGGAAGGGTTTGGAGAATTCAAACGCAATTGGAGACATGAATGTTTTTGTCGTGGTTCCGATAGGTGGTGCTATCGTACATCCACGTTGATGGAGACTTCAACCAACAGAGGGTAACGGTTGCGCGAGTCCACGGAGGGCTCCACCCATGAAGGGTCCACGAAGAAGCAACCTTGTATATCCCATCATGGCCATCGCCCACGAAGGACTTGCCTCACTAGCGGTAGATCTTCACGAAGTAGGCGATCTCCTTGCCCTTACAAACTCCTTGGTTCAACTCCACAATCTTTGTCGGAGGCTCCCAAGTGACACCTAGCCAATCTAGGAGACACCACTCTCCAAGAAGTAATAGATGGTGTGTTGATGATGAACTCCTTGCTCTTGTGCTTCAAATGATAGTCTCCCCAACACTCAACTCTCTCTCAACAGATATGGATTTGGTGGAAAGAAGGTTTGAGTGGAAAGCAACTTCGGGAAGGCTAGAGATCAAGATTCATATGGTAGGAATGGAATATCTTGGCCTCAACACATGAGTAGGTGGTTCTCTCTCAGAAAATGTGTATTGGAAGTGTAAGTATGTTCTGATGGCTCTCTCTTCGAATGAAGAGTGGGTGGAGGGGTATATATAGCCTCCACACAAAAACTAACCGTTACACACAATTTACCAATCTCGGTGAGACCGAAGTGAAAAACTCGGTCGGACCGATTTAGCAAACCTAGTGACCGTTAAGATTTTCGGTGGGACTGAGATGCAACTCGGTAGGACCGATATGGTTAGGGTTAGGGCATAACATAATCTCGGTGTGACCGATTACACAAACTCGGTTGGACCGATTTTGGTAATAAGCTAACCAGAGAGTTGGCCAGGTAAACTCGGTGGGACCGATCGCTCATTTCGGTGGGACCAAAATGTTACGAAAGAGAAACAGAGAGTTTACATTGCAATCTCTGTGGGACTGATCGCTCATCTCGGTAGGACCAAAACGTTATGAAGGGAAGCAGAGAGATTACAACCCCATCTCGGTGTGACCGAAATCCCTATCGGTGAGACCGATTTGCCTAGGGTTTGTGGCAGTGGCTATGACATTTGAAACTCGGTGGCGCCAGATAGAAAGAATCGGTCGGGCCGAGTTTGACTTTTGGTTTAGGTCATATGTGGATGTGGGAAGGTATTTGAGGGTTTTGGAGCATATCACTAAGCACTATGAAGCAAGAACCTCATTAAACAACACCTCATCCCTCCTTGATAGTATTGGCCTTTCCTATAGACTCAATGTGATCTTGGATCACTAAAATATAAAATGTAGAGTCTTGAGCTTTGAGCTTGACCCAATCTTTTTGTCCTTAATATTTTGAGGGGTCCACATTCCTCATTCATGCCATGCCATTCATTGAGCTTCTCCTTAAATATTAATCTTGTAATAGCATTAGCTCAATGAGCTATATGTTGTTAGGAATTACCAAAACCACCTAGGTATAGTTGCACTTTCAATCTCCCCCTTTTTGGTAATTGATGACAACATATAGATCAAAGCTTCGACAAATGATAATAAGAGTGAAAAACATTGTAGCTTTGAGATGTATGTGAAAGGCAAGAGCTCCCCCTAAATTTGTGCATAGTTTATTGTTTGCTTTGGACTTGAAATGCACAAAGAGTTAGGCTCATGGGTTACTCTTCCATGTCACATACATCTTGGTGGAGCGCTCAAAATGATAATAATTAAATGCATGCACTCATCACCAAGCAAAGTGAATGATTATATAGGGATAAAAAGATAATGTCATCCAACAAGCATTAATGTAGCATATGATCAAACACATGATCATCCAAGTATCACATAGACAAAAGGTATCTCAAACAAGCAAAGCAAATAAAGTTCAACCACCAAAGCAAGAGAGAATAAAAAGCAACGCTCTCTCTCGAAGCCTATGATCTATACATTTTTCTCCCCCTTTGGCAACAAGTTACCAAAAAGTTCCTCGAAAATGCATAGCACTAAATCGTCTCTCAGGCTTGGTCTTCAGGTGGTGGTGTCCGGATAACTCCAAGAACGAAGGCTTCAGTCAAAGTAGATGGAGCTGATGGAGTTTTGGGGATCATAGCAGAAATTTAAAATTTTCTACGCATCACCAAGATCAATCTATGGAGTAATATAGCAATGAGGGGAAGGAGAGTGCATCTACATACCCTTCTAGATTTCTAAGCGGAAGCGTTACAAGAACATGGATGAAGGAGTCGTACTCGTAGCGATTCAGATCGCGGTTGATTCCGATCTAAGCGCCGAACAACGGCGCCTCTGCGTTCAACACACGTGCAGCCCGGTGACGTCTCCTACGCCTTGATCCAGCAAGGGGAGAAGGAGAGGTTGGGGAAGACTCCGTCCAGCATCAGCATGACGGCATGGTGGTGGTGGAGGAGCGCGGAACTCCAGCAGGGCTTCGCCAAGCACTACGAGAGACGAGGAGGGAGAGAGGTAGGGCTGCGCCAAGAGGGAGAGGATCTCATGTGTTGGGAAGCCCCCATACCTCAAGTATATATAGGGAGAGGGGAGGGGGGTGCGGCAGCCCTACATCCCATCTAGGATGGCAGCCACAAGGGGGAGAGGGGGAGGCGCACCTGGGGTGGGCCTTAGGGCCCATCTGCCCTAGGGTTTGCCCCCCTCCCCTCTTGGAGGCGCCTTGGGCCTTGGTGGGAGGTGCCCCAGCCCACCCAGGGGCTGGTCCCTTCCCACTATTGGCCCACGTAGGCCTCCGGGGCCCGTGGACCCTCCTGGTGGACCGCGGACCCCTCCGGTGGTCCCGGTACACTACCGGTGATGCCCGGAACACTTCCAGTGGCCAAAACCATACTTCCTATATATCAATCTTTACCTCCGAACCATTCTGGAACTCCTCTTGACGTCCGGGATCTCATCCGAGACTCCGAAAAACATTCGGTAACCGCGTACATACTTTCCCTATAACCCTAGCGTCATCGAACCTTAAGTGTGTAGACCCTACGGGTTCGGGAGTCATGCAGACATGGCCGAGACAACTCTCCGGTCAATAACCAACAGCGGGATATGGATACCCATGTTAGTTCCCACATGCTCCATGATGATCTCATCGGATGAACCACGATCTCAAGGATTCAATCAATCCCGTATACAATTCCCTTTGTCTATCGGTACGATACTTGCCCGAGATTCGATCGTCGGTATCCCGATACCTTGTTCAATCTCATTACCGGCAAGTCTGTTTACTTGTTCCATAACACATCATTTCGTGATCAACTCCTTGGTTACATTGTGCACATTATGATGATGTCCTACCGAGTGGGCCCAGAAATACCTCTCCGTTACACGGAGTGACAAATCCCAGTCTCGATTCATGCCAACCCAACAGACACTTCCGGAGATACCCGTAGTGTACCTTTATAGCCACCCAGTTACGTTGTGATGTTTGGCACACCCAAAGCATTCCTACGGTATCCGGGAGTTGCACAATCTCATGGTCTAAGGAAATGATACTTGACATTAGAAAAGCTTTAGCATACGAACTACACGATCTTGTTCTAGGCTTAGGATTGGGTCTTGTCCATCACATCATTCTCCTAATGATGTGATCCCGTTATCAACAACATCCAATGTCCATGGTCAGGAAACCGTAACCATCTATTGATCAACGAGCTAGTCAACTTGAGGCTTACTAGGGACATGGTGTTGTCTATGTATCCACACATGTATCTGAGTTTCCTATCAATACAATTCTAGCATGGATAATAAACGATTATCATGAACAAGGAAATATAATAATAACCAATTTATTATTGCCTCTAGGGCATATTTCCAACAGTCTCCCACTTGCACTAGAGTCAATAATCTAGTTCACATCGCCATGTGATTAACACTCACAGGTCACATCGCCATGTGACCAACATCCAAAGAGTTTACTAGAGTCACTAATCTAGTTCACATCACTATGTGATTAACACTCAATGAGTTCTGGGTTTGATCATGTTATGCTTGTGAGAGAGGTTGTAGTCAACGGGTCTGCCATATTCAGATCCCTATGTATTTCGCAAAACTTTATGTCATATCGCAGATGCTGCTACCATGTTCCACTTGGAGCTATTCCAAATTGTTGCTCCATTATACGTATCCGGTATCTCTACTCAGAGCTATCCAGATAGGTGTCAAGATTGCATCGACGTAACTCTTTACGTCGAACTCTTTATCACCTCCTTAACCGAGAAACATTTCCTTATTCCTCTAAGGATAATTTTGACCACTATCTGGTGATCCACTCCTAGATCACCTTTGTACCCTCTTGCCAGGCATGTGGCAAGGCACACATCTTGTGCGGTACTCAGCATGGCATACTGTATAGAGCCTATGACAAAAGCATAGGGGAAGACCTTCGTCCTTCCTCTTTCTTCTGTCGTGGTCAATCTTCAAGTCTTACTCAACTTCACACCTTACAACTCAGGCAAGAACCCCTTCTTTGACTGATCTATTTTGAACTCCTTCAAAAACATGTCAAGGTGTGCGTTCTTTGAAAGTATAATCAGGCTTCTTGATCTATCTCTATAGGTCTTGATGCCCAATATGTAAGCAGCTTTATCCAGGTCTTCCTTTGAAAAACACTCTTCAAACAACCGTTTATGCTTTCTAGAAATTCTACACTATTTCGGATCAACAATATGTCATCCACATATACTTATCAGAAATGTTGTAGTGCTCCCACTCACTTTCTTGTAAATACAAGTTTCTAGCAAACATTGTATAAACCTAAAAGCTTTGATCACTCCATCAAAGCATATATTCCGACTCCGAGATGCTTGCTCTAGTCCATAGAAGGATTGCTGGAGCCAGCATACCTTTTAGCATCCTTAGGATCGACAAAACCTTTGATTGTATCACATACAACTTTTTCTTACGAAAACTGATAAGAAAACTTGTTTTGACATCCATCTGTCAGATTTCATAATCGAAAAATACAACTAATGCTAACATGATTCCGATGGACTTAAGCATCGCTACGGGTGAGAAATTCTCATCGTAGTCAACTCCTTGAACTTGTGAAAAACTCTTTGCCACAAGTCGAGCTTCATAGATGGTGACATTACCGTTCGCGTTTGTCTTCTTCTTAAAGATCCATTTATTCTCAATGGCTTGCCGATCATCGGGTAAGTCCACCAAAGTCCATACTTTGTTCTGATACATGGATCATATCTTGGATTTCATGGCTTCTAACCATTTGTCAGAATACGGGCCCACCATCGCTTCTCCATAGCTCGTAGGTTCATCGTTGTCTAACAACATTATATCTAAGAAAGGATTACCGTACCACTCAGGAGTAGTACATATCCTTGTCGACCTACGAGGTTCGATAGCAACTTGATCCGAAGCTTCATGATCACTATCATTAACTTCCTCTTCAACCGACATAGGCGCCACAGAAACATCTTTCTGTGTTGCACCACTTTCTGGTTGAAGTAGAGGTTCAACAACCTCATCAAGTTCTATCTTCCTCCCACTCAATTCTTTTGAGAGAAACTCCTTCTCGAGAAAGGACCTGTTCTTAGCGACAAACAATTTGCCCTCGGATTTGAGATAGAAGGTATACCCAACTATTACCTTTGGGTATCCTATGAAGATGTGTTTGTCCGCTTTTGGGTTCGAGCTTCTCGGGCTGAAGCCTTAAGCATCGCAGCCCCAAACATTAAGAAATGACAACTTTTGTTTCTTGCCAAACCATATTCATACGACATCGTCTCAATGGACTTAGATGGTGTCCTATCTAAAGTGAATGCAGCTGTCTCTAACGCATAACCTCAAAATAAAAATGGTAGATCGGTAAGAGACATCACAGATCGCACCATATCTCATAGGGTTCAACTACGACGTCCGAACACACCATTACCCTGTGGTGTTCCAGGTGGCTTCAACTGTGAAACAATTCCACAATGTCTTAAGTGATTGCCAAACTCATAACTCAGAAATTCTCATCGATCAAATCGTAGGAATTTGATCTTCTTGTTATGACGATTCTTAACTTCACTCTGAAATTGCTTGAACTTTTCAAACATTTCAGACTTGTGCTTCATTAAGTAAATATAACTATATCTACTTAAATCATCAGTGAAGATGAGAAAATAGCGATATCCACCACATGCTTCAATTCTCATTGGATCACACGCATCAGCATGCATGATTTCCAACAAGTCACTTGCCCGTTTCATTGTACCTGAAAACGGGGTCTTAGTCATCCTGCCCATGAGGCATGGCTCGCATGTGTCAAGCGATTCAAAATCAAATGACTCCAAACATCCATCGATATGGATTTTCTTCATGCATCTTACGCCAATATGACTTAAGTGGCAATGCCACAAGAAAGTGGTACTATCATTATTAACTCTACATCTTTTGGCGTGAACATGTGTATTACCATGACCGAGATTCAATGAACCATTAATATAGGGTGCATGACCATGAAAGGTATTATTCATGTAAACAGAATAACCATTATTCTCTAACTTAAATGAATAACCGTATTGCAATGAACATGATCTAATCATATTCATGCTCAACGTAGACACCTGATAACATTTATCTAGGTTCAATACTAATCCCGAAGGCAGATGGAGCGTGCGATGGTGATTTCATCAACTTTGGAAACACACATCGTCACCTCACCCTTAGCCAGTCTCCATTTAGTCTGTAGCTTTTGCTTCAAGTCACCAATAATAGCAACTGAACCGGTATCCAATACCCAGGTGCTACCAGGAGTACTAGTGAGGTACACATTAATAACACGTATATACTTTGTTGAAGTTTCTAGCCTTCTTATCTACCATGCATTTGGGGTAATTCCGCTACCAGTGACTGTTCCCCTTACAATAGAAGCACTTAGTCTCGGGTTTGGGTTCAACCTTGGGTTCCTTCACTGGAGCGGCAACTGGTTTGCCATCCATGAAGTTTCCCTTCTAGCCCTTGCCCTTCTTGAAACCAGTGGTCTTGTTAAACCATCAACACTTGATGCTCCTTCTTGATTTCTACCTTTTGCGGTCTTAAGCACCGCGAACAGCTCCGGGATCAACTCCATCCCTTGCACGTCATAGTTCATCACGAAGATCTAGTAGCTTAGTGATAGTGACTAGAGAACTCTATCAATCACTATCTTATCTGGAAGTTTAACTCCCACTTGATTTAAGTGATTGTAGCACCCAGACATTCTGAGCACATGCTCACTAGTTGAGCTATTCTCCTCCATCTTGTTGGCAAAAGAACTTGTCATAGGTCTCATACCTCTCAACACGGGCATGAGCCTGAAATCCCAATTTCAGCTCTTGGAACATCTCATATGGCGTTCAAAACGTCATTGGAATCCCGATTCTAAGCCGTAAAGTATGGTGCACTAAACTATTAAGTGGTCATCAGGATGTGTCTGTTAGGTGTTCACAACATCCACAGACGACGTTGTAGGGGTTTGCACATCGAGCGGTGCATCAAGGACGTAAGCCTTATGTGTAGCAGTGAGGACACTCCTCGGATTACGGACCCAGTCCGCATCATTGCTTACCATATCTTTCAACTTAGTCTTTCTCTAGGAACGTATTGAAACAGGGAGCTACAACTTGAGCTATTTATCTACAACATATTTCCAAAGACAATTTAGACTATGTTCATGATAATTAAGTTCATCTAATCAAATTATTTAATGAACTCCCACTCAGATAGACATCCCTCTAGTCATCTAAGTGAAACATGATCCGAGTCAACTAGGCCGTGTCCGATCATCACGTGAGACGGACTAGTCATCATCGGTGAACATCTTCATGTTGATCGTATCTTCTATATGACTCATGTTCGACCTTTCGGTCTTCCGTGTTCCGAGGCCATGTCTGTACATGCTAGGCTCGTCAAGTCAACCTAAGTGTACTGCGTGTGTAAATCTGGCTTACACCCATTGTATTCGAACGTTATAATCTATCACACTCGATCATCACGTGGTGCTTCGAAACAACGAACCTTCGCAACGGTGCACAGTTAGGGGGAACACTTTCTTGAAATTATTGCGAGGGATCATATTATTTAAGCTACCATCGTTCTAAGCAAATAAGATGTAAAACATGATAAACATCACATGCAATCAAATAGTGACATGATATGGCCAATATCATTTTGCTCCTTTTGATCTCCATCATCGGGGCTCCATGATCATCGTTTTCACCGGCATGACACCATGATCTCCATCATCATGTCTTCTTGAAGTTGTCTCGTCATCTATTACCTCTACTACTATGGCTAACGCTTTAGCAATAAAGTAAAGTAATTACATGACGTTTATGTTGACACGCAGGTCATAAATAAATTAAGACAACTCCTATGGCTCCTGCCGGTTGTCATACTCATCGACATGCAAGTCGTGATTCCTATTACAAGAACATGATCAATCACATACATCACATATATCATTCATCACATCCTTTTGGCCATATCACATCACACGGCACATGCTACAAAAACAAGTTAGACGTCCTCTAATTGTTGTTTGCAAGTTTTTACGTGGTTGCTATAGGTTTCTAGCAAGAACGTTTCTTACCTACGCCAAAACCACAACATGATATGCCAATTTCTATTTACCCTTCATAAGGACCCTTTTCATCGAATCCGATCCGACTAAAGTGGGAGAGACAGACACCCACTAGCCACCTTATGCAACTAGTGCATGTCAGTCGGTGGAACCAGTCTCACGTAAGCGTACGTGTAAGGTCGGTCCGGGCCGCTTCATCCCATGATGCCGCCGAATCAAGATAAGACTAGTAACGGCAAGTAAATTGACAATATCGACGCCCACAACTGCTTTGTGTTCTACTCGTGCATACAAACTACGCATAGACCAAGCTCATGATGCCACTGTTGGGGATCGTAGCAGAAATTTAAAATTTTCTACGCATCACCAAGATCAATCTATGGAGTAATATAGCAACGAGGGGAAGGAGAGTGCATCTACATACCCTTGTAGATCGCTAAGCGGAAGCGTTACAAGAACGCGGATGAAGCAGTCGTACTCGTAGCGATTCAGATCACGGTTGATTCCGATCTAAGCGCCGAACAACGGCGCCTCCGCGTTCAACACACATGCAGCCCGGTGACATCTCCTACGCCTTGATCCAGCAAGGGGAGAAGGAGAGGTTGGGGAAGACTCCGTCCAGCAGCAGCACGATGGTGTGGTGGTGGTGGAGGAGCACGGAACTCCAGCAGGGCTTCACCAAGCACTACGAGAGACGAGGAGGGAGAGAGGTAGGGCTGCGCCAAGAGGGAGAGGATCTCATGTGTTGGGCAGCCCCCATACCTCAAGTATATATAGGGGGAGGGGAGGGGGTTGTGCCCCCTCTAGGGTTCCCACCCCAAGGGGTGCGGCAGCCCTAGATCCCATCTAGGATGGCGGCCACAAGGGGGAGAGGGGGAGGCACACCTGGGGTGGGCCTTAGGGCCCATCTGCCCTAGGGTTTGCCCCCCTCCCCTCTTGGAGGCGCCTTGGGCCTTGGTGGGAGGTGCCCCAGCCCACCTAGGGGCTGGTCCCTTCCCACTATTGGCCCACGTAGGCCTCCGGGGCCCGTGGCCCCTCCCGGTGGACCCCGGACCCCTCCGGTGGTCCCGGTACACTACCGGTGATGCCCGGAACACTTCCGGTGGCCAAAACCATACTTCCTATATATCAATCTTTACCTCCGGACCATTCCGGAACTCCTCTTGACGTCCGAGATCTCATCCGGGACTCCGAACAACATTCGGTAACCGCGTACATACTTTCCCTATAACCCTAGCGTCATCGAACCTTAAGTGTGTAGACCCTACGGGTTCGGGAGTCATGCAGACATGGCCAAGACAACTCTCCGGTCAATAACCAATAGCGGGATCTGGATACCCATGTTGGTTCCCACATGCTCCACGATGATCTCATCGGATGAACCATGATGTGAAGGATTCAATCAATCCCGTATACAATTCCCTTTGTCTATCGGTACGATACTTGCCCGAGATTCGATCGTCGGTATCCCGATACCTTGTTCAATCTTGTTACCGGCAAGTCTCTTTACTCGTTCTGTAACACATCATCCCGTGATCAACTCCTTGGTTACATTGTGCACATTATGATGATGTCCTACCGAGTGGGCCCAGAGATACCTCTCCGTTACATGGAGTGACAAATCCCATGGAGATGCATACGCAACGATCTATCCATGGAGATGCATAGCAATGAGGGGAGAGTGTGTCTATGTACCCTCGTGGACCATAAGCAAAAGCATTTCACAACGCGGTTGATGTAGTCGAACTTCTTCGCGCTTCAATCGATCAAGTACCGAACGCACAACACCTCCGCCTTCTGCACACGTTCAGCTTGGTGACGTCCCTCTCTTTGATCCAGCAAGACGTCGAGGTAGTAGATGAGTTCCATCAGCACGACGACATGGTGACGGTGATGGTGAAGTGATCTCTGCAGGGTTTAGCCTAAGCACTACGAAAGTATGACCGAGTGTGTAAGCGGTGGACGGGGACGCCACGCATGGCTAAGACAATGTTGTGTCCTTGTGTGGCGCCCCCTCCCCACATATATATAGGTGGCAGGGAGGGAGGAGCAGCCAAAGGAGGCTCCCAAGTAGGAGGAATCTTACTTGGGGTCCCTCCCAAGCCGTGCCCCCCTTTCCTTATTTGGAGTGCGGGAAAGGCAAGGGAGGGTGGCGCCCCCCTTCCTTTATCCAATGAGAGGGAAAGGCAGGAGGGGCTAGTCCTCCCACTTTTCCTTCCCTAGGTGTAGGATCGAAAGTATATCTAGAGGGGGGTGATTAGACTACTTGACCAAATAAAAATCTATCCTTTTCCCAATTTTAGACTTTTGGCAGATTTTACCTATCTTAGCACAAGTCAAGCAATCTTAACACAATTCAAGCATGCAAAGAGTCTATCAGTAGCGGAAAGTAAAGCATGCAACTTGCAAGAATGTAAAGGGAAGGGTTTGGAGAATTCAAACGCAATTGGAGACATGAATGTTTTTGTCGTGGTTCCGATAGGTGGTGCTATCGTACATCCACGTTGATGGAGACTTCAACCAACAGAGGGTAACGGTTGCGCGAGTCCACGGAGGGCTCCACCCATGAAGGGTCCACGAAGAAGCAACCTTGTATATCCCATCATGGCCATCGCCCACGAAGGACTTGCCTCACTAGCGGTAGATCTTCACGAAGTAGGCGATCTCCTTGCCCTTACAAACTCCTTGGTTCAACTCCACAATCTTTGTCGGAGGCTCCCAAGTGACACCTAGCCAATCTAGGAGACACCACTCTCCAAGAAGTAATAGATGGTGTGTTGATGATGAACTCCTTGCTCTTGTGCTTCAAATGATAGTCTCCCCAACACTCAACTCTCTCTCACAAGATATGGATTTGGTGGAAAGAAGGTTTGAGTGGAAAGCAACTTCGGGAAGGCTAGAGATCAAGATTCATATGGTAGGAATGGAATATCTTGGCCTCAACACATGAGTAGGTGGTTCTCTCTCAGAAAATGTGTATTGGAAGTGTAGGTATGTTCTGATGGCTCTCTCTTCGAATGAAGAGTGGGTGGAGGGGTATATATAGCCTCCACACAAAAACTAACCGTTACACACAATTTACCAATCTCGGTGAGACCGAAGTGAAAAACTCGGTCGGACCGATTTAGCAAACCTAGTGACCGTTAAGATTTTCGGTGGGACTGAGATGCAACTCGGTAGGACCGATATGGTTAGGGTTAGGGCATAACATAATCTCGGTGTGACCGATTACACAAACTCGGTTGGACCGATTTTGGTAATAAGCTAACCAGAGAGTTGTCCAGGTAAACTCGGTGGGACCGATCGCTCATTTCGGTGGGACCAAAATGTTACGAAAGAGAAACAGAGAGTTTACATTGCAACCTCTGTGGGACTGATCGCTCATCTCGGTAGGACCGAAACGTTACAAAGGGAAACAGAGAGATTACAACCCCATCTCGGTGTGACCGAAATCCCTATCGGTGAGACCGATTTGCCTAGGGTTTGTGGCAGTGGCTATGACATTTGAAACTCGGTGGCGCCAGATAGAAAGAATCGGTAGGGCCGAGTTTGACTTTTGGTTTAGGTCATATGTGGATGTGGGAAGGTATTTGAGGGTTTTGGAGCATATCACTAAGCACTATGAAGCAAGAACCTCATTAAACAACACCTCATCCCTCCTTGATAGTATTGGCTTTTCCTATAGACTCAATGTGATCTTGGATCACTAAAATATAAAATGTAGAGTCTTGAGCTTTGAGCTTGAGCCAATCTTTTTGTCCTTAATATTTTGAGGGGTCCACATTCCTCATTCATGCCATGCCATTCATTGAGCTTTTCCTGAAATATTAATCTTGTAATAGCATTAGCTCAATGAGCTATATGTTGTTAGGAATTACCAAAACCACCTAGGTATAGTTGCACTTTCAATATCCCCCTTTTTGGTAATTGATGACAACATATAGATCAAAGCTTCGACAAATGATAATAAGAGTGAAAAACACTTGTAGCTTTGAGATGTATGTGAAAGGCAAGAGCTCCCCCTAAATTTGTGCATAGTTTATCGTTTGCTTTGGACTTGAAATGCACAAAGAGTTAGGCTCATGGGTTACTCTTCCATGTCACATACATCTTGGTGGAGCGCTCAAAATGATAATAATTAAATGCATGCACTCATCACCAAGCTAAGTGAATGATTATATAGGGATAAAAAGATAATTTCATCCAACAAGCATTAATGTAGCATATGATCAAACACATGATCATCCAAGTATCACATAGACAAAAGGTATCTCAAACAAGCAAAGCAAATAAAGTTCAAGCACCAAAGCAAGAGAGAATAAAAAGCAACGCTCTCTCTCGAAGCCTATGATCTATACATTTTTCTCCCCCTTTGGCAACAAGTTATCAAAAAGTTCCTAGAAAATGCATAGCACTAAATCGTCTCTCAGGCTTGGTCTTCAGGTGGTGGTGTCCGGATAACTCCAAGAACGAAGGCTCCAGTCAAAGTAGATGGAGCTGATGGAGTTTTGGGGATCGTAGCAGAAATTTAAAATTTTCTACGCATCACCAAGATCAATCTATGGAGTAATCTAGCAATGAGGGGAAGGAGAGTGCATCTACATACCCTTGTAGATTTCTAAGCGGAAGCGTTACAAGAACGCGGATGAAGGAGTCGTACTCGTAGCGATTCAGATCGCAGTTGATTCCGATCTAAGCGCCGAACAATGGCACCTCCGCGTTCAACACACGTGCATCCCGGTGACGTCTCCTACGCCTTGATCCAGCAAGGAGAGAAGGAGAGGTTGGGAAAGACTCCGTCCAGCAGCAGCACGACGGCATGGTGGTGGTGGAGGAGCGCGGAACTCCAGCAGGGCTTCGCCAAGCACTACGAGAGACGAGGAGGGAGAGAGGTAGGGCTGCGCCAAGAGGGAGAGGATCTCATGTGTTGGGAAGCCCCCATACCTCAAGTATATATAGGGAGAGGGGAGGGGGGTGCGGCAGCCCTAGATCCCATCTAGGATGGCAGCCACAAGGGGGAGAGGGGGAGGCGCACCTGGGGTGGGCCTTAGGGCCCATCAGCCCTAGGGTTTGCCCCCCCTCCCCTCTTGGAGGCGCCTTGGGCCTTGGTGGCAGGCGCCCCAGCCCACCCAGGGGCTGGTCCCTTCCCACTATTGGCCCACGTAGGTCTCTGGGGCCCGTGGACCCTCCTGGTGGACCGCGGACCCCTCCGGTGGTCCCGGTACACTACCGGTGATGCCCGGAACACTTCCGATGGCCAAAACCATACTTCATGTATATCAATCTTTACCTCCGAACCATTCTGGAACTCCTCTTGACGTCCGGGATCTCATCCGGGACTCCGAACAACATTCGGTAACCGCGTACATACTTTCCCTATAACCCTAGCATCATCGAACCTTAAGTGTGTAGACCCTACGGGTTCGGGAGTCATGCAGACATGGCCGAGACAACTCTCCGGTCAATAACCAACAGCGGGATCTGCATACCCATGTTGGTTCCCACATGCTCCATGATGATCTCATCGGATGAACCACGATGTCAAGGATTCAATCAATCCCGTATACAATTCCCTTTGTCTATCGGTACGATACTTGCCCGAGATTCGATCGTCGGTATCCCGATACCTTCTTCAATCTCGTTACCGGCAAGTCTGTTTACTCGTTCCGTAACACATCATCCCGTGATCAACTCCTTGGTTACATTGTGCACATTATGATGATGTCCTACCGAGTGGGCCCAGAAATACCTCTCCGTTACACGGAGTGACAAATCCCAGTCTCGATTCGTGCCAACCCAACAGACACTTTCGGAGATACTCGTAGTGTACCTTTATAGCCACCCAGTTACGTTGTGACGTTTGGCACACCCAAAGCACTCCTACGGTATCCGGGAGTTGCACAATCTCATGGTCTAAGGAAATGATACTTGACATTAGAAAAGCTTTAGCATACGAACTACACGATCTTGTGCTAGGCTTAGGATTGGGTCTTGTCCATCACATCATTCTCCTAATGATGTGATCCCGTTATCAACGACATCCAATGTCCATGGTCAGGAAACCGTAACCATCTATTGATCAACGAGCTAGTCAACTAGAGGCTTACTAGGGACATGGTGTTGTCTATGTATCCAAACATGTATCTGAGTTTCCTATTAATACAACTCTAGCATGGATAATAAACGATTATCATGAACAAGGAAATATAATAATAACCAATTTATTATTGCCTCTAGGGAATATTTCCAACATGGAGTAGGTGCTGGAGCTGGTGTAGATGACGTGGCTCTAGTGTCTGGAACAGGCACTGCAGCAGACCTCTGAGCTCTAGGCACTCTGGCAAATGCATCAGTGGTTCTCTTGCCCTTCCTCTCCTGCATATCATCTTGAAGTTGCTCCACAACAGACTTAGTCTCAGTTACCTTCACATCCAAGTCATAGGAGTTTTGCTCCACGATTCTTTCCAAGCTCTCTTGGTTTTGAGTCAGGGTGGCCATTCCCTTCTCAATCCTCGGAGTGGATGCAATCAGGTAGCCAAGCTGATCTTGGTTGCTCTTTAGGAGATACTGAGATGCTTCTTCAGTAGTTGGCATCCTTGCAGCCTTTTCAGCTTTTGCCTTCTCCTTCTTGGCTTGTGCGTGCACAGAAAATGGTTCATCCTCATTCATAACCACAGTGTTGTCCTCAAAGTCTGGATAGATAGGCATGTGCTCCTTGTCCAGCAGATATGTACCAGTGCCCATCTTGTAGTTGATTAGCTCCTGGATCTGTGGGGCATACCCACAACTCCTCTTCTGATCTGTAGCTGTCCTCTTGATAGTTTCAACTATTAGGCTCATGACTTTGAACTTCTGTGGGACATCAAAGATGTGAAGCAAGTTAATTGCATGGCCTCTGATCATCTTGTGATCACCTGACTTTGGCAAGAGAGTGTGCCTGAGGATCCAGTTGATGGTTGGCAAGCCTGACAGAAGGTAATGTACAGATCCAAACTTATGTGTCTCAAGAGGAGCATCTGGGATCTCCTTGTACATGTGTGCCATTGTGTTGTGATCCTTCTTCCTATTGGCATAGACATCCAAGTCATCTTCACTCTCTTTTGGGGCATTGATCAACTTTGCCCATTCAGCAACCGTGGACTGGTACCTTGTACCTTCAGACATCCAGACAATCCTTCCATCTGGGTAGAAATGAGCTGTGGAGTAGAACTGCATGATGAGCTCATCATTCCATTTTGTGAGCTTCTGAGCCACAAACCCATCGACTGCACATGCCTTGAAACTGTCATGTACACCTGGATAGTGATCCTCATTCTCCTTGATGTAGTCCCTGTCGACCCATCTCATGTCACACACTATGGGCTTCTTGTCAAGCAACACTGTCTCATAGAAGTCCTGCTGTTCCTTTGTATGGAATCTATAATCCACAACAGTCCTCCTCCTGGTGGCATATGGATCAGACTCTCTCCATAGCCTCAGACCTGAGTCCTTCCTTATCTTCATGTTCTCAGCTACTGGATGAGCATCATTGTGATCTCGGATTTTTGGCTTCAGCTTCCTCAATACATGTGACTCATCATCATCTTCTTCCATTTCAGCTTCAGGCACTGGGGCCTTGTTCTTTTCCTCAGCAGGGATGTTCCTGGTGCTCCTCTTCAGTTTTGGCTTTGGAGCTGGAGCAGCGGCCTTTGGAGTAGTCTTAGGCTTAGATGGAATGGCCCCTGCCCTGATGACATCACCCATAAGCTTCTGAGCTTTGGGTGCTGGTGCAGCATCTTCTTCCTCTTCCTCTCCAGAATCTCTCATGATTGAGGATCTCCCAAGCACTCTAGCAGTGGTCTTTTTGACCCTCTCCTTCCTCTTCTTACCTTCTGCAGCAGCCTCTTTTCGTTCAGATTCCAATGGGACTTGAGTAGATGCTCTGGCCTTAGACATTGGAATTCTCTTTGCAGGAACCTTTTGCTTCATGCCTGGCTTGGTGGCAGCAGCAGTGCTATATTCCTTCTTAACCACTTTATTCTTGGAAGTGGCCTCATCCTCAACTGCCACATAGTCTCCATCCTCAGATTCAGAGGTCTTCTTCTTTCTGGCCCCGGTGGCAGCTTTGGGTAAGTTGCTTGAGGTGCTCCTGCTACCATCATCTGAACTGCTAGAGGGACTAGTGCCCTCACTTGGGTGAACCTGCTCCTCTGACCTGTTCTGGCTGTCACTCTGATCAGACATATTGCAAACACTGATAGCAGACCCTGTGAATAGATATAGATGAGATAGAGTGGATGAGCATCACAAAATGCAGAGGTTTTTGCAAAAGAATGAGCCAAAAACTTAGTTTTAGTTTTCCACAGAAAGCATTTCGGATCAACCGATTTGTAAACTCGGTGATACCGAAGCAGCTGTTGGAACCTAAACTAGTGAACTCAGTCAGACCGAGTCACAGTTCGATGGCACCGAGACTGCTAGGGTTTCACAAAGTCCTGAACTAGGTCACACCGATTTGCAATTCTCGGTCAGACCGAAAATTACATGTGCAATGGCCTGAGCCGAATCGGTGGTACTGAGTTCCACAACTCGGTGGGTCCGAGATGGTTTCGGCGGAAACCTAACCCTAAATTTTCAATTCACGACTAAACTACAGAGTGTTTTGACTGGATAAGAATGATCTCAATCATGGCAAGATACATGGCGAACACAATGTGCTAGGAATCAGATAGGGATAGCACAGTGATCGAGTTCATACCCTAGTTCGGCGGAGAACTCGCTACGGCGGCAACGACGGGGATGATTACCGTTGACGGCGGCGGAGACTAGCAGCAGGAGGCGGCTGGCGATGAGGAAGACGATCGGGAGACCCTGGAGGCAGAGCGGGCTAAGCGCAGGTCGAGGAGGTTCGGAAAGTTTTCCAAAATTTGACCCGTGGGTATATATAGCCTGACCCTATCGGTGTGACCGAGTGGAACAACTCGGTGGCACCGAGATTCATAATTGCAAGCAGTTACTGAAACTCGGTGTGACCGAAAGGTTCGAATCGGTTGCACCGAGGTAGAAAACCTAGATCGACTTAGTGATCTCGGTATGACCGAAATGGGTGAATCGGTCAGACCGAAACGCACAAAGAAGTTTTGGAAGTTTAAGTCTATGACGAATCGGGGACTCCGAGTGCTCCTCACACAGAGTGGTTCGAATCTGACTTGATCAAATTTTGTGATGCAGCAGGAATAGAATTTGAGATGAGAAAAAGCATAGATAGCTAGAGAAGGTTCTTAGGCATTCTTGTCCATCCACTTGGCCAAAAGAAAAGCAAACCAATCAATCAAAACAACAAGTGGATGTCCTCGAATGAGTAAATTATGCAACCAACATGCTCACACAATAAAACGGCAAATGAAATATGTGGCAAAGCATGCACAAAAAATTCTAGCATCTATCAAGCAATTGGCGATGACTAGGTCATCTATATATGAGTATATTGACTTAGGAGTCAAATGAGAACATTTGATCATAGGTCATACTCATCGTTTAAGCACAAGTGGGGTTACCACTTTTACATAAAGCGTTGTTGTGTTCACACCATTAGAGTTGCTTTAACTCAATTGTTAGAGTAAAGCTCCCCCTAGATGTGAGATCCCAACTAAGAGGGATGAACTAACCTTGGGTTTTGTCGATGATGACTTCATGTAGGTGTTGAAGATGTGGATGCTCTATGTTGATGTAGATCATTTGGAGCTATCCTTTGGAGTGAGTTGCACTTTCAATACCTACACGGGTTAGTCCCACAAGGAACAAACAAGGGTATCCATAGACATAGAGTGATGCACACACAAGATGATGTCTATGAAAGCTTTAGGTTACCTTGTCCCTTGTCTTACCAACAAGTGGGTTTGTGATTCCTTGAACTAGTGCAATATGTGGAAGTTGATTGCACTTTTTCTTGCCAAAATGATAAGAGTGAAGTATATTGGCAGAGTCAGCCTCAAGAACTCTTCTAGTTCTTCTTCTTCGGGATCCACACCATCTTTACGAGAATCCTCGGAATTGTAGTTGTACTTGATGAAGTGGAACTTGATGTAGTCTGGGGAACCCACTTGACCAAGGCCTTAGGAGCTTCTTCAAATGCATCAATTTCCTCTTGAAGCTTGTCCTTGCCTTTTTGCTTGTGGTCCTGTGGTGGAAGATCATCTTGAGCTTGTGTCCCTTTGGATGAAGTAGGATCATACTTCTCTTGTTGAGGAACAAACTTCGTCTTGGGGTATTGATCTTCTTCCCACTCAACTCCATTGGCATTGAACTTTCATTCAAAACCAATACCTTGATTCTTCCGGTGCCTTCCTTGCTTGCGTATAATTTCCTCGAATTGCTTACTCCCGGCTAGGCTCTTGTAAACACCTTTCTCTATAATTCCCTTCAATAAGCTATTTTCTTGCTCAAGTGTAACTTGGCTAAGAGAATCATTAGTGGAATCAAGATAACTACTAGAAGCAACAACATTGGATTTATCATGATTATCGTTACTACTAGAAGAAGAATCCTTCTTGTTCTTGTTACTAGACTTGACTTGAGGCATGTAAGTGGATAAGAGTAAACGCTTGGCAATGTAAGAAGAACTTTTCTTGCGAAGATCATCATTGATTGCCTTTAAGAACTCATGCTCTTGCTCAAGGTTGAGCTTTTCAAAACGTAATTTCTCATGACTCCTTAAAAGTTCTCGATGATCTCCTAAGATAGTTTCATGAGCTAACTTAAGAGTGTTTAGTTCTTTAGTTAGAGACTCAATCTTATCCTTATCATTGTCATTCGTTTCATCATAGTATTCATCACTATAGTTGTCAACAAGTAACTCATCATCACCTAACAAGTCATCTTCATCACTATTGAAATCAACATACTCGGGGTGTGATACCTTTGGACCTTTGGCCATGAAGCATCTTCCAATTCCTTCATTTGGTGAATCAAATATGTCGTAGGAGTTGGTTGACACAAGTGCTAGTCCGGCAACACCTTCATCTTGAGTATATTCGGAGTCGGAGTGATAGCTTCTCTCGGAGTCATTGTCGGAGTCAGAGCCGGATAGCCATTCACCAACATGAGCTTGATGTCTTCGTTTTGTGTAGCTCCTTGATGACTTGTCCTTCCTTTCCGAATCCTTGCTTCTCCGAGGGTGTCTTCGTTCATATCGATCATCCCTACTCCTTCTCTCCCTTGATGGTGATTCTTCTCTTCTACTTCTTCTTTTGGGATAATCTTCTCTTCTCTTGTGGGGAGTCATACACTCATTGGAGTAGTGTCCGGGTCTTCCACAATTGTAGCAGTTTCTCTCTCGACTAGAAGATCTTTTGTCATTGTAGGACCTTGACTTGGAACTTCTTTCCTTGCTTCTACTCTTGTAGAACGTGTCGAAGTTCTTCACCATTAGGCTCAATTCTTCATTGAAGGTTTATTTCTCACTTGATGATGTGGGAGCTTCACATGAGGCTTTGTAAGCACCACTTGACTTGTTATGGAGCTCCTCCTTATTCTTGAGTGACATCTCATGAGCAACAATTCTTCCAATGACTTCTGTTGGCTTGAGATCTTTGTAATTTGGCATCATTTGGATCAATGTGCATACGGTATCGTATTTTCCATCCAAGGCTCTTAGGATCTTCTTGATGATGAATTTATCGGTCATCTCTTCACTTCCTAAGCCGGCAATCTCATTTGTGATGAGAGCAAGCCTAGAGTACATTTCAGCGACACCTTCACCATCCTTCATTTTGAACTTGTCAAGTTGACTTTGAAGCACATCCAACTTGGATTCCTTGACGGAGTCAGTACCTTCGTGCATATCAATCAAAGTGTCCCAAATTTCCTTTGCATTCTCAAGACGGCTGATTTTGTTGAATTCTTTGGGGCACAATCCGTTGAAGAGAATATCACAAGCTTGAGCATTGTATTGCAACATCTTCAACTCATCCGCGGTAGCTTCACGGTTTGGTTCTTTCCCATCAAAGAAGTCACCTTGCAAACCAACACACACAATAGCCCAAACGGCGGGGTTATGTCCAAGAATATGCATTTTCATTTTATGCTTCCAACTAGCAAAATTAGTACCATCAAAGTAAGGACCTCTACGGTGATAATTTCCCTTGCTAGACGTCATACTCTCCTAGGTTGTGAAACCAAGGCTATGACCACCAAAAGCTATGGAAATCAAAGCAAATGGAGACCAAAGCTCTGATACCACTTGTAGGATCAAAAGTATGTCTAGAGGGGGGGTGATTAGACTACTTGACCAAATAAAAATCTATCCTTTTCCCAATTTTAGTCTTTGGCAGATTTTACCTATCTTAGCACAAGTCAAGCAATCTTAACACAATTCAAGCAAGCATGCAAAGAGTCTATGAGCAGCGGAAAGTAAAGCATGCAACTTGCAAGAATGTAAAGGGAAGGGTTTGGAGAATTCAAATGCAATTGGAGACACAAATGTTTTTGTCGTGGTTCCGATAGGTGGTGCTATCGTACATCCACGTTGATGGAGACTTCAACCCACGGAGGGTAACGGTTGCGCGAGTCCACGGAGGGCTCCACCCATGAAGGGTCCACGAAGAAGCAACCTTGTCTATCCCATCATGGCCATCGCCCATGAAGGACTTGCCTCACTAGCGGTAGATCTTCACGAAGTAGGCGATCTCCTTGCCCACTTGTAGGATCGAAAGTATGTCTAGAGGGGGGGGTGATTAGACTACTTGACCAAATAAAAATCTATCCTTTTCCCAATTTTAGTCTTTTGGCAGATTTTACCTATCTTAGCACAAGTCAAGCAATCTTAACACAATTCAAGCAATCATGCAAAGAGTCTATGAGCAGCGGAAAGTAAAGCATGCAACTTGCAAGAATGTAAAGGGAAGGGTTTGGAGAATTCAAACGCAATTGGAGACACGGATGTTTTTGTCATGGTTCCGATAGGTGGTGCTATCATACATCCACATTGATGGAGACTTCAACCCACGGAGGGTAACGGTTGCACGAGTCCACGGAGGGCTCCACCCACGAAGGGTCCACGAAGAAGCAACCTTGTCTATCCCATAATGGCCATCGCCCACGAAGGACTTGCCTCACTAGCGGTAGATCTTCACAAAGTAGGTGATCTCCTTGCCCACTTGTAGGATCGAAAGTATGTCTAGAGGGGGGGTGATTAGACTACTTGACCAAATAAAAATCTATCCTTTTCCCAATTTTAGTCTTTTGGCAGATTTTACCTATCTTAGAACAAGTCAAGCAATCTTAACACAATTCAAGCAAGCATGCAAAGAGTCTATGAGCAGCGGAAAGTAAAGCATGCAACTTTCAAGAATGTAAAGGGAAGGGTTTGGAGAATTCAAACGCAATTGGAGACACGGATGTTTTTGTCGTGGTTCCGATAGGTGGTGTTGTCGTACATCCACGTTGATGGAGACTTCAACCCACGGAGGGTAACGGTTGCGCGAGTCCACGGAGGGCTCCACCCACGAAGGGTCCACGAAGAAGCAACCTTGTCTATGTTGGGGAACGTAGCATAAATTCAAAATTTTCGTACGTGTCACCAAGATCTATCTATGGAGTCATCCGGCAACAAGGGAGGAGTGGATCTACATACCCTTGTAGATCGCGCGTGGAAGCGTTCAAGAGAACGGGGTTGATGGAGTCGTACTCGTTGTGATCCAAATCACCGATGATCCTAGCGCCGAACGAACGACACCTCCGCGTTCAACACACGTACGGAGAAGCGACGTCTCCTCCTTGTTGATCCAGCAAGGGGGGAGGACAGGTTGATGGAGATCCAGCAGCACGATGGCGTGGTGGTGGAAGTAGCGGGATTCCAACAGGGCTTCACCAAGCGCTGCGGGAGGAGGGAGATGTGTCATGGGAGGGAGAGGGAGGCACCAGGGCTTAGGTATGGCTGCCCTCCCTTTCCCCCACTATATATAGGGCCATGGGAGAGGGGGGGCGCAGCCTTAGCCCTTCCTCCAAGGAAGGGTGCGGGCAGGGAGGAGTCCATCCTCCCCAAGGCACCTCGGAGGTGCCTTCCCCTTTTAGGACTCTTCCTTTCCCTTATCTCTTGGCGCATGGGCCTCTTGGGGCTGGTGCCCTTGGCCCATACAGGCCAAGGCGCACCCCCTACAGCCCAGGTGGCCCCTCAGGGCAGGTGGCCCCACCCGGTGGACCCCCGGGACCCTTCCGGTGGTCCTGGTACAATACCGGTGACCCCGAAACTTGTCCCGATAGCCGAAATAGCACTTCCTATATATAATTCTTTACCTCCGGACCATTCCGGAACTCCTCGTGACGTCCGTGATCTCATCCGGGACTCCGAACAACTTTCAGGTTACCGCATACTAATATCTCTATAACCCTAGCATCACCGAACCTTAAGTGTGTAGACCCTACGGGTTCGGGAGACATGCAGACATGACCGAGATGACTCTCCGGTCAATAACCAACAGCGGGATCTGGATACCCATGTTGGCTCCCACATGTTCCACGATAATCTCATCGGATGAACCACGATGTCAAGGACTTAATCAATCCCATATACAATTCCCTTTGTCTAGTGGTACGATACTTGCCCGAGATTCGATCGTCGGTATCCTGATACCTTGTTCAATCTCGTTACTGGCAAGTCTCTTTTACTCGTTCCGTAACACATCATCCCGTGATCAACTCCTTGATCACATTGTGCACATTATGATGATGTCCTACCGAGTGGGCCCAGAGATACCTCTCCGTCACACGGAGTGACAAATCCCAGTCTCGATTCGTGCCAACCCAACAGACACTTTCGGAGATACCTGTAGTGTACCTTTATAGCCACCCAGTTACGTTGTGACGTTTGGCACACCCAAAGCACTCCTACGGTATCCGGGAGTTGCACAATCTCATGATCTAAGGAAATGATAATTGACATTAGAAAAGCTTTAGCATACGAACTACACGATCTTTGTGCTAGGCTTAGGATTGGGTCTTTGTCCATCACATCATTCTCCTAATGATGTGATCTCGTTATCAATGACATCCAATGTCCATGGCCAGGAAACCGTAACCATCTATTGATCAACGAGCTAGTCAACTAGAGGCTTACTAGGGACATGGTGTTGTCTATGTATCCACACATGTATCTGAGTTTCCTATCAGTACAATTCTAGCATGGATAATAAACGATTATCATGAACAAGGAAATATAATAATAACTAATTTATTATTGCCTCTAGGGCATATTTCCAACAATCTCCCACTTGCACTAGAGTCAATAATCCAGTTCACATCGATATGTGATTAACACTCAAGGTCACATCCCCATGTGACTAACACCCAAAGAGTTTACTAGAGTCAATAATCTAGTTCACATTATCGTGTGATTAACACTCGATGAGTTCTGGGTTTGATCATGTTATGCTTGTGAGAGATGTTATAGTCAACGGGTCTGAATCTTTCAGATCCGTATGTACTTCGCAAATTTCTTATGTCTTCTTGTAGATGCAACTACTACGCTACATTTGGAGCTATTCCAAATAACTGTTCTACTATACGAATCCAGTTTACTACTCAGAATAATCTGGATTAGTGTCAAAGTTTGCATCGGCGTAACCCTTTACGACGAACTCTTTTACCACCTCCATAATCGAGAAAATTCCTTAGTCCACTAGTTACTAAGGATAACTTTGACCGCTGTCCTGTGATCCATTCTTAGATCACTCTTGTACCCCTTGACTGACTCATGGCAAGGCATATTTCAGGTGCGGTACACAGCATAGCATATTGTAGAGCCTATGTCTTAAGCATAGGGGACGACCTTCGTCCTTTCTCTCTATTCTGCCGTGGTCGAGCTTTATGTCTTAACTTCATACCTTACAACTCAGGCAAGAACTCATTCTTTGATTGATCCATCTTGAACACCTTCAAGATCATGTCAAGGTATGTGCTCATTTGAAAGTACCATTAAGCGTTTTGATCTATCCTTATAGATCTTGATGCTCAATGTTCAAGTAGCTTAATCCAGGCTTTCCATTGAAAAACACTTTCCAAATAACCCTATATGCTTTCCAGAAATTCTACATAATTTCTGATCCATAATATGTCAACAACATATACTCATCAGAAATTCTATAGTGCTCCCACTCACTTCTTTGGAAATACAAGTTTCTCATAAACTTTGTATAAACCCATATTCTTTGATCATCTCATCAAAGCGTACATTCCAACTCCGAGATGCTTACTCCAGTCCTTAGAAGGATTGCTGGAGCTTTGCATACTTATTAGCATCTTTCAGGATTGACAAAACCTTCCGGTTGTATCACATACAACCTTTCCTCAAGAAAAATCGTCGAGGAAACAATGTTTTGACATCCTATCTGCAAGATTTCATAAATAATGCAGTAATCGCTAATATAATTCCAACAGACTCTTAGCATCGCTACGAGTGAGAAAGTCTCATCGTAGTCAACTCCTTGAACTTGTCGGAAAACATCTGAACGACAAGTTGAGCTTTCTTAATGGTGATACTTACCATCATTGTCTGTCTTCCTTTCAAAAATCCATCTGTACTCAACAGCCTTACGACCATCGAGTAGTTCTTCCAAAGTCTACACTTTGTTTTCATATATGGATCCTCTCTCGGATTATATGGCCTCGAGCCATTTTGGAATCCAGGCCCACCATCGCTTCTCCATAGCTCGTAGGTTCATTGTTGTCTAGCAACATGACTTCCAAGACAGGATTATGTACCACTCTGAAGTAGTACGCATCCTTGTCATCCTACGAGGTTTGGTAGTGACTTGATCTGAAGTTTCATGATCACTATCATAAGCTTCCACTTCAATTGGTGTAGGTGCCACAGGAACAACTCCCTGTGCCCTGCCACACACTAGTTGAAGAGACGGTTCAATAACCTCATCAAGTCTCCACCATCCTCCCACTCAATTCTTTCAAGAGAAATTTTTCCTCGAGAAAGGACCCGATTCTAGAAACAATCCCTTATTGCTTTCGGATCTGAGACAGGAGGTATACCCAACTGTTTTGGGTGTCCTATGAAGATGCATTTATCCGCTTTGGGTTCAAGCTTATCAGCCTGAAACTTTTCACATAAGCGTCGCAGCCCCAAACTTTTAAGAAATGACAGCTTAGGTTTCTCTAAACCATAGTTCATATGGTGTCATCTCATCGGAATTACGTGGTGCCCTATTTAAAGTGAATGTGGTTGTCTTTAATGCCTAACCCATAAACTATCGTGGTAATTCGATAAGAGACATCATGGTATGCATCATATCCAATAGGGTGCAGTTATGATGTTCGGACACACCATCACACTATGGTGTTCCAGGCTGTATTAGTTGTGAAATAATTTCCACAATGTCTTAATTCTGTGCCAAACTCGTAATTCAGATATTCATCTCTATGATCATATCATAGATATTTTATCCTCTTGTCACGACGATCTTTCAACTTCACCCTGAAATTACTTGAACCTTTCAATAATTCAGACTCGTGATTCATCAAGTAAATATACTCAACATCTACTCAAATCATCTGTGAAGTAAGAACATAACGATATCCATTACACGCCTCAGCACTCATTGGATTGCACACATCAAAATGTATTACTTCCAACAAGTTGCTTTCTAGTTCCATTTTACTGAAAACGAGGCTTTCAGTCATCTTGCCCATGTGGTATGATTTGCATGTCTCAAGTGATTCAAAATCAAGTGAGTCCAAACGGTCCATTTGCATGGAGTTTCTTCATGCATATACACCAATAGACATGGTTCGCATGACTCAAACTTTTCAAAAACGAGTGAGCCCAAAGATCCATCAACATGGAGCTTCTTCATGCGTTTTATACCGATATGACTTACGTGGCAGTGCCACAAGTAGGTGGTACTATCATTACTATCTTATATCTTTTGGCATGAACATGTGTATCACTACAATCGAGATTCAATAAACCATTCATTTTAGGTGCAAGACCATTGAAGGTATTATTCAAATAAACAGAGTAACTATTATTCTCTTTAAATGAATAACCGCATTGCGATAGACATAATCCAATCATGTCTATGCTCAACGCAAACACCAAATAACAATTATTTAGGTTTAACACCAATCTCGATGGTAGAGGGAGCGTGCGATGCTTTGATCATATCAACATTGGAAACACTTCCAACACATATCGTCAGCTCACCTTTAGCTAGTCTCCGTTTATTCCGTAGCTTTTATTTCGAGTTACCAACATTTAGCAACCGAACCAGTATCTAATACCCTGGTGCTACTAGGAGTACTAGTAAAGTACACATTAACACAATGTATATCCAATATACTTCTATCGACCTTGCCAGCCTTCTCATCTACCAAGTATCTAGGGTAATTCTGCTCCAGTGGTTGTTCCCCTTATTAAGAAGCACTTAGTCTCGGGTTTCGGTTCAACCTTTGGTTTCTTCACTAGAGCAGCAGCTGATTTGCCGTTTCATGAAGTATCCCTTCTTGCCCTTGCCCTTCTTGAAACTAGTGGTTTCACCAACCATCAACAATTGATGCTCCTTCTTGATTTCTACTTTTATGGTGTCAAACATCGTGAATATCTCAAGGATCATCATATATGTCCCCGATACATTATAGTTCATCACGAAGCTCTAGCAGCTTGGTGGAAATGACTTCGGAGAAACATCACTATCTCATCTGGAAGATCAACTCCCACTCGATTCAAATGATTGTTGTACTCAGACAATCTGAGCACAAGCTCAACAATTGAGCTTTTCTCCTTAGTTTGCAGGCTAAGAAAATTGTCGGAGGTCTCATACCTCTTGACGTGGGCACGAGCCTGAAATCCCAATTTCAGCCCTCGAAACATCTCATATGGTTCGCGGCGTTTCAAAACATCTTCGGTGCCTCAACTCTAAACCGTTTTAACTGAACTATCACGTAGTTATCAAAATGTGTACGTCAGATGTTCGCAACATCCACAGACGACGTTCGAGGTTCAGCACACTGAGCGGTGCATTAAGGACATAAGCCTTCTATGAAGCAATGAGGACAATCCTCAGTTTACGGATCTAGTCCGCATAATTGCTACTATCATCTTTCAACTAAATTTTCTCTAGGAACATATCTAAATAGTAGAACTGAAGTGCGAGCTACGACATAATTTGCGAAGATCTTTTGACTATGTTCAGGATAATTAAGTTCATCTTATGAACTCCCACTCAGATAGACATCCCTCTAGTCATCTAAGTGATTACATGATCCGAGTCAACTAGGCCGTGTCCGATCATCACGTGAGACGGACTAGTCATCATCGGTTGTTGATCGTATCTACCATACGACTCATGCTCGACCTTTCGGTCTCTTGTGTTCCGAGGCCATGTCTGTACATGCTAGGCTCGTCAAGTCAACCTAAGTGTTTCGCGTGTGTAAATCTGTCTTACACCCGTTGTATGTGAACGTTAGAATCTATCACACCCGATCATCACGTGGTGCTTCGAAACAACGACCTTTCGCAACGGTGCACAGTTAGGGGGAACACCTTCTTGAAATTTTAGTGAGGGATCATCTTATTTACTACCGTCGTTCTAAGCAAATAAGATGTATAAACATGATAAACATCACATGCAATCAAATAGTGACATGATATGGCCAATATCATATTTCTCCTTTTGATCTTCATCTTCGGGGCTCCATGATCATCATTGTCACCGGCATGACACCATGATCTCCATCATCATGATCTCCATCATCGTGTGTCCATGAATTTGCCTCGCCAACTATTACTTCTACTACTACAGCTAACGGTTAGCAATAAAGTAAAGTAATTACATGACGTTTATGTTGACACGCAGGTCATACAAAAAAATAAAGACAACTCCTATGGCTCCTACCGGTTGTCATACTCATCGACATGCAAGTCGTGATTCCTATTACAAGAACATGATCATCTCATACATCACATATATAATTCATCACATCCTTTGGCCATATCACATCACATAGCATACCCTGCAAAAACAAGTTAGACGTCCTGTAATTGTTGTTTGCATGTTTTACGTGGCTGCTATGGGTTTCTAGCAAGAATGTTTCTTACCTACGCAAAAACCACAACGTGATATGCCAATTGCTATTTACCCTTCATAAGGACCCTTTTCATCGAATCCGATCCGACTAAAGTGGGAGAGACAGACACCCGCTAGCCACCTTATGCAACTAGTGCATGTCAGTCGGTGGAACCAGTCTCACGTAAGAGTACGTGTAAGGTCGGTCCGGGCCGCTTCATCCCATAATGCCACCGAATCAAGATTGGACTAGTAACGGTAAGCATATTGAACAAAATCAACGCCCACAACTACTTTGTGTTCTACTCGTGCATAGAAACTATGCATAGACCTAGCTCATGATGCCACTGTTGGGGAACGTAGCATAAATTCAAAATTTTCCTACGTGTCACCAAGATCTATCTATGGAGTCATCCAGCAACGAGGGAGGAGTGGATCTACATACCCTTGTAGATCGAGCGCGGAAGCGTTCAAGAGAACGGGGTTGATGGAGTCATACTCGTCGTGATCCAAATCACCGATGATCCTAGCGCTGAACGGACGGCACCTCCGCGTTCAACACACGTACGGAGCAGCAACGTCTCCTCCTTCTTGATCCAGCAAGGGGGGAGGAGAGGTTGATGGAGATCCAGCAGCACGACGGCGTGGTGGTGGAAGTAGCGGGATTCCAACAGGGCTTCGTCAAGCGCTGCGGGAGGAGGGAGATGTGTCATGGGAGGGAGAGGGAGGCGCCAGGGCTTAGGTATGGCTGCCCTCCCTTTCCCCCACTATATATAGGGCCAAGGGAGAGTGGGGCGCAGCCTTGGTCCTTCCTCCAAGGAAGGGTGTGGCCAGGGAGGAGTCCATCCTCCCCAAGGCACCTCGGAGGTGCCTTCCCCTTTTAGGACTCTTCCTTTCCCTTATCTCTTGGCGCATGGGCCTCTTGGGGCTGGTGCCCTTGGCCCATACAATCAAAGGCGCACCCCCTACAGCCCATGTGGCCCCCCGGGGCAGGTGGCCCCACCCGGTGGACCCCCGGGACCCTTCCGGTGGTCCTGGTACAATACCGGTGACCCCAAAACTTGTCCCGATAGCCGAAATAGCACTTCCTATATATAATTCTTTACCTCCGGACCATTCCGGAACTCCTCGTGACATTCGGGATCTCATCTGGGACTCCGAACAACTTTCGGGTTACCGCATACTAATATCTCTATAACCCTAGCGTCACCGAGCCTTAAGTGTGTAGACCCTACGGGTTCGGGAGACATGCAGACATGACCGAGATGACTCTCCGGTCAATAACCAACAGCGGGATCTGGATACCCATGTTGCCTCCCACATGTTCCACTATGATCTCATCGGATGAACCACGATGTCAAGGACTTAATCAATCCCGTATACAATTCCCTTTGTCTAGTGGTACGATACTTGCCCGAGATTCGATCGTTGGTATCCCGATACCTTGTTCAATCTCGTTACTGGCAAGTCTCTTTTACTCGTTCCGTAACACATCATCCCGTGATCAAATCCTTGATCACATTGTGCACATTATGATGATGTCCTACCAAGTGGGCCCAGAGATACCTCTCCGTCACATGGAGTGACAAATCCCAGTCTCGATTCGTGCCAACCCAACAGACACTTTCGGAGATACCTGTAGTGTACCTTTATAGCCACCCAGTTACGTTGTGACGTTTGGCACACCCAAAGCACTCCTACGGTATCCAGGAGTTGCACAATCTCATGGTCTAAGGAAATGATACTTGACATTAGAAAAGCTTTAGCATACGAACTACACGATCTTTGTGCTAGGCTTAGGATTGGGTCTTTGTCCATCACATCATTCTCCTAATGATGTGATCCCGTTATCAATGACATCCGATGTCCATGGTCAGGAAACCGTAACCATCTATTGATCAACGAGCTAGTCAATTAGAGGCTTACTAGGGACATGGTGTTGTCTATGTATCCACACATGTATCTGAGTTTCCTATCAATACAATTCTATCATGGATAATAAACGATTATCATGAACAAGGAAATATAATAATAACTAATTTATTATTGCCTCTAGGGCATATTTCCAACAGTCTATCCCATCATGGCCATCACCCACAAAGGACTTGCCTCACTAGCGGTAGATCTTCACGAAGTAGGCGATCTCCTTGCCCTTACAAACTCCTTGGTTCAACTCCACAATCTTTGTCGGAGGCTCCCAAGTGACACCTAGCCAATCTAGGAGACACCACTCTCCAAGAAGTAACAGATGGTGTGTTGATGATGAACTCCTTGCTCTTGTGCTTCAAATGATAGTCTCCCCAACACTCAACTCTCTCTCACAGGATATGGATTTGGTGGAAAGAAGGTTTGAGTGGAAAGCAACTTCGGGAAGGCTAGAGATCAAGATTCATATGGTAGGAATGGAATATCTTGGCCTCAACACATGAGTAGGTGGTTCTCTCTCAAAAAATATGTATTGGAAGTGTAGGTATGTTCTGATGGCTCTCTCTTCGAATGAAGAGTGGGTGGAGGGGTATATATAGCATCCACACAAAAACTAACCGTTACACACAATTTACCAATCTCGGTGAGACCGAAGTGAAAAACTCGGTCGGTCCGATTTAGCAAACCTAGTGACCGTTAGGATTTTCGGTGGGACTGAGATGCAACTCGGTAGGACCGATATGGTTAGGGTTAGGGCATAACATAATCTCGGTGTGACTGATTACACAAACTCGGTGGCGCCAGATAGAAAGAATCGGTAGGGCCGAGTTTGACTTTTGGTTTAGGTCATATGTGAATGTGGGAAGGTAGTTGAGGGTTTTGGAGCATATCACTAAGCACTATGAAGCAAGAACCTCATTAAACAACACCTCATCCCTCCTTGATAATATTGGCTTTTCCTATAGACTCAATGTGATCTTGGATCACTAAAATATAAAACGTAGAGTCTTGAGCTTTGAGATTGATCCAATCTTTTTGTCCTTAATATTTTGAGGGGTCCACATTCCTCATTCATGCCATGCCATTCATTGACCTTTTCCTGAAATATTAAGCTTGTAATAGCATTAGCTCAATGAGCTATATGTTGTTAGGAATTACCAAAACCACCTAGGGATAGTTGCACTTTCACTAGGGCTAGACAAAGAAGGGAGGGGGCGCACTAGCCCCCTTGTCGGATGGTGTGTCCCCTCCTTTGGCCCATAAGGCCCATAT
>NC_041384.1:607688834-607748944 GCF_002162155.2 Triticum dicoccoides | reverse complement strand
GAAACACTTCCGGTGTCCTAATACCATCGTCCTATATATCAATCTTTACCTCTTGACCATTTTGAGACTCCTCGTCATGTCCGTGATCTCATCCGGAACTCCGAACAACATCCAGTCACCAAATCACATAACTCATATAATACTATATCGTCAACGAACGTTAAGCGTGTGGACCCTACGGGTTCGAGAACTATGTAGACATGACCGAGACACCTCTACGGTCAATAACCAATAGCGGAACCTGGATGCCCATATTGGCTACTACATATTCTACAAAGATCTTTATCGGTCAAACCGTTATCACAACATATGTAATTCCCTTTGTCCATTGGTATGTAACTTGCCCGAGATTCGATCGTCGGTATCTTCATACCTAGTTCAATCTCATTACTGGCAAGTCTCTTTACTCGTTCCATAATACATCACCTTGTGACTAACTCCTTAGTCATTTGCTTGCAAGCTTATGATGTGTATTACTGAGAGGGCCCAGAGATACCTCTCCGATACTCTGAGTGACAAATCCTAATCTTGATCTATGCCAACTCAGCAAACACCTTCGGAGATACTTGTAGAGCATATTTATGATCACCCAGTTACATTGTGGCGTTTGATAGCACACAAGGTATTCCTCCGGCATCCGGGAGTTGCATAATCTCATAGTCAAAGGAATATGTATTTAACATGAAGAAAGCAATAGCAATAAAATTGAATGATCATTGTGCTAAGCTAATGGATGGGTCTTGTCCATTACATCATTCTCCTAATTATGTGATCCCATTATCAAATGGAAACTCATGTCCATGGTTAGGAAACCTTAACCATCTTTCATCAACGAGCTAGTCTAGTAGAGGCTTACTTGGGACACGGTATTTGTTTATGTATTCACACATGTATTTAGGTTTCCGACCAATACGATCATAACATGAATAATAAACCTTTATCATGAATAAGGAAATATAAAATAACAACTTTATTATTGCCTCTAGGGCATATTTCCTTCAATAATAGGGTATCAATTTGTTTCATCTAGAAACTGATACCTTAATTCTTTTGGTAGAGGCTTTAGTTCAGGTGGCGGTGGTTCCTCGTAACCTTTATTCTCATGCACTTCATATTTCTCGCTAGATACTAGATCTTGAACTTGTGTCTCATTCAAATGATGTTCTATCTCTTCCTTGGCTGGGTCTTCTGGTTCTTTCTCATATTCAGTAAGCTCCTTTCCAGATCATCTTCTGGGGTTCCATAGTAGATTGATGCTAGTTGAGCTATGATCTTCTCTTCCTTGTTGTCATGTTCTCTTGGTTGGGGGCTATAAACCCGGAGAAATGAAATTCCCTTACACATTCCCCACACTTGAGAGAGACAACTTCCCTCTTGCAATCAATGCTTGCACCTGCAGTGTTAAGAAATTGTCTTCCAAATATTATAGGACAAAAATCATCTTCAGGGATTTCCATTACAACAAAGTCTACCCGGTAAATAAAGGTTCCCAAAATGACATAAATATCAGGTACCATCCCATTAGGTCTCCTTAGAGTACCATCTGCCAATTTAATTTCCATATCGGTTGCTACAAGTCACAAGCATAAATTTCATCATGAAGTTTAGTGTAACGAGTGTAAGGTATAACATTAATAGAGGACCCTATATCGCAAAGGCCAAAATAAGAAGTACTTCCGAAAGAATAAGGCACTACTGGTTTACCGGTATCTGCTGCTTTAATTCAACCTTTCACAAAGCAAGTTACCTCCTCTTCCACTATTTCAATGGGTTTCTCCTGTTTCCTCATTTTTGGAGGCTTCACCTTGGCTTTGCTCTTTTTCTCGCTTTCTTCCTCTGAATGTTCTCTACTGAAATACTCAAGTTGTGCTTTCCTCACCGGATATGGCAATTCCGGTTCAGGTTCATAATCTTCTTCCATGGGAAGTATCGGTGTTTCTACGTCCAAGCTCTCAACTATGACCTCTTGCTTGGGGTCCTCATCGGTATAATTCTTCCATTTCCTCTTTGGGAACTCTGTATGCTCTTCATAGCTTTGAACAAATCTTAAAACAACATCAGGGTCAATGTATAATTCATTACTTATTTGTTCAACTCTCCCTGGGTTTAGATAAGCTTTTATGTAATCAAAATACACTTCTACTTTACTCTCCTCTTCTTCACTGCTCCCCCAAGTTTCTTGATTAGCAAGTTTCCCTTCTAACAATTCCAAAGCTTTCGTGACCTATATTGTAATAAAAGGACAAGCAGATGCTAAATCTAGTTCTTCTTTTGAGTAATATTGCAGTCCTCCATAAAAAAAGATTTAATACTATCCATTCAGGGAGCTTATGATAAGGGCAATAATTCAATAAAATTTTGTACCTTTGATATTCTTTTACCAGACTTTATCTAGGCCTCTGTCGGAAGTTTAAGATCCTTCTCCTTGCTTCATACGATTTCTTCTCTGGATAAAAATATGATAGAAAACTTCCTGCTAATTTACTCCATGTATCAAAAGTTCCTGCAGGGTGAGACACTAACCAATTCCTTGTCTTTTTAGCCAGAGTGTGAGGAAATAATTCCAGTTTCATATCATTTGGACTAAAGGCATTCAATTTAAATGTCCCGCATACATCTTCAAAAAATTGCAAATGTTGGTAAGGATCCTCATCTTCCTCGAACACCTTTAAATTGTGTACCATGCAATAATTCGAGGACACTTGAGTTTACCTCATAAACTATACCGGTGGGATTAGGATCCAACGATGTGAACATTTATCGAATAGGTGGACCTGTAAGCCGCATGGTTGCATGTTCATAATTGTGTCCATACTCAGCCATGATTGTTCCAGACTTGCAAACAACTTAGTACACATGATTCAAACCAAACTCGGAACTAGCACGAAAAGCGCGTAGCTCCCCGGCAACGGCGGCAGAAAAATCTTGATAGCCTGCAAGTGCACATGGTTTAGTTGTAGCCTTTTCGAAGTAAGAGTATCGACTCCACAGGGAGCACATGAATTAGTCTTTGGTCCTTTGCAAGGTACAAATGATGTGCCTATAAATTGTAAGTGATCCAAAACAGGAATAATAATAAAGTTGCAAGTGTAAAGGTGAATAAATAAGATGGAATAAATAATAAGTAAAATGACTTGACTTGAGACAAATGATTAAAAGAGTTCCCAGGGGTTCGGATTCCCCACTAGTGTGCATCTACGGCGGTGCCTAAACACAAAGCTATTTTGGATTCCCTAAGCAACTTTACAAGTTTCTATTTGTTGGTGGACCTAGTACAAATATGTTTATACTTGTGGTATCTCCGTATCCCATATGCCACCACCATTCTTCCCCACTCCGGGTATCAAACGGTGATTAGGGGGGAAAAGGTCCCCGTGGACGCGGCCAAATGCTCTCCATTATACCCCATGTTGCAACTATCCGCTACGAAGGGAAAAGGGCCCTATCACGTCACCCAACACCACAACCACACAGTTAGCCAACAGTAATAACATTCCGTCCAGATTTGGCATACGTTGGATGGTCGACTTCACCCAACGTCAAGAAGATTATCAACATAAACATGCAAAGAGGATATTAAATCCTAATATCAAACATCCTATTACACACTAGGGTTTGTCCATACCCCGAGAACGAAGGATCTACCCGTCAAGAAGATCCTTTCGCTTCATCATTCCTTTGACTTGATGTCATCGCCGACCGATTACATCTTCATGAAACCTCTCGACAATTTTTTTTTCATGATCATCATCAACATTTTGAGTTCTTCCAGGATATCAATTGAATTCATGATGATAAATACCATCCTTGCCCCTCGATGAATTGTGTTATCATCGACAACTTTATTGCCTTCCCTCCAACACAAACTTGTTCGTGTTCTGTGTTATACCTTCAGTTCCTTGCTATACAACATTTGTTCTTATTTACCTTGGAGTATTACCATCTTTTATATCAAGGATGTCGTTCTTAGCCCACCCGGTCGGAGGCCCTATGGTTATAGATTCCTTTTCAGCAAGGTTATCCATTCTTCCATGAGGAAATTGTAAGACTTATTCTACAAGTTATTCCTGATGGATCCTTTGTGTTTCCAAAGTCTGACCTTTGCCTGAAGACCATGTCAATGCTATCTCGAAGCATATATATGGTACTCCAATTTTCAACAAGAACATTGAAAGCCTAATGTTAAATGTTTCCTGCTCAATTATCCAAACACCATTGTACGGGTAATGTCATGAAAATTCTCTCCCCTACCTAAAGAGTTTTTTACATTATATCATGTCATGGATTATGTTCTGCTTGTCCTTGGGAAGAATATACCCTTGAAATATGTGTTTAAACACATTTTCCTTTCCATTGTTCTGTTTAAACCTGATAATCACTTTTCCTTTCCATTGGTTTGTTTAAACCTTCTTGTGATCTATATTGTATAAGCAGTAATATATCCCTGCTTATGTAAACACCTCGTTGTACCACTCTGATAGAAAGACCCTGTTACTTTTGTTGATGGCATTCTGGTAACCACCGATGGATGAGAATCTTGCCTACTGGTCCACCTCGTTCAACGAGCAGGAAAATGGTTCTCTCCGTCCCTCGCCCTTGGTACCGATGTGTTGCCGACATGACCGACAGACTATCCTCTGACATGCATGCCTTGCTTACATGAGCGTGCAAGATGTCACCGACCTTCCTACTTTTAACCACATGGTGGGCCCATAACCCACAGTTCCACAGGATCGAAACCTGACTCTCCTGTATGCCTTGTTAACAAAGTTATCCCTTGCTCTTGGTTTCGTAGGTAATTCATGAGCCACCTTCCTAGTGCTCCATTCTGGTATCAGACGCAATACTTACTCTCGCTGCTCTGAACCCTTTCTCACTATGGTTCAGACTTTGAGCAGCTACCTATCCGCTTGGACCCTCTCATTGTACCTTACTCTCGATGTATTTTATATGTTCAACTCGAGAGTTAGTCTTATGCTCATTCATGGGTTAACCCCCAGATTGTTTCCCTCATAAGCATCCTGACGTAGCCAAGTTGCCCCTTAACTATTCGTAAGTACGTTGGAGTTCTCGAAGAAAAGGATGATGACTTCATCATGTTGACCTGAAGCAGAGTAATAAATACATCCACGTAATGGATCAACCTCTTCGAGAAGAGCAACCAAGATCGAGAAGATTTGTTAGAATTTCGTAACCAGATCTTTCCCCCTTACACACCTCTTAAATCTCGGGACGAGATTTCTTGTAGTGGAAGAGAATTGTGACGCCTGGATATTCAAACTACAGTAACCCTTCACTAATGATGCCACGTCACCACGATTACTGTTGTTAATCTTGCGATGATTCCAAATCCCGTCAAAATTCAAATTTAAAATCAAGTCAAACAATTAAAGTTTTCAAAAGTGAAAACTAAAGTGTTCGAAACGTGGCAAATAAATCGGAAGTAATATTGGTTGAGAAATCATCTATTTATAAAATGTTCCAATGCACTAAATTAATTATAACAACGATAAAACAATTATTTAAAATGCATTTAAAATAATAATAAATGAAATATACTTTATTTAAGGTGCCAAAATGTTTGGGGTCATAGCATATTTATTAACACTAGTTTAGGGGCTACTTTTATAATTTGTAAAACTAAAATAAGAGAGAAACTAAAAATAAAACAATAAAAGAAAACAGAAAAGAGAAAATAATTTTTTTTTGAGAATCTCACAAAGCTTTATTACTGAATCATAATGTTCATAGGTACAAAAAGAAGATCGCCGGGTTGTCCTAGCCAAGTGTGTCGGCCAAACCCTAAAGATAACGCATGCTTTGCGAGATTATGGGCCTTCGTATTGAAGGTCCTATACTCATGAGTAAACGAACATGAAATACAAAATAGCTAATACAAAAAAAAACCCTCCCCTGGGCCAGCCCAACTGGGCACGAAGCCCCCGGTCGCTCTCCCCACCTCCCTGTTCATCGGTCTCAGGTCGCTACAGGGGCATGGCTGCCCCCGACCACCTCGTCGGCGACGCTCGGAGAGGATAAGGCCTCCACCGAGGCCCCCCTCTAGATATTTCTCCCGCATCCGCCTCTCGCTCCTCCCCCACTCTCTCCCTCGTCTCCCTCGCTCAGATCCGTCCGCACCCGCAGCCATCGTCGTCAGCCACCACGCTCCACCGCGGCCACCGACGCCCCCGCATCCATCCGCAGTTCCCGCCAGCTCCGTCCTGCTCCCCTACGTCGCCTGCGCCAACGGTCTCGAGCCGGGCGCCTCTCCTTCGTGCGGGACGAGGTCGTCTTCAACCTCAAGGAGTCGTCGCCGCCATCGAATTCCGGCCACACTGAGCCTCCCTCGAGCACGCTTTGCACAACTACGGGCTCGCGGTGAGCCTCTCTTCCATTCCCCCTCACTCCGTGCTCGTTCGCGTACTCCGTCTCTCGATCCACCGTGGCAGAAACTCGCCGCCGCCATGATCACTGTCGTCACGACCGTCCGCATCCTGCCTCCACGCGCGTCGCGGTCACCTCGCGTCGGGCCGCGCCCCGCACCACCCCCTCCTTGGCCTCGCACTACCCCGAGCACCAACACATCCACGCCCGCTACCCTACCGCCCATGACCACGCGTCCGCCCGTCGCCTCGCCGTTCTTCCTGCTGCTTGCCACTGGCCGCTGTGCTGCCCGCCTGCGCGCGCTCGCCGCCCTGACTATGCCTCACGCGCGCCCAGCCGCGCGAGCTCCGCCCGGCTGCTTCGCTGCCCGAACTCGGGCTCACCGCAGCCGTAGCCCCCCTGTAACCTGCACGCCCGCTGCTGACACTCTTTGCTGCTGCTCTTGGCTGCCTGCTGTTACTGCGTTGCGATTGCTTCTTCTCTGCTACCTGCTGCCCGCCATCGCTGCTACTGCCCTACATCACGCGCACACACGCGCTACTTGCCTGCCCGCCTGCAGCACCGCCATGCGCTCGCCGTTGCCGCGACCGGCGTGCCCGCTCCCCTCGCCCTGCCCCTGGTCTCACCGTCCCGCCTTGCGCCCAGCACGCGTGGCCGTATGCATGCCGCTTGCTTCGCTGCTGCTTTGCTGCTCCTGCTGCTATGCTGCACTGCTACAGTAACATTCAGTTACTGTAGCAGTAGCTAGCTTTTGTATTTCTACAATGACTAGCCTTCTAAACTGCCACTAAACAGCGATAAGACAAATCCTAACATGGGTAAAAATTATATGAACAGAAAGTAGACGTAATAAGCTTCATTTTGTTCCATTGGACCTGCTTCAGATAATGCATGGATTAAATCCTACAAAAATCACAAAATTCTATCTTGTGTTAAAAGGAATAGAGTTACTCCCTAGCTTTGTGTGTGTGCGCTGTGTGCGCGTGGGCTGTGCCACAGCCGTGTGTGGCCGGCCTAGTATAATTAGGTCTAAACTAATTTAGTTTAGATTAGTTGGTTAATTAATTAGTTTAAGCCTATTACATGTGGACCTGCATTTATTTAAGCTAGTTTTAGTTATTTGTTTAGGTATAGCTTATGACATGTGGGCCACCATCTCCCCTTTTGACCAGTCAAATTGACTTGGTCAATCCGATTAAATAAATGCAAAATTTTTAGAAAATTGAATAAACTTTGAAAATCCATAGAAAATAATCCATAACTCGGATTGGAATAGTTTATATATGAAAGATGATCAGAAAAATTAGACGAATCCAAATATGCCACTCATTTGCCTACCACACACCTCAAGCATGATGAACATGGAACTTTTCCCTTCGATTCATCTGTCCAAAAACGCGAAACACCGGGGATATTTTCCCTGATGTTTCCCTCTTCACCGGTATCACCTAGTACTGTGTTAGGTCACCTCTAGCACCGCGAATTGCCACATTACGTTTTGTGTTACTTTGTTTGCTCTGTTATTTATTGTGTTCGCCCTCCATTACTTCTTTCCGGTAGACACCCCGAGGCTGCCGGTGACCCCTAGTTCGACTACGGTGTTGACGACCCCTCTCTCTTGCCAGAGCAACCAGGCAAGCCCCCCTCCCCTTGATCACCAGATATCGCCTACTCTCCTCTATACTGCTTGCATTAGAGTAGTGTAGCATGTTACTGCTTTCCGTTATCCTATCCTGATGCATAGTCTGTCCTTGCTACTACTATTGTTACCTTTACCTGCAATCCTAAATGCTTAGTATAGGATGCTAGTTTACCATCAGTGGCCCTACATTCTTGTCTGTCTGCCATGCTATACTACTGGGCCGTGATCACTTCGGGAGGTGATCACGGGCATATGCTATATACTTTACACTGTTACATTACTGGTGATACTGTTTGGAGATGGGGGCTGAAGGGGCAGGTGGCTCCATCTAGGTAGAGGTGGGCCTGGGTTCCCGACGGCCCCCGACTGTTACTTTGTGGCGGAGCGACAGGGCAGGTTGAGACCACCTAGGAGAGAGGTGGACCTGGCCCTGGTCGGTGTTCGCGGATACTTAACACGTTTAACGAGATCTTGGTATTTGATCTGAGTCTGGCTACTGGCCTATACGCACTAACCATCTACGCAGGGACAGTTATGGGCACTCGATGTTGTGGTATCAGCCGAAACCTTCGTGACGTCAGCGACTAAGTGGCGCGCGCCGGATTGGACCATAAGCCTGCTCTTGTATTAAGGGGGCTAGTTCTGCTTCCGGCCACGTACGCAACGTGCAGGTGTGCAATGGGCGATGGGCCCAGACCCCTGCGCCATAGGATTTAGACCGGCGTGCTGACCTCTCTGTTGTGCCTAGGTAGGGCTGCAACGTGTTGATCTTCCGAGGCCGGGCATGACCCAGGAAAGTGTGTCCGGCCAAATGGGATCGAGCGTGTTGGGTTATGTGGTGCACCCTTGCAGGGAAGTTAATCTATTCGAATAGCCGTGATCTTCGGTAACAGGACGACTTGGAGTTGTACCTTGACCTTATGACAACTAGAACCGGATACTTAATAAAACACATCCTTTCAAGTGCCAGATACAACCGGTGATCGCTCTCTCACAGGGCGACGAGGGGAGGATCATCGGTTAGGATTATGCTATACGATGCTACTTGTTGCTACTTGGTGAACTTACCATCTACTCTCTCCTACATGCTGCAAGATGGAGGTGGCCAGAAGCGTAGTCTTCGACAGGATTAGTTATCCCCCTCTTATTCTGGCATTCTGCAGTTCAGTCCACATATGATACCCTTATTCCATTTGATACCCATGCATATGTAGTGTAGATCCTTGCTTGCGAGTACTTTGGATGAGTACTCATGGTTGCTTTCTCCTCCTTTTTCCCCCTTTCCTATCTTTCTGGTTGTCGCAACCAGATGCTGGAGTCCAGGAGCCAGACGCCACCGTTGATGACGACTACTACTACTCGGGAGGTGCCTACTACTACGTGCAGCCCGCTGACGGCGACCAGGAGTAGTTTAGCAGGATCCCAGGCAGGAGGCATGCGCCTCTTTTGATCTGTATCCCAGTTTATGTTAGCCTTCTTAAGGCAAACTTGTTTAACTTATGTCTGTACTCAGATATTGTTGCTTCCGCTGACTCATCTTTGATCAGCTCTTGTATTCGAGCCTTCGAGGCCCCTGGCTTGTAATATAAAGCTTGTATTATCTTAATTTGTGTCTAGAGTTGTGTTGTGATATCTTCCCGTGAGTCCTTGATCTTGATCGTACACATTTGCGTGTATGATTAGTGTATGGTCAAATCGGGGGTGTCACAAGTTGGTATCAGAGCCGACTGCCTGTAGGAATCCCCCTTTCACACTCCTTGGCCTAAGTTGAGTCTAGACATTTCAAAAACTTTTACTAACATGGTTGTGTGCCTTACGGGCCCACGTCGCCATCTCGGTGGTATTAGGATCTTTTACTCCTCGATCCTTACTCTGGGACTCTAAACTCTCTTCTATTCGGGTTAAAGGAATCTTGCTAAATCTAACATTAGGATCTCGTTATCACTTTCACCCGGAGAGCCCCTTATTACTGATGACCGTCCGCTGTACGTGAAGACCCTGAAGATACTCTCCGCTGTTAACCCGAGAACTTGTGTTGATCGCGTTTGCAATTCCCCTTCCACCGTCAACCCTTATGGATAACTATTTGCAGTTATTATTCTTACATTCATCCCCAGTTGGTTTTGTTATTACAAGATACCCCGAAATACTTGACGTTGTTTCAATAATCCTTTGAGCTTACTGCCTTGCTGTTCTTTGTCACCTGAATACCCCTATGGATAATTCTCGCACTTATTGAGTATCCGTTCACCCCCCAGTTGTTCATGTGTTTCACAATGGTCTTCGAAATACTATTTGATCCTCCAAGGATCCTTAGTAGCTTATTGCTCTGCAATACTTGTCTACTTGCATTATGGATGCTCTCCATATGTCTGGCAATGTTCGTTAGTATCCTTAGACACCGTAAATTTTGATCCTATTGATTCAACATGAGTGCGAATGCACGCTATTATCAGTTGATCCTTTTAAATTATCTTTTTGGCTCAGACGTCATTTTTGAACATGAGCTTGTTCTCGACCAATCTGTTGCCGTCAATTGTACCCTTAGGTCTATTGAACTTATCCACCCTTGATCAAAGCGTCTGCTTCTGATCCTTCTATTTGGGAATCATAATTTCTTTGATAACTAAGCATCGAATCATTCAGGTGTTCTATAATCTGATGCCCTTGCATCCTTTCTTCAACTGATTGTGTGCCGATGCTCACATCAACTCCGCTATGGACCGTCAGATCCTTTATTGGATTATTATTCGATAGTATCCTCCTTATTCAATAACCTTGTTAGCCTTTCCTCGGATACATAATGCTTTTGGTTAATTGTATCCTCTGTTTTTCTCAACCATGCTCTGTTTTCGAGCTGGTGGTATTTACGAATGAAGCTTGTGGTATATGATTCCACGATACCCTGATGGGTTAAACCTATGCTTTTCTTAATCTATGTGAACCCAAAAGTTTTCACGGGTCATACTCCTTTGGTAATTCATCAGGTAGGTTTTGACACTGAAATCATTTTTATCTAGAGCAGTGAATGAAAGGTTATGCATTGAAGAAGTGGGAGTCGACCTTGAACTTTGTGTTCATGCCCATGGACACGATGTAGATCTTATCATTAAAGCTTCTCTTAAATTAAATTTTTCCCTTGGTATAAGTTCTTATATCTAGGATCCGGCCTTTTGCAATCGTGGTTTCGACCATATGTTCTTCTTTGACCCCATTTCACGGGCAAGTTTAAGCACTTGTCTTCTGTGGATCAATACACCAGTCCAACCTGTACTTTAATCTTCCATCGAGTATTACACCATGGTACCTCGATAATATCATGGGACATCATAACTTCTTATGGGTTTTTCATCAACTATTATCACTCACCGGATCCAATTGTTCCTAGGTTCTGGGTTGTCATCAATCGAGAACACCGAATAGTGAATCGAGTCCGCACTCCGATTCAATAACCCTAAATATTTTTGTTGCGTATGAGTTTAATAATCCTTTAAGTCATTCCTTTCTTGATCGGCTATATCCTTATCGTGCTGCTCTTAACTGTGCTACCTGGTCCTTCTTCCCGGAGCACAAATTTTCGATGATGAGCTAAGCTTACGTCGATCTTCCTCGTCAAATCAATTCTCCTCGAACAGCAAACTTGATTTCAAGTTTGTGTCATACCCATGGTTCCAATAACAACCTTTCGCTTCATCATTCCTTTGACTTGATGTCATCGCCGACCGATTACATCTTCATGAAACCTCTCGACAAATTTTTTTCATGATCATCATCAACATTTTGAGTTCTTCCAGGATATCAATTGAATTCATGATGAGAAATACCATCCTTGCCCCTCGATGAATTGTGTTATCATCGACAACTTTATTGCCTTCCCTCCAACACAAACTTGTTCGTGTTCTGTGTTATACCTTGAGTTCCTTGCTATCCAACATTTGTTCTTCTTTACCTTGGAGTATTACCATCTTTTATATCAAGGATGTCGTTCTTAGCCCAGCTGGCTGGAGGCCCTATGGTTATAGATTCCTTTTCAGCAAGGTTATCCATTCTTCCATGAGGAAATTGTAAGACTTATTCTACTAGTTATTCTTGATGGATCCTTTGTGTTTCCAAAGTCTGACCTTTGCCTAAAGACCATGTCAATGCTATCTCGAAGCATATATATGGTACTCCAATTTTCAACAAGAACATTGAAAGCCTAATGTTAAATGTTTCCTGCTCAATTATCCAAACACCGTTGTACGGGTAATGTCATGAAAATTCTCTCCCCTACCTAAAGAGTTTTCTACATTATATCCTGTCATGGATTATGTTCTGCTTGTCCTTGGGAAGAATATACCCTTGAAATATGTGTTTAAATACATTTTCCTTTCCATTGTTCTATTTAAACCTGATAATCACTTTTCATTTCCATTGGTTTGTTTAAACCTTCTTGTGATCTATATTGTATAAGCGGTAATATATCCCTGCTTATGTAAACACCTCGTTGTACCACTCTGATAGAAAGACCCTGTTACTTTTGTTGATGGCATTCTGGTAACCACCGATGGACGAGAATCTTGCCTACTGGTCCACCTTGTTCAACGAGCAGGAAAATGGTTCTCTCCGTCCCTCGCCCTTGGTACCGATGTGTTGCCGACATGACCGACAGACTATCCTCTGACATGCATGCCTTGCTTACATGATCGTGCAAGATGTCACCGACCTTCCTACTTTTAACCACATGGTGGGCCCATAACGCACAGTTCCACAGGATCGAAACCTGACTCTCCTGTATGCCTTGTTAACACAGTTATCCCTTGCTCTTGGTTTCGTAGGTAATTCATGAGCCACCTTCCTAGTGCTCCATTCTGGTATCAGACGCAATACTTACTCTCGCTGCTCTGGACCCTTTCTCACTATGGTTCAGACTTTGAGCAGCTACCTATCCGCTTGGACCCTCTCATTGTACCTTACTCTCGATGTATTTTATATGTTCAACTCGAGAGTTAGTCTTATGCTCATTCATGGGTTAACCCCCAGATTGTTTCCCTCATAAGCATCCTAACGTAGCCAAGTTGCCCCTTAACTTTTCGTAAGTACGTTGGAGTTCTTGAAGAAAAGGATGATGACTTCATCATGTTGACCTGAAGCAGAGTAATGAATACATCCACGTAATGGATCAACCTCTTCGAGAAGAGCAACCAAGATCGAGAACATTCGTTAGAATTTCGTAACCAGATCTTTCGCCCTTACACACCTCTTAAATCTCGGGACGCGATTTCTTGTAGTGGAGGAGGATTGTGACGCTCGGATATTCAAACTATAGTAACCCTTCACTAATGATGCCACATCACCACGATTACTGTTGTTAATCTTGCGATGATTCCAAATCCCGTCAAAATTCAAATTTAAAATCAAGTCAAACAATTAAAGTTTTCAAAAGTGAAAACTAAAGTGTTCGAAACGTGGCAAATAAATCGAAAGTAATATTGGTTAAGAAATCATCTATTTATAAAATGTTCCAATGCACTAAATTAATTATAACAATGATAAAACAATTATTTAAAATGCATTTAAAATAATAATAAAGGAAGTATACTTTATTTAAGGTGCCAAAATGTTTGGGGTCATAGCATATTTATGAACACTAGTTTAGGGGCTACTTTTATAATTTGTAAAACTAAAATAAGAGAGAAACTAAAAATAAAACAATAAAAGAAAACAGAAAAGAGGAAATAAATAAAACAAAAACAAAATAGCTAATACAAAAGAAAACCCCTCCCCTGGGCCGGCCCAACTGGGCACGAAGCCCCCGGTCGCTCTCCCCACCTCCCTGTTCATCGGTCTCAGGTCGCTACAGGGGCATGGCTGCCCCCGACCACCTCGTCGGCAACGCTCGGAGAGGATAAGGCCTCCACCGAGGCCCCCCTCCAGATATTTCTCCCGCATCCGCCTCTCGCTCCTCCCCCACTCTCTCCCTCGTCTCCCTCGCTCAGATCCGTCCCCACCCGCAGCCATCGTCGTCAGCCACCGCGCTCCACCACGGCCACCGACGCCCCCGCATCCATCCGCAGTTCCCGCCAGCTCCGTCCTGCTCCCCTACGTCGCCTGCGCCAATGGTCTCGAGCCGGGCGCCTCTCCTTCGTGCGGGACGAGGTCGTCTTCAACCTCAAGGAGTCGTCGACGCCATCGAATTCCGGCCACACTGAACCTCCCTCGAGCACGCTTTGCACAACTACGGGCTCGCGGTGAGCCTCTCTTCCATTCCCCCTCACTCCGTGCTCGTTCGCGTACTCCGTCTCTCGATCCACCGTGGCAGAAACTCGCCGCCGCCATGCTCATTGTCGTCACGACCGTCCGCATCCTGCCTACTACTACTCGGGAGGTGTCTACTACTACGTGCAGCCTGCTGACGGCGACCAGGAGTAGTTTAGCCGGATCCCAGGCAGGAGGCCTGCGCCTCTTTCGATCTGTATCCCAGTTTATGTTAGCCTTCTTAAGGCAAACTTGTTTAACTTATGTTTGTACTCAGATATTGTTGCTTCCGCTGACTTATATTTGTTCGAGCTCTTATATTCGAGCCGTCGAGGCCCTTGGCTTGTAATATAAAGATTGTATTATTTTAATTTGTGTCTAGAGTTGTGTTGTGATATCTTCCCGTGAGTCCTTGATCTTGATCGTACACATTTGTGTGTATGATTAGTGTATGGTCAAATCGGGGACGTCACACAGACGCATAGTCGTGCCTTCGCAAACAAAATCCTTCCGCGAGAGGCACATATTTACTTTCGCGAGAGGCACATATTTACTTTCGCGAGAGGCACAGTCGTGCCTCTCAGAAACGAAAAATAAACGTGTTATCTCTTTTTTCTGCGAGAGACACATTTACTTCTCGTGGAGGCACGGTTTTGCTTTTGCGAGAGGCACAATTTTTTCATCTGGCTTTTTCGTGAAAAAGGGTTTGTGAAACCTATCAATATAGGATGTAGTTTTGAAGATCTCGATGCGAGAAATTAACGGAGAAAACGGTTCAAGATTTGAACGTACGGTTTAAGAGATAAAACATTTTGAATAAACAGGTTAAAAAAAGAAAACTATCAAATTGCGACAAGTGGCGTAAATGACTTTTGCAAAGATTGTTCGATTTCGCGAGACATAGCGCTCGCTATATTTTACATGTGTTTTGGGCGCCAAAACAACGAACCAAATGGGGCCTCACATTATTTTCATCGTGGTATTCTGCACTCCCGAGTCGTACACTAGGACAATTGTCGACCAATTGATTTTAGCACTAAAAAAAGACTAAAGACATGTGTAATGGTGCTATGACTGTCACGTAGGATAAATGATGATGTGAAAAAGAGAGGACTCGTAAGTAAAGGTTTGTCTTTTCTAAAATTAAGAGAAGACAAAAAATGATTTCTTAGCATATTTGTTTCACCACGTTTTTAAGAAATACTAGTTTTGAATATATGATTACGAGATGACCAATTGTAAATATTATTTTGTCATTTCTAAATTACATACAAAACTTAAATAATATTATCTTATCTGCTACCATTGCACATGCCCTAATTGATTCGAGTACGACGCACATCATCATCGGTCGGGTACAATTATAATTCCCGCGCGGTGGGAATCCATTTGTGCAATGCCAAAGTCGCCGCCGCAGCAGAAAGCAATCGTCTGCGTGGTGATCACGACTCGCGAGCATCCGCTACAGGAACGGCTGACCTGCGCGACCTGCTTGGATGGCAGCCATGGCGCCAACAAAGAACGACGACCAGCCGCTACACATCCTCTTCTTCCCTTTCCTCCTTCCTGGCCACCTTATCCCGATGGCCGACATGGCCACTGTCTTCGCCGCTCGCGGCGTCAGGTGCACCGTCCTCACCACGCCCGTCCAAGGCTTCACCATCCGCTCCGTCGTGGACCGTGCGAACGACAGCAGCGCCACCGGCACCCCGATGTCCATCTCCGTCGTGCCTTTCCCCGACGTCGGGCTCCCGCCGGCTGCCCAGAGCGGGAGGGACCTTGCTACCTCCGGGGACTACCACGACAGGTTCCTCCAGACGGCGGAGCTGCTCCGTGAGCCCTTCCGCCGGTTCCTGTCAGACCACCACGCCGACATCGACGCCGTGGTCTCCGACAGCCTCTTCCACTGGTCCGCTCACGCCGCCGCGGAGCACGGCCTCCCGCGCATCGCGTTCCTCGCCACCAGCATGTTCGCCCGTGCCTGCACCGACACCCTGCTGCGGTGCAACGTGTTTGAGTCGTGCTCTGACGACCCCCGTGCCGTCGTATCCCTGCCGGGGCTGCCGCACCGTGTCGAGCAGCGGCGGAGCCAGATGATGGACCCCACGAAGCGACCACATGAGTGTGCGATGTTCCAGCTCGTCCACGCCGCGGACCGGTCGAGCTACGGCGAGCTCTTCAACAGCTTCCGCGAGCTGGAGCCGGGCTACGCCGAGCACTACCGTGCCACGCAGCTCCGCCGCCGCGCGTGGCTTGTCGGGCCGGTCGCGCTCGCCAGCGGCAGCGTCGAGGACGTGGCGTCAAGAGGCGCCGTCGCCGGCGCGCTCTCGCCAGACGCCGCCGGGTGCCTGCGGTAGCTCGACGCCAAAACAGCCAGCTCGGTGGTGTACGTCTCCTTCGGTACGATGACCAACTTTTCGCCAGAGCAGATGCGGGAGCTCGCCCGCGGCCTCGACCTCTCCGGCAAGAACTTCGTGTGGGTCATCGCCAAGGGCAGCACCGCCGCGTCGTCTGACCCGTCTACGCCAGAGGCGAACCGTGGGTACATCATCCAAGGTTGGGCGCCGCAGGTGCTCATCCTAAACCACCCTGCCATCGGCGGGTTCGTGACGCATTGCGGGTGGAACTCGACGCTGGAGGCCGTGAGCGCCGGCGTGCCGATGGTGACGTGGCCGCGGTACGCCGACCAGTTCTACAACGAGAAGCTCGTGGTGGAGGTGCTCGGCGTGGGCGTGGGCGTCGGCGCCGAGGACTACGCGTCGTGCTTGGAGACCCACCGGGTGATCGCCGGCGAGGCGATCGCAGAATCCATCCGGAGAGTGATGGGGGAGGAGGGCGACGGCATGGCCATGCGGAAGAAGGCGAAGGAGCTCGGCTTGATGGCGAGGGGCGCGGTGGAGAAGGGCGGGTCGTCGTACGACGACGTCGAGCAGCTCATGGAGGAGTTGATCGCCCGCCGGAGTTCCGTCGGATGTACCGCCGATGGGCAACGGTGATCCTCTAGCTATCACTCGATGTCACTGTGAATTTGTTGTAACATCATTCCCGTTGTGTATGTGTATGCTATCACTATCTGGATTCTGGAGCGGCAGTGTGCATTTGCTGTACAAGCACCTGAAATTGTTTGAGTTCCTGGGGAAATTTAAATTTGTTACTGGTGTCGAAGAACTGGACTCCGGGCCGTACATGTATGTAGACGCGCGCTTCGCTGCGCCGATTTTCATTGTCGCGTTTGCTGTATAGTTCTTTGTCATTTTCCTATTGCCGATGTTTGTTGTGTGCCATGTGTTTCGTTGTTTGTTTTCATAGGCTGTTGATGTGGCTGCCTTGGTCCTGGACTTTTTATTGGACATGGAATTTTCCTATGTGTATGAGTGGTGGGCGGTTGAGTTCCTACACGTGTCAGCCAAGAAATATACACGGACCTCACATATCCAATAGCCAGACCCAAGCGACTAAAACAACAAATGCCCCGTAACAACCGGGACGTACATACCTAATCTAGTGCACCAAAGAGCTCCCTTTGTAGGCAGCTTTATTATCTTTAGAGACATGCAAGCAGCAGGATCATACTTCTTATATATATGCATGCAAAGGAACAAAGTCCAAAAACAGCAGATCATACATAAGCAAGATCATGTTTCTTATATGTGCATGCAAAGGAATATTCTTATATTTTATATTCTGTCAGCAAGCCTCGACGACCAAAGGATCTTGCCAAACAAGAGCGTTTTAAACGCAGACTTATGGCCACGGCAAGCAGCCTCAAGAAAAAGCAGCAACAACTTAGAGCTGATCAGGATTTGCTAGCTGACAGATGGACTGAAATCCTTGCGGCCGAAGAGTATGAACTCGAACGCCCCTCCAAGAGTTACCCAAAGCGCAGGCTGCTACCCCGACTAGAGGAGGAAGCACCTACATCACCAGCGCATGACATGGCCGACCGGCCACCTCGTGGCCGCGACAGAGAGGCCTCTCGGCCCTCCACTCAAGCCATGCCCTGGCGCCGCGTCAAGCATACTAAGGCACAGGAAAATGCGCCCGACCTGCGCGACATACTGGAGGACAAGGCAAGGCAAACAAGACCGATCTACGGGTCGCGCAGACGCCCCACGGCACGTGACGGTGATCGTCACTCCGGATGCAATGAATCCGGCCGGGCCGAACTCAACAGACAAATCTCCTTCGAGCTGCGTCGTGATATAGCCCAATACAGAGGCACCGCACACCCACTATGCTTCACAGATGAAGTAATGGATCATAAAATCCCTGAGGGCTTCAAACCCGTAAACATCGAATCGTACGATGGCACAACAGATCCTGCGGTATGGATCGAGAATTATCTCCTTCATATCCACATGGCCCGCGGTGATGATCTACACGCCATCAAATACCTCCCACTCAAACTTAAGGGACCATCCCGGCATTGGCTTAACAGCTTGCCAGTAGACTCAATCGGTTCTTGGGAGGACCTGGAAGCCGCATTCCTTGACAACTTCCAGGGCACTTATGTGCGACCACCGGACGCCGATGACCTAAGCCACATAATTCAGCAGCCAGAGGAATCGGCCAGGCAATTCTGGACACGGTTCCTAACAAAGAAAAACCAGATAGTCGACTGCCCGGACGCAGAGGCCTTAGCGGCCTTCAAACATAATATCCGTGACGAGTGGCTGTTGGGGAACGTAGTAATTTCAAAATTTTCCTACGCACACGCAAGATCATGGTGATGCATAGCAACGAGAGGGGAGAGTATGATCTACGTACCCTTGTAGATCGCAACGGAAGCGTTGACACAACGTAGAGGAAGTAGTCATACATCTTCTTCCCGATCCGACCGATCCGAGCACCGTTACTCCGGCACCTCCGAGTTCTTAGCACACGTACAACTCGATGCCGCTCCCCGGGCTCCGATCCAGCAAAGCTTCGGGGATGAGTTCCGTCAGCACAACGGCGTGGTGACGTTGATGATGTTCTACCGACGCAGGGCTTCGCCTAAGCACTACAACGATATGACCGAGGTGGAATATGGTGGCAGGGGGCACCGCACACGGCTAAGCAACGATCACGAGGATCAACTTGTGTGTCCATGGGGTGCCCCTTGCCTCAGTATATAAAGGATGGAGGAGGAGGAGGCCGGCCAAGGCTTGGTGCGGCCAGGATGTGGAGTCCTACTAGGACTCCAAGTCCTAGTAGGAGTCCACCAAGAGGGGACGAAGGGAGAAGGAAGTGGAGAAGGAGAGGTGGCCGGCCCCTTTTCCCTAGTCCAATTCAGACTAGAGGGGAGGGGGGGCAGCAGCCCCTTGGCCCTTTTTCCTCTTCCCACTAAAGCCCATCAAGACCCATTGCTTCTCCCGTAACTACCCGGTACTTCGAAAAATACCCGAATCACTCGGAACCTTTCCGATGTCCGAATATAGTCGTCCAATATATCGATCTTTACGTCTCGACCATTTCGAGACTCCTCATCATGTCCCCGATCTCATCCGGGACTCCGAACTCCTTCGGTACATCAAAACTCATAAACTCATAATATAACTGTCATCAAAACCTTAAGCGTGCAGACCCTACGGGTTCGAGAACAATGTAGACATGACCGAGACACGTCTCCGGTCAATAACCAATAGCGGGACCTGGATGCCCATATTGGCTCCTACATATTCTACGAAGATCTTTATCAGTCTGACCGCATGACAACATATGTTGTTCCCTTTGTCATCGGTATGTTACTTGCCCGAGATTCGATCGCCGGTATCCAATACCTAGTTCAATCTTGTTACCGGCAAGTCTCTTTACTCGTTTTGTAATACATCATCCCGCAACTAACTTATTAGCTGCAATGCTTGCAAGGCTTAAGTGATGTGCATTACCGAGAGGGCCCAGAGATACCTCTCCGACAATCGGAGTGACAAAACCTAATCTCGAAATACGCCAACCCAACATGTACCTTTGGAGACACCTGTAGTACTCCTTTATAATCACCCAGTTACGTTGTGACGTTTGGTAGCACCCAAAGTGTTCCTCCGGTAAACGGGAGTTGCATAATCTCATAGTTACAGGAACATGTATAAGTCATGAAGAAAGCAATAGCAACATACTAAACGATCGGGTGCTAAGCTAATGGAATGGGTCATGTCAATAAGATCATTCACCTAATGATGTGATCCCGCTAATCAAATAACAACTCATTGTTCATGGTTAGGAAACATAACCATCTTTGATTAACGGGCTAGTCAAGTAGAGGCATACTAGTGACACTTTGTTTGTCTATGTATTCACACATGTATTATGTTTCCGGTTAATACAATTCTAGCATGAATAATAAACATTTATCATGAAATAAGGAAATAAATAATAACTTTATTATTGCCTCTAGGGCATATTTTCTTCAGTCTCCCACTTGCACTAGAGTCAATAATCTAGTTCACATCGCCATGTGATTTAACAGCAATAGTTCACATCACCATGTGATTAACACCCATAGTTCACATCGATATGTGATCAACACCCAAAGGGTTTACTAGAGTCAGTAATCTAGTTCACATCACTATGTGGTTAACACCCAAAGAGTACTAAGGTGTGAGCATGTTTTGCTTGTGAGATAATTTTAGTCAAGGGTCTGTCACATTTAGATCCGTAAGTATTTTGCGAATTTCTATGTCAACAATGCTCTGCACGGAGCTACTCTAGCTTATTGATCCCACTTTCAATATGTATCTAGATCGATACTTAGAGTCATCCAGATCTGTGTCAAAACTTGTATCGACGTAACTTTTTACGACGAACCTTTTTGTCACCTCCATAATTGAGAAATATTTTCTTATTCCACTAAGGATAATTTTGACCGTTGTCCAGTGATCTACTCTTAGATTACTATTGTACTCCCTTGCTTAACACAGTGTAGGGTATACAATAGATCTGGTACACAGCATGGCATACTTTATAGAACCTATGGTTGAGGCATAGGGAATGACTTTCATTCTATTTCTATCTTCTGCCGTGGTCGGGCTTTGAGTCTTACTCAATTTCACACCTTGCAACACAGGCAAGAACTCTTTCTTTGACTGTTCCATTTTGAACTACTTCAAAATCTTGTCAAGGTATGTACTCATTGAAAAACTTATCGAGCATCTTGATCTATCTCTATAGATCTTGATGCTCAATATGTAAGCAGCTTCACCGAGGTCTTTCTTTGAAAAACTTCTTTAAAAACACTCCTTTATGCTTTGCAGAATAGTTCTACATTATTTCCGATCAACAATATGTCATACACATATACTTATCAGAAATGTTGTAGTGCTCCCACTCACTTTCTTGTAAATACAGGCATCACCGCAAGTCTGTATAAAACTATATGCTTTGATCAACTTATCAAAGCGTATATTCCAACTCCGAGATGCTTACACCAGTCCATAGATGGATCGCTGGAGTTTGCACATTTTGTTAGCACCTTTAAGATTGACAAAACCTTCTGGTTGTATCATATACAACTCTTCTTTAATAAATCCATTAAGGAATGCAGTTTTGTTTATCCATTTGCCGGATTTCATAAAATGCGGCAATTGCTAACATGATTCGGACAGACTTAAGCATAGATACGAGTGAGAAACTCTCATCGTAGTCAACACCTTGAACTTGTCGAAAACCTTTTTGCGACAATTCTAGCTTTGTAGATAGTAACACTACTATTGGCGTCCGTCTTCCTCTTGAAGATCCATTTATTTTCTATGGCTCGCCCATCATCGGGCAAGTCAACCAAAGTCCATACTTTGTTCTCATACATGGATCCCATCTCAGATTTCATGGCCTCAAGCCATTTTGCGGAATCTGGGCTCATCATCGCTTCCTCATAGTTCGTAGGTTCTTCATGGTATAGTAACATAACTTCCAGAACAAGATTACCGTACCACTCTGGTATGAATCTCACTCTGGTTTACCTACGAGATTCGGTAGTAACTTGATCTGAAGTTACATGATCATCATCATTAGCTTCCTCACTAATTGGTGTAGGTGTCGCAGAAACAGTTTTCTGTGATGTACTACTTTCCAATAAGGGAGCAGGTCCAATTACCTCATCAAGTTCTACTTTCCTCCCACTCACATCTTTCGAGAGAAACTACTTCTCTAGAAAAACTCCGAATTTAGCAACAAAAGTCTTGCCTTCGGATTTGTGATAGAAGGTGTACCCAACTGTCTCCTTTGGGTATCCTATGAAGACATATTTCTCCGATTTGAGTTTGAGCATATCGGGATGAAACTTTTTCACATAAGCATCGCAACTCCAAACTTTAAGAAACGACAGCTTAGGTTTCTTGCCAAACCATAGTTCACACGGTGTCGTCTCAACGGATTTAGATGGTGCCCTTTTTAACGTGAATGCAGCTGTCTCTAATGCATAACCCCAAAACGATAGTGGTAGATCGGTAAGAGACATCATAGGTCGCACTATATCTAATAAAGTACGGTTATGATGTTCGGACACACCATTACACTATGGTGTTCCAGGTGGCGTGAGTAGTGAAACTATTTCACATTATTTTAATTGAAGACCAAACTCGTAACTCAAATATTTTACTTCTGCGATCATATCGTAGAAACTTTCATTTTTGTTACGATGATTCTCCACTTCACTCTGAAATTCTTTGAACTTTTCAAATGTTTCAGACCTTTGTTTCATCAAGTAGATATACTCATATCTGCTCAAATCATCTGTGAAGATCAGAAAATAATGATATCTATCGCGAGCCTCAATATTCATCGGACCACATACATCAGTATGTATGATTTCCAACAAATCTGTTGCTTGCTTCATTGTTCCGGAGAACGGCGTTTTAGTCATCTTGCCCATAAGGCATGGTTCGCAAGCATCAAGTGATTCATAATCAAGTGATTCCAAAAGCCCATCAGCATGGATTTTCTTCATGCGCTTTACACCAATATTACCTAAACGGCAGTGCTACAAATAAGTTGCACTATCATTATTAACTTTGCATCTTTTGGTTTCAATATTATGATTATGTGTATCACTATGATCGAGATCCAATGAACTATTTTCATTGGGTGTGTAACCATATAAGGTTTTATTCATGTAAACAGAACAACAATTTATTCTCTTACTTAAATGAATAACCGTATTACAATAAACATGATCAAATCATATTCATGCTCAACGCAAACACCAAATAACACTTATTCAGGTTCAACACTAATCCCGAAAGTATAGGGAGTATGCGATGATGATCATATCAATCTTGGAACCACTTCCAACACACATCGTCACTTCACCCTTAACTAGTCTTTGTTTATTCTGCAACTCCCGTTTCGAGTTACTAATCTTAGCAACTGAACTAGTATCAAATACTGAGGGGTTGCTATAAACACTAGTAAAGTACACATCAATAACATGTATATCAAATATACTTATGTTCACTTTGCCATCCTTCTTATCTACCAATCACTTGGGGTAGTTCTGCTTCCAGTGACCAGTCCCTTTGCAGTAGAAACACTTAGTCTCAGGCTTATGACCAGACTTGGGCTTCTTCACTTGAGAAGCAACTTGCTTGCTGTTCTTCTTGAAGTTTCCCTTCTTCCCTCTGCCCTTTTCTTGAAACTAGTGGTCTTGTCTATCATCAACACTTGATGTTTTTCTCGATTTCTACCTTCGTCAATTTCCGCATTACGAAGAGTTTGGGAATCGTTTCCGTTATCCCTTGCATATCATAGTTCATCACGAAGTTCTACTAACTTGGTGATGGTGACTAGAGAATTCTGTCAATCACTATCTTATCTGGAAGATTAACTCCCACTTGATTCAAGCGATTGTAGTACTCAGACAATCTGGGCACATGCTCACTAGTTGAGAGATTCTCCTCCATCTTTTAGCTATAGAACTTGTTGGAGACTTCATATCTCTCAACTCGGGTATTTGCTTGAAATATTAACTTCAACTCCAGGAATATCTCATATGGTCCATGACGTTCAAAACGTCTTTGAAGTCCCGATTCTAAGCCGTTAAGCATGGTGCACTAAACTATCAAGTAGTCATCATATTGAGCTAGCCAAACGTTCATAACGTCTGCATCTGCTCCTGCAATAGGTCTGTCACCTAGAGGTGCATCAAGGACATAATTCTTCTATGCAGAAATGAGGATAAACCTCAGATCACGGATCCAATCCGCATCTTTGCTACTAACATTTTTCAACACAATTTTCTCTAGGAACATATCAAAATAAACACATGAAAGCAACAATGCGAGCTATTGATCCACAACATAGATATGCTAATACTACCAGGACTAAGTTCATGATAAATTAAAGTTCAATTAATCATATTACTTAAGAACTCCCACTTAGATAGACATCCCTCTAATCTTCTAAGTGATCACGTGATCCAAATCAACTAAACCATAACCGATCATCACGTGAAATGGATTAGTCTTCAATGGTGAACATCATTATGTTGATCATATCTACTATATGATTCACGCTCGACCTTTCGGTCTCCGTGTTCCGAGGCCATATCTGCATATGCTAGGCTCGTCAAGTATAACCCAAGTATTCTGCGTGTGCAAAACTGGCTTGCACCCGTTGTAGATGGACGTAGAGCTTATCACACCCGATCATCACGTGGTGTCTGGGCACGACAAACTTTGGCAACGGTGCATACTCAGGGAGAACACTTCTTGCTAATTTAATGAGAGATCATCTTATAATGCTACCGTCAATCAAAGCAAGATAAGATGCATAAAAGATAAACATCACATGCAATCAATATAAGTGATATGATATGGCCATCATCATCTTGTGCCTGTGATCTCCATCTCCGAAGCACCGTCATGATCACCATCGTCACCGGCGTGACACCTTCATCTCCATCGTAGCATCGTTGTCGTCTCGCCAATCTTATGCTTCCACGACTATCGCTACCGCTTAGTGATAAAGTAAAGCATTACATCGCGATTGCATTGCATACAATAAAGCGACAACCATATGGCTCCTGCCAGTTGCCGATAACTCAGTTACAAAACATGATCATCTCATACAATAAAATTTAGCATCATGCCTTGACCATATCACATCACAACATGCCCTGCAAAAACAAGTTAGACGTCCTCTACTTTGTTGTTGCAAGTTTTACGTGGCTGCTACGGTCTTAAGTAAGAACCAATCTCATCTACGCATCAAAATCACAACGATAGTTTGTCAATTTGACTCCGTTTTAACCTTCGCAAGGATCGGGCGTAGCCACACTCGGTTCAACTAAAGTTGGAGAGACTGTCGCCCGCAAGCCACCTATATGCAAAGCACGTCGGGAGAACCGGTCTCGCGTAAGCGTACGCGTAATGTCGGTCCGGGTCGTCTCGTCCAACAATACCGCTGAACCAAAGTATGACATGCTGGTAGGCAGTATGACTTATATCGCCCACAACTCACTTGTGTTCTACTCGTGCATATAACATCAAACCATAAAACCTAGGCTCGGATGCCACTGTTGGGGAATGTAGTAATTTCAAAATTTTCCTACGCACACGCAAGATCATGGTGATGCATAGCAACGAGAGGGGAGAGTATGATCTACGTACCCTTGTAGATCGCAACGGAAGCGTTGACACAACGTAGAGGAAGTAGTCGTACGTCTTCTTCCCGATCCGACCGATCCAAGCATCGTTACTCCGGCACCTCCGAGTTCTTAGCACACGTACAGCTCGATGCCGCTCCCCGGGCTCCGATCCAGCAAAGCTTCGGGGATGAGTTCCGTCAGCACAACGGCGTGGTGACGTTGATGATGTTCTACCGACGCAGGGCTTCGCCTAAGCACTACAACGATATGACCGAGGTGGAATATGGTGGCAGGGGGCACCGCACACGGCTAAGCAACGATCACGAGGATCAACTTGTGTGTCCATGGGGTGCCCCTTGCCTCAGTATATAAAGGATGGAGGAGGAGGAGGCCGGCCAAGGCTTGGTGCGGCCAGGATGTGGAGTCCTACTAGGACTCCAAGTCCTAGTAGGAGTCCATCAAGAGGGGAGGAAGGGAGAAGGAAGTGGAGGAGAAGGAGAGGTGGCCGGCCCCCTTTTCCCTAGTCCAATTCGGACTAGAGGGGAGGGGGGCGCAGCAGCCCCCTGGCCCTTTTTCCTCTTCCCACTAAAGCCCATCAAGGCCCATTGCTTCTCCCGTAACTACCCGGTACTCCGAAAAATACCCGAATCACTCGGAACCTTTCCGATGTCCGAATATAGTCGTCCAATATATTGATCTTTACGTCTCGACCATTTCGAGACTCCTTGTCATGTCCCCGATCTCATCCGGGACTCCGAACTCCTTCGGTACATCAAAACTCATAAACTCATAATATAACTGTCATCAAACCTTTAGCGTGCGGACCCTACGGGTTCGAGAACAATGTAGACATGACCGAGACACGTCTCCGGTCAATAACCAATAGCGGGACCTGGATGCCCATATTGGCTCCTACATATTCTACGAAGATCTTTATCGGTCTGACCGCATGACAACATACGTTGTTCCCTTTGTCATCGGTATGTTACTTGCCCGAGATTCGATCGTCGGTATCCAATACCTAGTTCAATCTCGTTACGGGCAAGTCTCTTTACTCGTTTTGTAATACATCATCCCGCAACTAACTCATTAGCTGCAATGCTTGCAAGGCTTAAGTGTTGTGCATTACCGAGAGGGCCCAGAGATACCTCTCCGACAATCGGAGTGACAAAACCTAATCTCGAAATACGCCAACCCAACATGTACCTTTGGAGACACCTGTAGTACTCCTTTATAATCACCCAGTTACGTTGTGACATTTGGTAGCACCCAAAGTGTTCCTTCGGTAAACGGGAGTTGCATAATCTCATAGTTACAGGAACATGTATAAGTCATGAAGAAAGCAATAGCAACATACTAAACGATCGGGTGCTAAGCTAATGGAATGGGTCATGTCAATAAGATCATTCACCTAATGATGTGATCCCGCTAATCAAATAACAACTCATTGTTCATGGTTAGGAAACATAACCATCTTTGATTAACGGGCTAGTCAAGTAGAGGCATACTAGTGACACTTTGTTTGTCTATGTATTCACACATGTATTATGTTTCCGGTTAATACAATTCTAGCATGAATAATAAACATTTATCATGAAATAAGGAAATAAATAATAACTTTATTATTGCCTCTAGGGCATATTTCCTTCAGTCTCACACTTGCACTAGAGTCAATAATCTAGTTCACATCGCCATGTGATTTAACAGCAATAGTTCACATCACCATGTGATTAACACCCATAGTTCACATCGATATGTGATCAACACCCAAAGGGTTTACTAGAGTCAGTAATCTAGTTCACATCACTATGTGGTTAACACCCAAAGAGTACTAAGGTGTGATCATGTTTTGCTTGTGAGATAATTTTAGTCAACGGGTCTGTCACATTCAGATCCGTAAGTATTTTGCGAATTTCTATGTCAACAATGCTCTGCACGGAGCTACTCTAGCTTATTGCTCCCACTTTCAATATGTATCTAGATCAATACTTAGAGTCATCCAGATCTGTGTCAAAACTTGTATCGATGTAACTTTTTACGACGAACCTTTTTGTCACCTTCGTAATTGAGAAATATTTCCTTATTCCACTAAGGATAATTTTGACCGCTGTCCAGTGATCTACTCTTAGATCACTATTGTACTCCCTTGCTTAACATAGTGTAGGGTATACAATAGATCTGGTACACAGCATGGCATACTTTATAGAACCTATGGCTGAGGCATAGGGAATGACTTTCATTCTATTTCTATCTTCTGCCGTGGTCGGGCTTTGAGTCCTACTCAATTTCACACCTTGCAACACAGGCAAGAACTCTTTCTTTGACTGTTCCATTTTGAACTACTTCAAAATCTTGTCAAGGTATATACTCATTGAAAAACTTATCAAGCGTCTTGATCTATCTCTATAGATCTTGATGCTCAATATGTAAGCAGCTTCACCGAGGTCTTTCTTTGAAAAACTTCTTTAAAAACACTCCTTTATGCTTTGCAGAATAGTTCTACATTATTTCCGATCAACAATATGTCATACACATATACTTATCAGAAATGTTGTAGTGCTCCCACTCACTTTCTTGTAAATACAGGCATCACCGCAAGTCTGTATAAAACTATATGCTTTGATCAACTTATCAACGCGTATATTCCAACTCCGAGATGCTTACACCAGTCCATAGATGGATCGCTGGAGTTTGCACATTTTGTTAGCACCTTTAAGATTGACAAAACCTTCTGGTTGTATCATATACAACTCTTCTTTAATAAATCCATTAAGGAATGCAGTTTTGTTTATCCATTTGCCGGATTTCATAAAATGCGGCAATTGCTAACATGATTCGGACAGACTTAAGCATAGATACGAGTGAGAAACTCTCATCGTAGTCAACACCTTGAACTTGTCGAAAACCTTTTTGCGACAATTCTAGCTTTGTAGATAGTAACACTACTATTAGCGTCCGTCTTCCTCTTGAAGATCCATTTATTTTCTATGGCTCGCCGATCATCGGGCAAGTCAACCAAAGTCCATACTTTGTTCTCATACATGGATCCCATCTCAGATTTCATGGCCTCAAGCCATTTTGCGGAATCTGGGCTCATCATCGCTTCCTCATAGTTCGTAGGTTCGTCATGGTCTAGTAACATAACTTCCAGAACAAGATTACTGTACCACTCTGGTATGGATCTCACTCTGGTTTACCTACGAGATTCGGTAGTAACTTGATCTGAAGTTACATGATCATCATCATTAGCTTCCTCACTAATTGGTGTAGGTGTCGCAGAAACAGTTATCTGTGATGTACTACTTTCCAATAAGGGAGCAGGTACAATTATAGAAGGGATTTCCCCCGCAAGTGCGGATGGTGAACATGATATACGCAACCCACATCCCCAAGAGGGAGCGGAAGCATGCGTTACGGGACGTATTTGCGATAGAGCCATCGCCCCAAAGTTCAACCCATGGTCCTCCTGCCCGATCACCTTTGATCGAAGGAACCACCCCACTAGCATCCGTCACGGTGGCTTCGCCGCATTGGTTCTAGACCCAATCATTGACGGATTTCATCTCACAAGAGTCCTCATGGACGGCGGCAGCAGCCTGAACCTGCTTTACCAGGATTCAGTGCAAAAAATGGGCATAGATCCCTCGAGGATCAAGCCCACCAAAACGACCTTTAAAGGCGTCATACCAGGTGTAGAAGCCAACTGTACAGGCTCAGTCACACTAGAAGTGGTCTTCGGATATCCGGATAACTTCCGAAGCGAGGAGTTAATCTTCGACATAGTCCCGTTCCGTAGTGGCTATCACGCACTGCTCGGGCGAACCGCATTCGCAAAATTCAATGCGGTACCGCACTATGCATACCTCAAGCTCAAGTGCCAGGCCCTAGAGGAGTAATCACGGTCAATGGGAACACTGAACGCTCCCTCCGAACGGTGGAGCACACGGCAGCGCTCGCAGCAGAAGTACAAAGCAGCCTCTCTAGGCAGTTCTCCAGTTCGGCCTTCAAAAAGCCGGACACTGTCAAGCGCGCCCGGAGTACCCTACAACAAGACCGCCTGGCACGTTCTGAGCTAGCGTAGCAATGCGGCCCCAACCCTAGCCCTCGCGATATAGCGAAACTAGTGCTTCGCGTACATAACTACGCTCTTGAAATACCATGGGCACAGGGGAAGGGGCACTATCACGGCACGCCCGAAATACGGCTTAAACCGCACCAGGGGCTGCCGGATTCCTTTTTTTTTCTCTTACTCTCAGGACTCCATACTTCGGACGACCCGTTCGGCAATTCAACTGCCGCACAAACGATACAAGATCCAGGAAAGCAGACAAGCCACGCCGCATTATGGAACTCCCAGGTGGTCTCTATTGCGAGCAGTATACCTGTTTTTTAATACAATTCCGCGGCCTGCCCTTGGCCAGGACATGTTAAATAGTCCAATTTCTTTTGCTTATCGCACTATTTGTATCGTTCCGCTTTCATAGCAGCCTTTCTAGAAACAATGCATAGCTTTTTGTCTATTTTTTGCATTATCCTCTTTTTATATATATGTTTATTAATAAAATGTTGCATCTGTACACTGTGGTATGGCAAAAATACGCCATGGGCTTCAGTACCCATCAATATGGCGTGAGAAGTCCGTACACTTACACAAGTGCGGCACCCCAAACTTATAGCACTATATGCATCGCTCCGAATCATGATTTGGGTCAATAGTTGGGTTTGCCCGGCTCCTATGTTTTGGTGCCTTACATTCCGCTATATCGGCTAAGGTAGCACTAGGAGAACTACTGTGATTGTGCCCCAGTTGAGCTGGGCTGAGCACCTCAGTAGAGAAAGCTAAAACTGACTGTCATGATGAGGCGAGAGACCGGTCGCTGTTCAAGAGGTTTTTCGAGTCCTTAAAGACTTATGCCTCTTCGAGCGAGGAACCGGCTTTGTCCGGCCAAGGCGTGGATAGCGCCTCGAACTCGGTCTTCCGAATACTAGGGGCTTCACCGAAATTTTAAATTATAGAGTTCTATGGCTAAGTGAGAGTGTTCAACCATTATAGTTCGATTACCTTGTTCGTTGTGCTGAGCGCCTTCCTCGACGGACCCAATCATGGGAAAAAGAGCGCTCAGGTTTATCCCGAACACCCCAGCACTAGTGGCATGGGGGCAGAAGCCGACGACTGGCCATCTCTCAATTTTTTGATAAATGGCCGCACAGAAAGTAATATTTTAAATTCAACAAGCATTGCTTAGCGCATATGAACAAGTTTTCAGCGCACAGGATAACATGAGCGAGTTCATTAAAAAACTACATCCTTGGTACATTCATCCGCCATAAGGCGGGCACCAGCCAGAACATCCTTGTAATAGTTGTCGGGCTTGCGATGCTCCTTCCCCGGCGGCGGCCCGTCCCTCACAACCTTCTCACCGTCCAGCCTACCCCAGTGCACCTTTGCACGGGCAAGGGCCCTACGGGCACCTTCGATGCAGACGGAGCGCTTGATGACCTCGAGCCTTGGACAAGCCTCCACCAGCCGCCGCACCAGTCCGAAGTAGCTCCCAGGCAGGGCCTCTCCAGGCCACAGCCGAACTATGAAGCCCTTCAGGGCCTGTTCGGCCGCCTTGTGGAGCTCGACCAGCTGCTTCAGCTGGTCGCTCAAGGGCATAGGGTGTCCGGCCTCAGCGTACTGAGACCAGAACACCTTCTCCGTCGAGCTACCTTCCTCGACTCGGTAGAATGCGGCGGCATCGGATACGCTGCGGGGAAGATCTGCGAATGCCCCTGGAGAGCTCCGGATTCGGGTAAGTAACAAGTAGTTTACTTTTATATGTCTGCTTTGCATAGAGAATGCCTTACACGCTGCTATCTTTTTCACCGCATCCAATTCCTAGAGGGCCTTCTAGGCTTCGGCCTTGGCAGATTTGGCAGTTTTAAGGGCCGCAGCAAGCTCGGACGCTCGCGTCTCCGAGTCGAGCTCCAAACTCTCATGTTTTTTCATGAGAGCCTGAAGCTCTTGCTGCACCTCGCCGACCTGCGCCTCAAATTTTTCCTGCTCAGTGCGCTCCGTGGCCGCTTTCTTCTCGGCCTCGGACAACGCCTGCTTGAGGGTCGCCACCTCAGTTGTGGCCCCTACAATAAGCAGTATACTCCTATCATTTTTTGCAATTGCGTCTTCTTATAGGCATTTTTTCTATAAGTTATCTCTTACCTTCTTTCTCCTCGAGCTGCCGTTTGGCAAGGCCGAGCTCTTGCTCGGTCCGCTCGAGGCCCTGCTTCAGGGCACCCACCTTCACAGTCAGTGCGGCGGTGGCCAGCAGCGAAACCTGCATACGTATATTGACTCCTTTTTAGTTAGACTCCTGTGATATTTAATAGATCCTCTATTTGTCTTTTCTTTCCGAACGCCAAACAGAGCATCAGGGGCTACTGTCTATGCAGTAATATTTTTACATATTTTTACTTACCTCGAAGCCTGTTAGAAGGCTAGCACAAGCTTCAGTCAGTCCGCTTTTGGCGGACCAAACCTTCTGGACCACCGTACTCATGATGGTACGGTGCTCCTCGTCGATGGAGGCGCCCTTAAGCACCTCCAGCAGATTGTCCGGCGCCTCCGGTTGGACAGAGGACGCCAGCTCAATAGGCTTGCTCCTCTTGGCAGGAGTTCGCCTGCCGCGGTCCGGAACCATTGATGATTCCGGCGCGGTGTCCGGCTTAAAGCCGGACTTGGAGCCCCGGGGGGTCTTGTCCCCTTTACTCCTGGAGTCCGGGAGGTCGCCTCGCGGCTCCTCCTGGACCACCTCCTCTTGCCCCGGAGCTTGTCGCGATGCCACTTCGGCGTCATCCGCAGCACAGGGGGAGGCAGCGGGCGGAACTGAATTCACGTCCGATGAATCCAGGAAGCCGCTCGACGACTCGTCGAGCCTATCCTTGGGCGGGCTGCATGATTATATTCGACATTAGGGAAAGCTGTGCAACAAAAGGAATATCATGAGTTACTCTGGTATCCAAACACTTATAATTTCGCCGGACGCTTGGCCCTGTCCGGCCACTCCTCTTCGTCCTCGTCGGCATCGGGGGCGTAGTCTGGCGGAGGGGTTTTCGTCTTCTTGGACCCTTCGGCCTCCCCTACTGGGCGGCCTTCCTCTTATTTCCTCCCCCCGCTGGAGGGGGAGAGGTTTCTTCTTCCTCCTCCTCGTCTTCACGGGAGGAGTGCGTCTCGGACTCGTCGGACGACGAGTCCGACCACCATATGCCGGGAACTCTTTCGAGTCCCCATGGCCTTCTTCTTCTTGGCCTTCTTCTCCGGCACCACATAAGGTGCCGGAACTAGCAGCTTCACTAGGAAAGCAGGGGCTGGGTCTTCGGGCAAGGGAGCCGGACAGTTAATCAGTTCGGACTTCGCCTGCCAAGCCTGTCAAAGGTGAGGGAGTTTAGATCCCGCATAGAGTCAAACTATGAAAAAACTTAACATCCTGTAAAAGATGAAAATATCTTACCTCGACAGCAGGATGCTGCGAGCTGAATCCGCGGTCTTTGGAGGCGGATGTGGGAGCCTCGGCGCCTTTGGTTAGCCCCTTCCAGGCATCTTCGTACGTCGTGTCGAAGAGCCTGCTCAAAGTTTGGTGCTGCGCCGGGTTGAACTCCCACAAATTGAAGTCCCGTTCTTGACACGGAAGGATCCGGCGGACGAGCATGACCTGGACTACGTTGACAAGCTTGAGCTGCTTGTTCACCAGGGACTGGATGCATTTTTGTAGTTCGGTCACCTCTTCTTCGTCGCCCCACGACAAGCCCGTCTCCTTCCAGGACGTGAGCCGCGTAGGGGGTCCGGATCGGAATTCAGGGGCTGCGATCCACTTCGGATCGCGTGGCTCGGTGATGTAAAACCACCCTGACTGCCACCCCTTCAAGGTCTCCACAAAGGAGCCCTCGAGCCATAGGACGTTGGCTATTTTACCCGCCATGGCACCTCCGCACTCTGCCTGGTTGCCGCGCACCACCTTTGGCTTGACGTTGAAGGTCTTGAGCCAGAGGCCTAAATGGGGGCGGACACAGAGGAAAGCCTCGCACACGACGATAAACGCCGAGATATTGAGGATGAAGTTCGGGGCCAGATCGTGGAAATCTAGGCCATAGTAGAACATGAGCCCGCGGACAAATGGGTGGAGAGGAAAACCCAGTTCGCGGAGGAAGTGGGGAAGAAATACTACCCTCTCATGGGGCTTTGGGGTGGGGAGAAGCTGCCCCTCCTCAGGAAGCCGGTGCGCGATGTCTTTGGACAAGTATCCGGCCTTCCTTAGCTTTTTGACATGGCCCTCCGTGACGGAGGAGACCATCCACTTGCCTCCCGCTCCGGACATTGTTGGAGAAGGTTGAGGTAGGAAGTGCGGGCTTGGGCGCTGGAGCTCGGGTGCGCAGAAGATGGATAGGCAAAGGAGGAAGAAGGCATAGGTAAAAAGGTGGATCCTTATCCCCTTATATGGGCGGATGCGACTATGCGTCCTCACCAGCCTAGTAAAACTCGCTTGCCTCCCAAGCGCCGTGATAAATGGCGCGGTTGGGTTACCCACGTCCGTATTGATGAGAATCCCGTAAATGGGGGACACGATCTCTACTTTGACAAGACGTGCCAAGGAAACCGCCTCGCAAAACACGCTGAGGTGGAAAAGTGAAAATGATTCGAATAAAGGCTTGGCCGTAGTGTGATGTCACGCTGCGGAATACGTCAGTAGATTAGATTTGTGTTAATATTATTCTCTCTGTGGCAATACGTGGAAACTTATTTTGCAAAGCCGGACACTACTCTTGGTGTTTACAAACTTTTATGAAGAATTTGGAGGAGAAACCCGCCTTGCAATGCCGAAGACAATCTGCGCGCCGGACTCGTTGTCATTGAAGCCTGGTTCAGGGGCTACTGAGGGAGTCCTGGATTAGGGGGTGTTCGGGTAGCCGGACTATACCTTCAGCCGGACTCCAGGACTATGAAGATACAAGATTGAAGACTTCGTCCCGTGTCCAGATGGGACTTTCCTTGGCGTGGAAGGCAAGCCTGGCGATGCGGATATTCAAGATCTCCTACCATTGTAACCGACTTTGTGTAACCCTAACCCTCTCCGGTGTCTATATAAACCGGAGGGTTTTAGTCCGTAGGACAACTCCATCATACAACAATCATACCATAGGCTAGCTTCTAGGGTTTAGCCTCCTTGATCTCGTGGTAGATCTACTCTTGTACTATCCATATCATCAATATTAATCAAGCAGGACGTAGGGTTTTACCTCCATCAAGAGGGCCCGAACCTGGGTAAAACATCGTGTTTCTTGCTTCCTGTTACCATCCGGCCTAGCGCACAGTTCGGGACCCCCTACCCGAGATCAGCCGGTTTTGACACCGACACCCAGGTTTTTAAGTGCAAGTACCATGATAATATATGAACTGTAGACCCGGTAACTCATGTACAATCCCTCATGGTAACTTTGACCGGGGGGAGGTTGATGTACATATACCCTGATAACTTATGTATAAGTACCATGGTATTTTACACATCGAAGACCTTATAATTTGTGTACAAAACACAGTGGTAACTTTGAAGGGGGTGTAGTTGTTGAAGCATAGTACCTGATACGTTCTATGTAAATAGTATGGTAAGTTATACAACACAGGCCTGATAACTTGCATACGAATATCATGGTAACTTTGTCCTGAGGAGAAATCATGTGGTAGACGTGAAGTAGTGGCAGTTTTTCCGGGGGTGGGCGCCCGTAATGTGCGGGAGAAGCAGGTTGGTTTCTCGGGCGAGCCTGCGGGGTCATTTGGGAGGAGGCGAGGTCAAAGAACGAGAAATCGTGTGGTACTTTAAAATAAAAGAAGTAGAGGTGTGACAGTTTTGCTTATATGACACATGTGTGCCAAATATCACAGTCCATAAACAAATAGTGTTGGATCTACTCTGTCCAAATTGATGGCTAATGACCGTTTTCCTGGTCTTTTCACTGGAAGTGATTGTCCTCCTGGTATATAATACAGCGGGCACAAAATCTAATGGCAAATATCTTGGTTCCCAGGTTGAAAGTACGTTATGGGCTTATACTGCAGGCATCCATGAATCGCTCATCTCATGCAAGAAACATCTTCAAGTACTTCCTGTAATTTGGTATACGAAATTCAAGCCAAGGTTTTAAATTACCATTGTCGTGCAATGGTTCGATTCCGTTGTAATGGCCCAATCCAGATAAAGCTGACTTCTCATCAAGAGGATACATAAGATTCTGGAAGGAAATCAAGCTTACTCACAGTGAGTCATCATCATTGTTCTGGAACTGTATCAGAATAAGAGTAGAAGCAATAATAAGATAATCACTATATACAATTTCCTTGGGCTAAAATTATGTATTTTCGAAAGAAGGCACTGAAATTAAAGAGTTTAAGCTACTAAGAAACTTGTAGATTAGCTTTACGCCAATAAAATCACCACGCCAGACAACACAAAATAAGTATATATTGTCTCTGGTTTTATCTCTGTCTACGCGGTCATGGATCTGGACATCATAGCAGCCCTCCAAGCACTATCCAACGGACATCAAAGACTCAAAGCAAAAAAACTTCCACACTTGACGAACCACGCATCCAGTGCCGTGGGACAAAGACAAACAACAGTTTTTCAGGCATCCCAATGCAGCATATTTTTCAGCCCGTTTTTAGTCATTAGAAAACACAAAGATCAGTTTTTCAGTCCGTTGAAAATACAAACAGTGGCATTGTATACATACTGAACAAAACAACGTTGCACAGAAGCATTTTTACTGCTGAAATAAGCTACAGAGATAGACAGTTTTGCAGAGAAGCTTTTTTGTTGAAGCTTTAGCAGCTTGCATACAATACTTCTCTTCAGATTTGTGCAAAGATAAGCTACAGTTTTAGGCAAAGAATGAACCAAACATTGCAGAGAACACGACAACAAACTAATCAAGGTAGAAATCGGCGAATAGGACAGGGGACCTGTGAAGAGGCTACGCTGCAGCCGACCACTGGGACATCAGGCGTCGTCAGTGCAATATATAGGGAGCTTGGTCTGCGCATCACAGCGCACGTGAGAGTTATCAGGAGGACAAAAGAGAATTACCGAACCGCTAGTAGAGGAAGGTGAGGAGCCCCTTGTTTTTCACTAATCCGGGCATTTTTGTACACATTCGTGGTTATCCCGAAGGCTTTCCTTACCTTGAGCTCGGCGGCGCCAGAATCGAGCTTCCAGCACCGGCGCCCATCTCCGAGCTCACCCAACATGAGCTCCGCCACCCTCGGCCCGTTCCCACCTCGACCTCGCCCCGGGCCCGTCCCCACCTCGACCTCCGCCCCTCCCCGAGCTCCACCGCTTGGTACTGCCATGCCCGTTCTATGAGGAGGAGGTGGAGGCGGCGAGGGAATGGAAACGGAAGAGGGAGCGGTGGAGCCGCGTGGGTGACGGCGGCCCGACGGCAGGAGGGCGGCGCGGGATTGACCATGCCCTTGCATGCGAGGGAAGTGGAAATCGAGATGAGGATTGGGGCGGCGGCTGCAGAAGTAGTTTTTTTTTTCTTGTCGGGCGGTTGTGATGGTCTTTTCACCGTGATCGTACGACCAAAGGTCTGTATCGTCTACGGGCGCCACGTAATGGACCAAAGAAAACACACAGCCATCCACCCACTTACAGATGGGGCCTCCAGCGAGAACTACATCCCCGATTCACCAGGGGTCTGCAAATCCTGGGAGCTTAGTATCTAGACTGATACTGGTGTCAACAAGCATTCAACAATGGAGAATTCGACACGGAGTATGTATGTCGTTTCAAAAGAATCTGGTGATCTTAAGCTGTTCTGACTAAAGTGCTACAAAATACAGCATACACACTTGGAGTCACATCATTCAATCATAGGCCACATCCAACACCACTATTCCACTAATTATGCACGACCGAAGGACCCTCAGGCCTTGTGCTCACGAAATCTGTGCGTCCAGCCTCCAACCTGTGCTCCGTCTTCTTCAACCTTGCCATGGGCATCAACCTTTGCGGCAGTGAAGGTGATGCCGATTTTGATCTCGCCGTGGTACGAGTTGTCGGCGGTGACCACCCTGTACTTGGCCGGGTTCAGCTGCGACTTGCCGCTCTCCATGCCCATGCTGATCAGGCCAGTCACACTGATCCTGCATCACGGAGACATATTCAGTAATTGAATTAGGACCTTTCCTTTTTCTTTAATTTGCCCTTTTAGTTATCTGCTGATGCTGATGCTTCGCAGCTGGGAGTAAGAAGAGTTCACTCACGTTGCTTGGCCGAGGAAATCGTCGCGGGAGAAGTTGTCGTGGTCCATGATCCGGAAGACCAGCTTATCTTGCCCATTGGCGGCGGAGGAGTTGATCTGGAACCTGAACACCTCGTTCCAGCTCGGGTTCCTCCCCGCATCTGCATTACATGGCAACGTGGTTCATTCATGAAATCGCCATATCCATAGGTATGCTGTCGAACTCAACGGTGGACCATGTCGAGCGAGATTGTGGAAGCAGGGACTGACCTCGGGCGGTGCGGCTCTTGCGCTCCTGGCTCCGGTACTGCACGATCACATACGGGTCGATCTTCCCTGCGCGTATAGAGGTAAAATCAGATGAATCTCCATCCACAGCCGAACGCAAATAACAGAGCAAACCGAAGGCAATCCAAGTTCTACGGAAGGCGCGCAGCGGAGTGCTCACCGAGGAAATCGGTGCCGGAGAGGCCCTTGGCGTCGACCAGATGCACCTCAAGAAGACCGCGCCCCATTGCTCTGTCGATCTTGCTGGAAAACTAACCAATGTATATCCTCTCCCACCGACACAGCCGGCCGGTTGCTCTCTCTGCCCTTTCTGACTGTATTGCTCTGTTTCGTCTGGGACTGGGAGGCCTGTCGCTCTTGTTCTCCTGCGGCCGGCGTTCGGAATTGAGGTGCCGTAACCGACGCGCGCCGGCGTATTTATATAGTACAACTTGGTCCCTCGGATGGGTGGCGGCTGCCGCTGTACGGGTCAATTCAAAACTCTGGAGTTGAGGAAGCTCGCGACATTCTAGCCGGTTTGGACCGGTTCAAGAGCCCCCTTCACGTGCCATCACTGACGTCGACCGCTTCTATGCGAGAAACCGAGTGTTGCTACGGCCTCTGCTGACGCCTACGAAGATTTCCACGCGGTGAGATGGAGGGAGAAACGTACTTGGAGTTGGACCGTGCTCTCGCATAAATCGGCGTGCGTAGATCCATAGCAACGTAGCAGGACTTGGTCTCGACACCACATATTTAAGCGATAGGTGCCGTTGGCCTCTGACCTCGGCTAAGCTTAGGCTCGTCTTATACAAGCGCCTAAGAGAGGATGAAAAGGATTGCTCATCAAACACAAGAAACACAGGGGAAAGAAATTCAAACGTGCGTGAAAACAAAATCGACAAGAAGCCTACTTTACCAGCCTGAACGTGTACTAGTTTTATTACTTTATAACCTTGGAATTTGATTTGGTGCAGTCTACTTTACAACAGGTCTACTCCCGTCGTTGCCTTGTTGAAGGTGTTGTCTCCTTGCTGATGGATTGGCCTTCATTGTTCCGTCTCATAAACTAGAATGAAAATCCTTGTGCTTACTGCCTTCGGCTGGACACGGCAACGATGGCGTGAGGGCGTGTATCCCTTCTTGTAGGCGTTGTTGCAGAAAAAAATTGACTTAGTCATGGGTGTTAAACTCATGCATTGTAATGGTTCCACCATCATTGTGCTTGTTATGTACTCCGCTTGTTGATGTCTCTGGTCTTGTTGCCTTGCATCAGCTCTAATAAAATTGGTTGTGGGCATCACATTGATGCAGAGGCCTGGGGTTTCAACCTCCTTTTCGACCCCCCCCCCCTCCCCTGATGAACTTCGAAATCATTTACAGGACTTTATTGCCCATTGCGTCCTTGGGGGAAAGACCAATTACTCCCAAGAAGCCAAGCAACTCATGAACAACATGTGTTATGAATGATCCGCAAAAGGTTTTTGGTTCCCTACATGACTATGAATAACCACAAATACAACTACAGTAAGAAGCATATGCACGACCACATTAGTAAGTATACCCATACCAATAACCACAAGTTTGTATAAACGTTCAATTTTCTTCCAATAAAAAAATCACGCTTAAAAAATGATAACTTTGATGCATGCACCGATGATGACTTACTTGAAAGGTTTTTCTCGACCCATAGGTAGGTATAGTGTGAAGGAAATATGCCCTAGAGGCAATAATAAAGTTATTATTTATTTCCTTATTTCATGATAAATGTTTATTATTCATGCTAGAACTGTATTAACCGGAAACATAATACATGTGTGAATACATAGACAAACTAAGTGTCACTAGTATGCCTCTACTTGACTAGCTCATTAATCGAAGATGGTTATGTTTCCTAACCATAGACATGTGTTGTCATTTGATTAATGGGATCACATCATTAGGAGAATGATGTGATTGACATGACCCATTCCATTAGCTTAGCACCCGATCGTTTAGTATGTTGCTATTGCTTTCTTCATGACTTATACATGTTCCTATGACTATGAGATTATGCAACTCCTGTTTACCGGAGGAACACTTTGTGTGCTACCAAACGTCACAACGTAACTGGGTGATTATAAAGGAGCTCTACAGGTGTCTCCAAAGATGAATGTTGGGTTGGCGTATTTTGAGATTAGGATTTGTCACTCCGATTGTCGGAGAGGTATCTCTGGGCCCTCTCGGTAATGCACATCACATAAGCCTTGCAAGCATTATAACTAATGAGTTAGTTGCGAGATGATGTATTACGAAACGAGTAAAGAGACTTGCCGGTAACGAGATTGAACTAGGTATTAAGATACCGACGATCGAATCTCGGGCAAGTAACATACCGATGACAAAGGGAACAACGTATGTTGTTATGCGGTCTGACCGATAAAGATCTTCGTAGAATATGTAGGAGCCAATATGAGCATCCAGGTTCCGCTATTGGTTATTGACCGGAGACGTGTCTCGGTCATGTCTACATTGTTCTCGAACCCGTAGGGTCCGCACACTTAAGGTTTCGATGACAGTTATATTATGAGTTTATGAGTTTTTACGTACCGAAGTTAGTTCGGAGTCCCGGATGTGATCACGGACATGACGAGGAGTCTCGAAATGGTCGAGACAAAAAGATTGATATATTGGACGGCTATATTCGGACACCGTAAGTGTTCTGGGTGATTTCGGAGAAAACCGGAGAGCCGGAGGGTTACCGGAACCCCCCCGGGAGAAGCAATGGGCCATATGGGCCTTAGTGGAGAGAGAGAGGGGCAGCCAAAGGTGGGCCGCACGCCTCCTCCCCCCTGGTCCGAATTGGACTAGGAGAGGGGGGGGGGCGGCGCCCCCCTTTCCTTCTCCCTCTCCACTTCTTTCCCCCTCCTAGTAGGAGTCCTACTCCTACTAGGAGGAGGACTCCTCCTTGGCGCGCCATAGGGGCCGGCCGGCCTCCTCCCCTTGATCCTTTATATACGGGGGCAGGGGCACCCCTAGACACACAAGTTGATCCATGTGATCATATTCTTAGCCGTGTGCGGTGCCCCCTTCCACCATAATCCTCGATAATATTGTAGCGGTGCTTAGGCGAAGCCCTGCGACGGTAGTACATCAAGATCGTCACCACGCCGTCGTGCTGACGGAACTCTTCCCCGACACTTTGCTGGATCGGAGTCCGGGGATCGTCATCGAGCTGAACGTGTGCTAGAACTCGGAGGTGTCGTAGTTTCGGCGCTTGATCGGTCGGGCCGTGAAGACGTAAGACTACATCAACCGCGTTGTGATAACGCTTCCGCTGTCGGTCTACAAGGGTACGTAGATCACACTCTCCCCTCTCGTTGCTATGCATCACCATGATCTTGCGTGTGCGTAGGAATTTTTTTGAAATTACTACGTTCCCCAATAGTGGCATCCGAGCCTAGGTATTATGTGTTGATGTTATATGCACGAGTAGAACACAAGTGAGTTGTGGGCGATATAAGTCATACTGCTTACCAGCATGTCATACTTTGGTTCGGCGGTATTGTTGGACGAAGCGGCCCGGACCGACATTACGCGTACACTTACGCGAGATCGGTTCTCCCGACGTGCTTTGCACAAAGGTGGCTAGCGGGTGACAGTTTCTCTAACTTTAGTTGAACCGAGTGTGGATACGCCCGGGCCTTGCGAAGGTTAAAACATCACCAACTTGACAAACTATCATTGTGGTTTTGATGCGTAGGTAAGATTGGTTCTTGCTTAAGCCCGTAGCAGCCACGTAAAACTTGCAACAACAAAGTAGAGGACGTCTAACTTGTTTTTGCAGGGCATGTTGTGATGTGATATGGTCAAGACATGATGCTAAATTTTATTGTATGAGATGATCATGTTTTGTAACCAAGTTATCGGCAACTGGCAGGAGCCATATGGTTGTCGCTTTATTGTATGCAATGCAATTGCGCTGTAATGCTTTACTTTATCACTAAGCGGTAGCGATAGTCGTGGAAGCATAAGATTGGCGAGAAGACAACGATGGTGATCAAGGTATCGCGCCGGTGACGATGGTGATCACGATGATGCTTCGAAGATGGAGATCACAAGCACAAGATGATGATGGCCATATCATATCACTTATATTGATTGCATGTGATATTTATCTTTTATGCATCTTATCTTGCTTTGATTGACGGTAGCATTTTAAGATGATCTCTCACTAATTATCAAGAAGTGTTCTCCCTGAGTATGCACCGTTGCGAAAGTTCTTCGTGCCGAGACACCATGTGATGATCGGTGTGATAGGCTCTACGTTCAAATACAACGGGTGCAAAAAATTTGCACACGCAGAACACTCAGGTTATACTTGACGAGTCAAGCATATACAGATATGGCCTCGGAGCACAGAGACCGAAAGGTCGAGCGTGAATCATATAGTAGATATGATCAACATAGCTATGTTCACCAATGAAACTACTCCATCTCACGTGATGATCGGACATGGTTTAGTTGATTTGGATCACGTAATCACTTAGAGGATTAGAGGGATGTCTATCTAAGTGGGAGTTCTTTAGTAATATGATTAATTGAACCTAAATTTATCATGAGCTTAGTACCTGATAGTATCTTGCTTGTTTATGTTTGATTGTAGATAGATGGCCCGTGTTGTTGTTCCGTTGAATTTTAATGCGTTCCTTGAGAAAACAAAGTTAAAAGATGATGGTAGCAATTACACGGACTGGGTCCGTAACTTGAGGATTATCCTCATTGCTGCACAGAAGAATTACGTCCTAGAAGCACCGCTGGGTGCCAGGCCTGCTGCTGAAGCAACACCAGATGTTATGAACGTCTGGCAGAGCAAAGCTGATGACTACTCGATAGTTCAGTGTGCCATGCTTTACGGCTTAGAATCGGGACTTCAACGACGTTTTGAACGTCATGGAGTATATGAGATGTTCCAGGAGTTGAAGTTAATATTTCAAGCAAATGCCCGGATTGAGAGATATGAAGTCTCCAATAAGTTCTATAGCTGTAAGATGGAGGAGAACAGTCCTGTCAGTGAGCATATACTCAAAATGTCTGGGTATAATAATTACTTGATTCAATTGGGAGTTAATCTTCCAGATGATTGCGTCATTGACAGAATTCTCCAATCATTGCCACCAAGCTACAAGAGCTTCGTGATGAACTATAATATGCAAGGGATGAATAAGACTATTCCCGAGCTCTTCGCAATGCTGAAAGCTGCGGAGGTAGAAATCAAGAAGGAGCATCAAGTGGTGATGGTCAACAAGACCACTAGTTTCAAGAAAAAGAGCAAAGGGAAGAAGAAGGAGAACTTCAAAAAGAACAGCAAGCAAGTTGCTACTCAAGAGAAGAAACCCAAACCTGGACCTAAGCCTGAAACTGAGTGCTTCTACTGCAAGCAGACTGGTCACTGGAAGCGGAACTGCCCCAAGTATTTGGCGGATAAGAAGGATGGCAAGGTGAACAAAGGTATATGTGATATACATGTTATTGATGTGTACCTTACTAATGCTCGCAGTAGCACCTGGGTATTTGATACTGGTTCAGTTGCTAACATTTGCAACTCGAAACAGGGACTACGGATTAAGCGAAGATTGGCTAAGGACGAGGTGACAATGCGCGTGGGAAATGGTTCCAAAGTCGATGTGATCGCAGTCGGCACGCTACCTCTACATCTACCTTCGGGATTAGTATTAGACCTAAATAATTGTCATTTGGTGCCAGCGTTAAGCATGAATATTATATCTGGATCTTGTTTGATGCGAGACGATTATTTATTTAAATCAGAGAATAATGGTTGTTCTATTTATATGAGTAATATCTTTTATGGTCATGCACCCTTAAAGAGTGGTCTATTCTTATTAAATCTCGATAGTAGTGACACACATATTCATAATGTTGAAACCAAAAGATGCAGAGTTGATAATGATAGTGTAACTTATTTGTGGCACTGCCGTTTGGGTCATATCGGTGTAAAGCGCATGAAGAAACTCCATACTGATGGGCTTTTGGAACCACTTGATTATGAATCACTTGGTACTTGCGAACTGTGCCTTATGGGTAAGATGACAAAAACACCGTTCTCCGGTACTATGGAGAGAGCAACGGATTTGTTGGAAATCATACATACAGATGTATGTGGTCTGATGAATATTGAGGCTCGTGGCGGATATCGCTATTTTTTCACCTTCACAGATGACTTGAGAAGATATGGGTATATCTACTTAATGAAACATAAGTCTGAAACGTTTGAAAAATTCAAAGAATTTCAGAGTGAAGTTGAAAATCATCATAACAAGAACATAAAATTCCTACGATCTGATCGTGGAGGAGAATATTTGAGTTACGAGTTTGGTGTACATTTGAAACAATGTGGAATAGTTTCGCAACTCACGTCACCCGGAACACCACAGCGTAATGGTGTGTTCGAACGTCGTAATCATACTTTACTAGATATGGTGCGATCTATGATATCTCTTACTAATTTACCGCTAGCATTTTGGGGATATGCTCTAGAGACGGCCGCATTCATGTTAAATAGGGCACCATCAAAATCCGTTGAGACGACGTCTTATGAACTGTGGTTTGGCAAGAAATCAAAGTTGTCGTTTCTGAAAGTTTGGAGTTGCGATGCTTATGTGAAAAAGCTTCAACCTGATAAGCTCGAACCCAAATCGGAGAAATGTGTCTTCATAGGATATCCAAAGGAAACTATTGGATACACCTTCTATCACAGATCCGAAGGCAAAACTTTTGTTGCTAAATTCGGAAACTTTCTAGAGAAAGAGTTTCTCTCGAAAGAAGTGAGTGGGAGGAAAGTAGAACTTGAGGAGGTAACTGTACCTGCTCCCTTATTGGAAAGTAGTACATCACAAAAACCAGTTTCTGTGACACCTACACCAATTAGTGAGGAAGCTAATGATAATGATCATGAAACTTTAGAACAAGATACTACTGAACCTCCTAGATCAACCAGAGTAAGATCCGCGCCAGAGTGGTACGGTAATCCTGTTCTGGAAGTCATGCTACTAGATCATGATGAACCTACGAACTATGAAGAAGCGATGGTGAGCCCAGATTCCGCAAAATGGCTTGAAGCCATGAAATCTGAGATGGGATCCATGTATGAGAACAAAGTATGGACTTTGGTTGACTTGCCCAATGATCGGCAAGCAATTGAGAATAAATGGATCTTCAAGAAGAAGACTGACGCTGACGGTAATGTTACTGTCTACAAAGCTCGACTTGTCGCAAAAGGTTTTCGGCAAGTTCAAGGGATTGACTACGATGAGACCTTCTCACCCGTAGCGATGCTTAAGTCTGTCCGAATCATGTTAGCAATTGCCGCATTTTATGATTATGAAATTTGGCAAATGGATGTCAAAACTGCATTCCTGAATGGATTTCTGCAAGAACCAAGAAGAGTTGTATATGATGCAGCCGGAAGGTTTTGTCGATCCAGAGGGAGCTAACAAAGTGTGCAAGCTCCAACGATCCATTTATGGACTGGTGCAAGCCTCTTGGAGTTGGAATAAACGCTTTGATAGTGTGATCAAAGCATTTGGTTTTGTACAGACTTTTGGAGAAGCCTGTATTTACAAGAAAGTGAGTGGGAGCTCTGTAGCATTTCTGATATTATATGTAGATGACATATTACTAATCAGAAATGATATAGAATTTCTGAATAGCATAAAGGGATACTTGAATAAAAGTTTTTCGATGAAAGACCTCGGTGAAGCTGCCTACATATTGGGCATCAAGATCTATAGAGACAGATTGAGACGCTTAATTGGACTTTCACAAAGCACATACCTTGACAAAGTTTTGAAAAAGTTCAAAATGGATCAAGCAAAGAAAGGATTCTTGCCTGTGTTACAAGGTGTGAAATTGAGTAAGACTCAAAGTCCGACCAATGCAGAATATAGAGAGAAAATGAAAGATGTTCCCTATGCTTCAGCCATAGGCTCTATCATGTATGCAATGATGTGTACCAGACCTGATGTGTGTCTTGCTATAAGTCTAGCAGAGAGGTACCAAAGTAATCCAGGAGCGGATCACTGGATAGCGGTCAAGAACATCCTGAAATACCTGAAAAGGACTAAGGATATGTTTCTCATATATGGAGGTGACAAAGAGCTCATCGTAAATGGTTACATTGATGCAAGCTTTGACACTGATCCGGACGATTCTAAATCGCAAACCGGATACGTGTTTACATTAAACGGTGGAGCTGTCAGTTGGTGCAGTTCTAAACAAAGCATTGTGGCGGGATCTACATGTGAAGCGGAGTACATAGCTGCTTCGGAAGCAGCAAACGAAGGAGTCTGGATGAAGGAGTTCATATCCGATCTAGGTGTCATACCTAGTGCATCGGATCCAATGAAAATCTTTTGTGATAATACTGGTGCAATTGCCTTGGCAAAGGAATCCAGATTTCACAAGAGAACCAAGCACATCAAGAGACGCTTCAACTCCATCCGGGATCTAGTCCAGGTGGGAGACATAGAGATTTGCAAGATACATACGGATCTAAATGTTGCAGACCCGTTGACTAAGCCTCTTCCACGAGCAAAACATGATCAGCACCAAAGCTCCATGGGTGTTAGAATCATTACTGTGTAATCTAGATTATTGACTCTAGTGCAAGTGGGGGACTGAAGGAAATATGCCCTAGAGGCAATAATAAAGTTATTATTTATTTCCTTATTTCATGATAAATGTTTATTATTCATGCTAGAACTGTATTAACCGGAAACATAATACATGTGTGAATACATAGACAAACTAAGTGTCACTAGTATGCCTCTACTTGACTAGCTCATTAATCGAAGATGGTTATGTTTCCTAACCATAGACATGTGTTGTCATTTGATTAATAGGATCACATCATTAGGAGAATGATGTGATTTACATGACCCATTCCATTAGCTTAGCACCCGATCGTTTAGTATGTTGCTATTGCTTTCTTCATGACTTATACATGTTCCTATGACTATGAGATTATGCAACTCCCGTTTACCGGAGGAACACTTTGTGTGCTACCAAACATCACAACGTAACTGGGTGATTATAAAGGAGCTCTACATGTGTCTCCAAAGATGAATGTTGGGTTGGCGTATTTCGAGATTAGGATTTGTCACTCCGATTGTCGGAGAGGTATCTCTGGGCCCTCTCGGTAATGCACATCACATAAGCCTTGCAAGCATTACAACTAATGAGTTAGTTGCGAGATGATGTATTACGAAATGAGTAAAGAGACTTGCCGGTAACGAGATTGAACTAGGTATTAAGATACCGATGATCGAATCTCAGGCAAGTAACATACCGATGACAAAGGGAACAATGTATGTTGTTATGCGGTCTGACCGATAAAGATCTTCGTAGAATATGTAGGAGCCAATATGAGCATCCAGGTTCCGCTATTGGTTATTGACTGGAGACGTGTATCGGTCATGTCTACATTGTTCTCGAACCCGTAGGGTCCGCACGCTTAAGGTTTCGATGACAGTTATATTATGAGTTTATGAGTTTTGATGTACCGAAGTTAGTCCGGAGTCCCGGATGTGATCACGGACATGACGAGGAGTCTCGAAATGGTCGAGACATAAAGATTGATATATTGGACGGCTATATTCGGACACCGGAAGTGTTCCGGGTGATTTCGGAGAAAACCGGAGAGCCGGAGGGTTACCGGAACCCCCGGGAGAAGCAATGGGCCATATGGGCCTTAGTGGAGAGAGAGAGGGGCAGCCAAAGGTGGGCCGTGCGCCTCCTCCCCTGGTCCGAATTGGACTAGGAGAGGAGGGGGGCGCCCCCCTTTCCTTCTCCCTCCCCACTTCTTTCCCCCTCCTAGTAGGAGTCCTACTCCTACTAGGAGGAGGACTCCTCCTTGGCGCGCCATAGGGGCCGACTGGCCTCCTCCCCTTGATCCTTTATATACGGGGGCAGGGGCACCCCTAGACACACAAGTTGATCCACGTGATCATATTCTTAGCCGTGTGCGGTGCCCCCTTCCACCATAATCCTCGATAATATTGTAGCGGTGCTTAGGCAAAGCCCTGCGATGGTAGTACATCAAGATCGTCACCACGCCGTCGTGCTGACGGAACTCTTCCCCGACACTTTGCTGGATCGGAGTCCGGGGATCGTCATCGAGCTGAACGTGTGCTAGAACTCGGAGGTGCCGTAGTTTCGGCGCTTGATCGGTCGGGCCGTGAAGACGTACGACTACATCAAACGCGTTGTGCTAACGCTTCCGCTGTCGGTCTATAAGGGTACGTAGATCACACTCTCCCCTCTCGTTGCTATGCATCACCATGATCTTGCGTGTGCGTAGGAATTTTTTTGAAATTACTACGTTCCCCAACATAGTGGGTGTTCCAGCGGCCAGCCATGACGCTCGCCCCACCGTCCAGACAGAGAAACCCCTCACCAAGCAGCGAAGGTCAGCATTTCCACCACACCGACGCCTCCGGTCTCCCCCGCGGTTCCTTTTTTTGAGTATGCCCGGAAACAACTCCTAGCTCAATTAAGGATCAAATGTAGGAACCTCATGGGTAAGGATAAGGTAATGGAATTGATAGAGAACACTTATGGAAGAGGCCGGGTTTCACGGTTTTGGATAGACACTCAAAATTCATGCTTAGTACAAGATTTTAGGCTCGGAAAGGTTCAAGTAATCATATCTTGGAAACCCACTTCGGCGCATGCATTGAGACAAACCGCCGCTACGCATGGCTGGCACCCACTATTTAAACGCGTCCTTGCCCAACACCATTCGCACCACAACACGCCCGCTTCCAATCCTCCTTTCTGCATCACCTCCGGCATGACCATGAGCCCGAGAGCGATGTGGAAGAGCCTCTCCATGAAGAAGAAGCATGAGGTGGCCGACCTTGTGGCCCGCTGTTTGGGCTGTCGTGCACGGAGGATACAAGCAGGCTTGCCGGCAAGCTCGCCGGAGGTGAGCGACAATGACCCGACGATGGAGGCAGCCTCCGAGGAAGATCTGGCGCTCCTACCCGCGCCAATACATGCCGGCCTCACCATGGAGCAGACGGAGGCGCACTTCGACGCCGTCATGATGGACGAGAAGCCGGTGACAGGAGTTCTGGCAGGCGCAGGAGGAGCAGTGCTACAACTTCGCCCTCTGGCGGAGGGCCAAATCTACAAAGAATTCACCAGTGAGGGGGCCATGGCGGCCATGGTCGCGGAGAATCCAAACTCTATCAAGGAGCAGCGGACGCTCTACGTGGCGGGCGCAGCGCTCGTGTGACGACGTCAGACGCGTAGACGAGCACGCCGGCAGCTGCGTGCCATTGGCACCGCTACAGCCATAATGTCGGCTCATCCAAATCCATCGTCGACCTCACCTCCACCGGCGACGCCCAGGTCACGGACTCCGACGAGTAGGATTAGGGCATGGGAGACAGCGGCGCCTCATGTCCACGTGGGCCAGTTCGTGCCCCATGTCCTCTCTTCCTCGCCGACGACCGCACCTTCACTTCCCGAGGCTCACGGCCGCCGGACATGGACACGGAGGGGAACAATAAGGACTTGGATGATAGGCGCCGACGGAGATTTAGACTAGGTTAGGGTCCGAATGCATTTGTTTAAATGTGTCAAAAAATATAAGGGATGAACGTGGTCTTGTTTAAATAATCCGGTTTGCATGAAAATCGCCTGGTTTATTTAAGTCCCGTTTGAAATGTATGAGGACATGGTTCGATGACCAACTCCCGTATCATTGTCCACGGACGCGTGCGTCAACAAATACCATATCTGTTTTGGGGGTCCAAAGATGCCCTAAGTCGTGTGCTTAATCTTGTCTAATGTACCGCTCGCATGTGCATTATCTTGTGTCGCAACATAACTTGAAACCACGCTTTGTGAACAACAACAAAATCATGAAACATGCATGCATGTGAGTGGAGGCCCCACATGTAGGGGTGAGCATAAAAACCAAAAAACCGAACACCGGACCGAAGCCGAAACCGAAAAAACCAAAATTTCGGTTTTTGTCAATAATACAGGAAATTTCGGTTTCTGCTTGTACTAACCGAACTAAGTTCGGTTGGTTCGGTTTCTAATGCGGTTAACCGAAACAAAACCGAACACTACGTGTACGTGAGACACAGAGAGTCAGAATGCAGATGCAAGGCTGGCGTGGAGCGACGGCGCTGTCCTTCTCGCTTCGATGTTGTTTTTTTTATAGGGCAAGGCCTCGACGTTGCTACTAGCCCATGTGCGTGCCCACTAGCAAACTTGGACGTTGTTAAAAATATGCAAACTTTCTTTGACCATGGGCCGACCACGTGCATGCATGCTTAGTCCGCATGTGAATAGACAACCAGAGACACCTTATTTCTTTAGTCCCACCTCGCCTGGCTGAAGACACGAGGCAAATTTTCTTGGCTATAAGAGTGTGCCGCTGGCACAAATGCTTGTAGCAAATTTGTTCGGTGTAAACAGAGAAACTGAACCGAATATTTGGTTAACCGAATTTTCAGTTAGTTATTTTGGGCTATCATTTTTTGGTTTTTGGTTTTGCTAACCGAATTTGTGAAATAACCGAATGATAGAAACCGAATTTTCGGTTTATACCGAATGCCCAGCCCTACCCACATGCAATAGTATCTCAGATCATTGACCATGCATCGCATGCCAAACTCCTTTGTTTGAATCTTATTATCCTCATGACCATGCATGAAAACGTACATGCTAGCCATTAACTTCGCTTAGTCGTCAAGCCACGAGGTAATATCACCGAGAGTCATATAACTTGCGCTTAATGTTTAATTTGATTATAGAACTTATAAAATACAAAATTGTGGTCACATAACTTTCATTTCGTGCAAATACGGTCACTTTGTCTGTATCCGGACATATTCTGTACTTGCTTGGCATGCGAGCGGTGCCATGGCCCACTGTCGGTGACAAACAAATTGGTGCAACATGTGTACGTGTCTTTTCGCAGAAACACTCCTCGCTATATATTTAAATACACAGCAGCCGTCATCAGCACGTTCGGGTCGCACTTGTCAGCATGTTGTGGGTGTGAGAAATGAGATATAAAAAGGGCGCAGTAGGGGTTCAAATTCGCATCTTCATATACGCGCCCGCATTAGCGAACCACTCTACCAAGCACATTTTCATCTCTATATGGATATACATTTACTCTTATTCCGAATGCACATTTTTTCGTGATTCCATTTACCCTTGTTCGGCCAAAATATAGGTTTCTGAAAAATCTTTTCTTGACAGAAATTTTCAAATGAAATTCGAGAAAAAATGCGCCAAAATGTATAATATTTAACCCAAAACGTAAACAAATTTGTTCACGAGCAATATTTTTTATTCCTGTTTTTCATTTGAAGTGGCTGCAAAATCCGCTTTTCAAAATATCTCATCAATTCCGGGTTTTTCTTACCCGATATTTTGAAATAAAATTTGAATTAAATTTTTTAATGCCTAAATATATTTAGTTTAACACATTATTTTAAATAAATGCTTCATGTACAGTGGTCAACCCGACTCCTTCCTATAGGAAGTTGTGAGTCCAATTCATTGTTGCGGCACCGAGAACAATACATTAGATAATTCAATTTTTTAAATGAGCATGAATAATACAAATAAATATTTCCCAAAAGAGGGTCTGATATTGAAGCCTATATGAGAATTTAAGTTACGTCCATGTATTGTTAGACTAGTTTCTCTCATTTAATTCAAAAATTTCAGGCGTAACAATTTTTTCTATTAGTGGAAATTATGTTTGAGAAAAAATATTTGTATACTAATAGTCGTCATTGCAAAAACATAAAATTCCGTGTTTCTTTTTATGAACACAGGTAGGTACTTGTTGAAGTGGTTAGCTCATGTTCGGCCATGTTCAAAACAAATAGGTACTTGGTGTAGTGGGTTAGCTGATGTGCAGCCATGTTCAACGTCGAGAGATCAGTTCCGCCAGGCACCTTAAGAAAACTTGACACGTTGACCGAGCTGTGTTTCACCCGTCATTCACTTTACACTGGGGATTATATGTGTATAATTAAATATTTAGTAGTCCACTTTTAAGGTGAACCTGCGCTGGTGTGATGGATTTACATGCAAGTGTATTATTAGATAGTCATTGGTTCGAATCGATCAGCTGCGTCCTTTTTTATTTTATTTGAGGGCCTTTGTTCATAATTAAATAAATTTGAGGGTTCTGTGAAAAAACACATGTCGCCTTGAAGCAATATATGTCGCTGACAGTGGGCCTGTGTATGCTTGGCATGCCATGCCATTGACGGATACGCGCGCAGACTGCCGAAGTGACCGTATTTGCACCCGAACACAAGTTAGATGACTAAAAACTCGTATTTTTTAAGTTTTAGCACCAAATTATACATCGCACGCAAGTTTTATGACTACCAATAATATGGGAAACACTTAAATCCATCCGGCTGATTTCTGGAAAGAAATCAGCCGCCTCGTCTGCCTGCCACGCGTCCACGGTGAACTGCCCAGAACCATGCGTCTCTCCTTAACAAACCTTATCCTCAACTTCTTCTTCCTCCCTCTCGTACTTTCTTTTCCACACGAACGCCATGCATGGCTGCTGCTAGCTCTGTGTGACCCCTCTCCTCCTCCTGGCCGGTGTTTGTAAGACGGCCTAAGGCTTTGCTGCAAGCCTGTCGTGGGTGAGCGCAGGGCTGCTGTGAAGGCCGCCGGGGCTGAGATGTGGCGCTACCGCGTGCAAGGCGTGATTCGAGAGGGCGTCAACGTGGTCGCCAGGTTGCAGTATCATCCTTGCTGCAAGGAGTCGCAGGTGCTCCAATGGAGCGCCACCGAGCTGCACAATGCGCGATGGAGCTGCAATGGAACTCCGCCGATGCTACGACGAAACACTCGTTGGACTGCCAAAATATCTCCGGCAATGGAGCATCACCGGCGTTGCGATGGAGCATCGTCGGGCTGCCAGGACATCGCCGGTGTGCTGCAATGAAGTATTTGTCGGACTGCCGGAACATCACCGGACGGAGCATCACCGACGCCGCGATGGAGCATCGTCGGGCTGCCGGGACATCGCCGGTGCTGCAATGAAGCATTTGCGTACTGCCGGAACATCACCAGCGCTGCAACACAGCATCACCAACGCTGCGATGGAGCATCGTCAGGCTGCCAGGACATCGCTGGTGCTGCAATGAAGCATTTGTCGGACTGCTGGAACATCACCGGCGCTGCGATGGAGCATCGTCGGGCTGCCGGGACATCGTCGGTGCTGTAATGAAGCATTTGTCGGACTGTCGAAACATCACCGACGTTGCAACGGAGCATCACCGGTGGTGCAATGGAGCATGGTCTGGCAATGGGAACACTGCCGGTGCTTCAATCGAGCATTGCCGAGCCATCGGAGCATCACCTGCGCTGCAATGGACCATATGCAGATGGCCGGAGCATCGCTGGTGCAGTAATGGAGCATCAATGGTGCTTGAAGAGGTGATCACAGTAGAGGCGTTGCTGCAACTCCGGAGCTCGTCGGCGCTGCTGCCGTGGCCAATGTATGGCAAGCTCCTCGGGCGTTTTGTTGTGAGGTTGCGAGCGACGTGGCCGCTACAGCCTGAGGGTTGCAGCTGGTGCTCGCCGGCTAAGTGCGGCTCTGGCTAGAGTTACCTGTGTGATGGTGCGTTGCTGGCTGGGAAATGTGCAGGTTGGGATTGAAGTCATGGCGTGGTCCAGTCTCAGCGAATCCAGCGGCCCAAATCATATCGTATTGACGCAAATCAACGGTGGGTGAGGCGGCTTATTTTCCACTGACATCATCCGGATGACGCCTAGCAGGCGCCCAATTCTCAAGCCACAGAGAGACAAAGAGAAACTAGAAACGAAATTAAAGAGAAGTTTCCTCACCCTACCATTCGTTCACGCCAACGGCAATGCCTCAATTGCTCATCTTGCGAACTGTAGCTATCACGGATTGAAGCTACAAACCTAACCTACTTGTATCTCCTCTCCCCACCAATAACTCGTCTCTGAATTTTCCGTGGCTGCACGTTCGGCACACACAGTGACACAGGCCACACTCCGCGCGCGCGCACACACAGGCCACACTACAAACCACACTCCACACGCACAGCCCGAAGTGCGGCGCCGGCGATGGATGCTGGTGGAGGTGGTGCTGCTGCCGGTGGCGGTGAAGCAGCAGCTGCAGGTGGAGATGGCTCCAGGGCGGCGACGGGAGCCATCCGTGCGGTGGCGAAGGTGCACCTCGCTCTCGGCTGGGCGGCGGCGACATTCGCCCTCTGCGCCGTCACCCTCCAGCCCCAGCTGAAGCCGCAGGGAGGTCAGTGCGCGGCCACCGAGGTGGACGCGGCGACCATGCGCGCCAAGGGGCTGCTGCTGCTGCTCCCCGCCGGCGCCCAGGCAGCGGCGACCACGGTGGCCGCCTTCGCGCCGGACGCCTGGAGATGGGGGCGGCTGCACGTCGGCTGGACCTTCGCCGCCTTCACGCACGTCGTCAGCGTCTTCACCTACTTCCACCTCGAGGACGCCTTCACTGCTGCGGCCGCCGTCGCCTTCAGCGGCTGCCCCGCCCACATGTACGTGGAGACGGCCATGTTCATCGCCCACAACGTCCTGCTCTTCGTGCCCCTTTGCGTCTTCTTCGTTGTAGGCATCGCCGCACTCGTCGCCGCCGTGTGGTAGCCCTTTGATTCCTACATATATATCGATCCATCCATCCATGCCTAGCGTCTAGCGAAGCTTGTACAGTACTATACTATGTCGTCCAGCTCTCCAGTCTAAGCTACTAGCTAATGATGATCAATGTGGCACTAATTAGGGTTAATTGGTGTGCATGCTGCGTGTTGGAATGCAATGCTAGATCGATGCATGATGCATATGGTTGGATCGAGATGAGAATGAGATCGAGTTTGTACTCTTTAGAGCTAGTTATCATATGCATGCATGGAGCTTAGTTATTACATGACGTGTTTCTGTTGATTCTGTGCTAAAACTGCAGGTTGCTGTGATGTGTTTGTGGCTTGTTTCCTTCTTTATTCTCCAAGATTAGTTTGATGAAAAATGTGCGTTGTAATGTGTGGCTCAAGAAATATTTCTTATCTTCTTAAGGATCGAGTTACCAAACTCCTCAGCTTTTTGTTGCCCCAGACCTCCAAATGGTGCTGAAATGTTCAAATTAATGTTTTTACCTAAAAAAATAGCACGAAAAATATATACGCAAAATGACCGGACTTGACTCACGCGTGCAGTTAATATTAACGCAGGACAGAGGGGTGCAGTAGTTTTCATATTGCAGTGGATGCTAAGATACTAAGATGGGTGCTGCCACGTAGTACGACGTACAGTTTACAGCAAAATGGACGTCTCCTACCCAAATGCATGCAGCTAGCTAGCTAGCTACCCAAAATGTGCATTGCATGCTGCCATCTCTCACTGCCAGACCGCGAGACAGAGGCATAGGTCGGTCCAACCATCTCGCTACCGCAACGAGTTTGTGCTAGCTAGCGCTGTACATTGATCTCGATGGTCACTTACTCTTTTCGTGCTGCGGTACGCGCAGCGCAGGCAATGGAATCGATGCACATGATGCAACGCTAGCATATAGCAAGCAGCCAGAGAGTGAAGCTGAAACCGAACTAATATGGGAGTGGCGCATGTGCATAGATCCAAAAGTGCGACTTGACCCAGCAGATATGGCAACCCATCTTCATTGGCGCCATGGGTATGAGCCAACATCGGTGCATGAGGAACCCGCACCACAGAATTACTTGAGCATCTTTCTTGAGATATACGAAGATTGGTGTTGGGTTCTCAATAGGTCTAGTTTATACCGACAAGGAAAATGTGTGTTTCAAATAAGTAATTGCATAGCGTTTGTACCAACCTAACGGAAAAAAACGTAGGCATTACCATAGTCACGCGGATGCTAAACGAATATATACCCCTCACCGGTCATAGCAAAGTTCTTTTGGTCATGTTGGACAACATCTACTAGTGGAAAGGGGACATGTGCTCTGACCCAAGTAATTTTCATTGGTCGAAAACAACGACGAAATCATTGGTTTTGTCGAACATGGCGATTACAAAGTAATTGTTGTATCCAACATACATAGACGGGGGTTGAGAGATGATAATCTTTTTTTTTCAAAATGGAGGCAAAAGATTTGCCTCATTTATTAAATAAGGAGAGAACAGAGTTTAGAGTCTTTCAACACACTCACAGATACGGCATGACAATTACTTGCCCGCAAAAATATTTCCTAATTTCTTTGCACCGGTAGTCACCCAAAGCTTGGCCTCGTCGACGATGGCGGCGAGTAGGATGGTCGGTGGCGCACTCTTATGACGAAACACCCGAGCGTTTCTTTCATTCCAAATGGTCTACGAGACAAGTATGATGAGAGAGGCCAAAGCTTGCCGGTTGGGGTTACGGTTGTCGGTTCTCTTGTCCCACCATTCAAAGACGGATTCGTCCATGTGCCACTCGGACGTATCCATGTGCGCGAGACCAAGCAACTCAATGAGCGACTTCCATAGCCGAATCGTATAGCGACACTTGAAGAAAAGGTGGGCACCCGTTTCTTGTTCCCTGAATATGGGCGGCGGAGAGAACCGCGATGTGGCTGATCTTGAGGATCCAAGCGTTCCCCTTGAGGGCCTCATGAACTTTTCAGTTCTTTCTTGTCGAGGCCACAAAGATGAGAGGTGCAATATTCTTGGGTTTGCGTCCAAAAAGCCACGGGGAGTCCTAAAAGAAGATAATCTTATGTATCTAATCAACGTCGATTTGCATCTATTCATGCCATCCAACATGTTGCAACCCTGTGTCGTTAATGGGGAGGCACCGGCGACAGTAAAAGGGAAGGAGGGGTTGGAGGGGCCGGCCGCCTCGGAGAATCCAACAATGAAGAATGTATGGTGTTTCAAAAGAATCTTAATCATAAATGAATTTGGCTAAGTTAAGCTGTTCTGACTACATCTAAAGTGCTACAAAATGCAGAATACATACACTTGCAATCACATCATTCAATCATAGGCATGTGATGCGATTGGCATAGTAGCCACGCAGCATGCCACATCCAACACCACTAATTATGCACGACCGAAGGATCCTCAGACCTTCTGCTCACGAAAGGTCTGCATCCAGCCTCCAACATGTGCTCCGTCTTGTTCAACCTGGGAATGGGCATCAACCTTTGCGGCGGTGAAGGTGATGCCGATCTTGATCTCGCCGTGGTACGAGTTGTCCGCGGTGACCACCCTGTACTTGGCCGGGTTCAGCCGCGACTTGCCGCTCTCCATGCCCATGCTGATCAGGTCGGTCACATTGATCCTGCACCATATTCAAGAACGGGGTTCAGATCTTGCTTTCGTCTTTGATTTGCCACTTCAATTCAATTAGCTGCTGAAGTGCTGATGCTTCGCGGCTGGGAGTAAGAAGAATTTACTCACGTTGCTTGGCCGAGGAAGTCGTCGCTTGAGAAGTTGTCGTGGTCCATGATCCGGAGGACGAGCTTATCCTGCACGTTGGCCGCGGAGGAGTTGATCTGGAATCTCAACATCTCGTTCCAGCTCGGGTTCCTCCCCGCATCTGCATTAGGCTTTGTTCGGTTAATCCTCTCCCCAAAAGGATTGGAGGGGATTGGCAAGGATTGGTTCATATTTTGACTTAGAAGAGGTTTAAATCCCCCTCAAACCCCTTCAATCCACTCGGATTCACCCGCAACCGAACAAGGCCTTACAGAACGCGACTGTTTCGTTCAGCAAAAATATACTTTCGTGGAGCAGGGTAGAGACGAGGAAGAGGAACCAAGAAAACAGAGCTGTGTGGAAGGGAAGCAGGGACTGGCCTCGGGCGGTGCTGCTCTTGCGCTCCTGGCTCCGATACTGCACCACCACATACGGATCGATCTTCCCTGCACATAACATGGCAAGCACAAAACTCAATCTCCGTCCACAACCGAACACAGAACGGAGCAAATGGAAGCCAAGAACACGCATGCTCACCGAGGAAATCGGTGCCGGAGAGGCCCTTGGCGTGGACCAGATGCACCTCCAGAAGGCCGCGCGCCATTTTATTTGCTCTCTCGTTCTCGCTGGAAAGCTAACCAACACTCGATCCTCTCACACAGTCCCACGGCCGGCCGGCTGCTCTGCCCTTGTGAATGAATGTCTTTCTCTCTTTCGCCTTCGTTCTCCTGTGGCTCGCGTTTGGAATCGAGGTGCCGTGACTGAGGCGCGCCGGTGTATTTATATAGTACAGGTTGGTTCCTCGGATGGGTGGCAGCTGCCGCTGTACGAGTCCATTCAAAACTCCGGAGTTGGTCGTCGCCAACGTGAGGAAGCACGCACCAGTCTAGCCGGTTTTTGGACGGGTTCAAGGCTCCTACAGTACTCGCTTCCACTCACCTTCCCTTCCCGCACGAAAACAAGCTCCGTTTCTTTCTTTTAACCCAAGTTGCCAACTAGTCCTGTGCTATACTCGTTGAGCAGGCCTCGAGACACGACAACGAGTCCTTTTTTTAGAAAGACCATCATGACTAACTTTATTAATTTAAAAGAGGAATTACATCGTCAACTAGTTTAGAAACTAGACAGCCCAGGGGCTCGTCCATCCACCTAAGAGAAGACTTATTACAAAAATTGAAGTTCGCTAGCACATGCACTGCTTGGTTACAAGAACGAGAGCAATGCTGAAATTTGACCTTCCCGATCAAGAAGGAAATATCCACACATTCGGCGAATGTTGCTGCTGCTTCATCCCACCATCTTACTTGGCCATTACATGATTCTATGATAGTCGTGGAATCGGACTCCGCTTCAATCCTAGGGAAGCCCAATGAGTTTGCAAATGCCAGCCCATCTCTCATCGCAAGGGCCTCGGTACTAACCACATTAGCTGCTTAGGGTATAAATTTGCATTGCGCCGCAAGGAACGTACCCTTCTTGTCCCTAATTACAGCTGCTGTAGCACCCATACCTTCATCAATATAAAAAGCAGCATCAAACATTCAGCTTGACAAACCTGGGATCCGGTGTCCTCCACCTTTCTTCAGTATTACCCGTCCTTTTCTCATTGGCCTGATGGAAATTGTTTGCAATCGCCAGTATCGACATCGGCATTTAAAAGCAGGAGGGGGTGATCCATCATGTGTAAACTGCCGGCGGATTCACCATAGGTACCAGCTCCCCACCGCTATGATTTACCTGACATCTAGATTGGGTTTCACAGGAACAGGGCTAGGTCCTTGAAGGAATAAATGTTCTAAGATAACAGAGCCCGAACGATCCACAATCAGGGCGTTATGGATTGTTTCCGAAATGCCGAGACGACAACGAGTCCTTCGTTTCGCCCGGACTGCGTCTTCACTTGCCAATCACCAACTTTACCATGGACCGTGCGTGCGTGCTCAGTTTGACTTCTATGAAATTCTCTACGCGGTGACATGGAAGAAACGAACGTATTTGGATGCGGTCTCGGATCAATTCGCGTATATCTGCAGAAACGTAACTCGACCGGGTCTTGACACCGCACAGGGGTCTGTCTAGGTACTTCTAGATGTGTGCACGTCTAAAAGACTCAATCAAATATTTAAGGAAAAAAAATTAACCACGCGAATCTTCACGTAAAATCAACGACATAAGACTTAGATGTGCAATACTTATGACACATCTACATGTGCTTTAGCAAAACTGTTATCAAAAACATTGTATAAGACCAGA
>NC_041384.1:607671371-607688177 GCF_002162155.2 Triticum dicoccoides | reverse complement strand
AATATTAAAAATTAATGCATTGAAGATGCTCGTACGTGGAAGGTGAGGGGGGGGGGGTAAACAGTAAATTTGGAAAAATAATATTAAAAATTAATGCATTGAAGATGCTCGTACGTGAAGGTTCGTGTAAAATTTCGTGTTGTTTAGACATATGAGGAGCTCGTGCCAATAAAAGCAAATTTTGAGGGTGTGAAAAACTTTGAAAAGAAAACTATTCATAGCCAGGTTTTGTTTGTGCGAGCTTCTTAAAAGTCTAAACACCATAAAAAATCACGCACTTTGCACACATGAGCATCTTCAATACTAAAAAATTCATATATTTTTTTTAGACTTTCATTTTTTAATATTTTTTTTCTGAATTTACTGTTCACGCAATGTAGATGAGCCGGGCACCGCATTGAATTATTGCCTCCTTCTATGTATTTCTTTTAGAAAAGGAGGTTAAAACTCCAGGCCTCACCATAAAAAATGCACACGTCCATCTGTATTGAATTATTCAACAAAGGTCGAGCAAAAACATGTATCAAACAACAAGAAGCCATCACTTGCACACCTACAAACTCGACAATGGGGATGACATCACAACGCCTCATCATCTAGAACCGGAGTAACATGGCATATGGGAGCACACATCCGGTCTAGCAAACCCTAAGCGTGCACCACATGCACACACTTTGAAAGTTGCCACTATCATCAAATAGTCGACCCATCTTCAGGGTAGAGATCCGCATTATCCTTGCCAGGCTAGCCATCGACGCCACAGCCCCACGGTCATCCATCAAGACACCTCCGACATTGAGACTCCGCTGCACTATGCCGCCGAGACCTATCATTGTCGATGTGACATATACGACGTCACTCCACCTCCTGACCCCTCCAGCAGCTGCTCCAAAATGATGCCCCTTGGGAGGGAGAACAGCGCCAAGCGAGGAGACAAGACATGCAATGACAATGCATTCATCAGGGTAACGATGTTTAGACGCCGCCATCCTCCATTATGACTGAAGTTGACATAGTTTTCATCGGTTGTCGCGCCTCCCCTTCCTCGCCGCCAGCACTAGCCGACGTGCCAGATCTCCTCCTGACTGACTACTGGACGCCGTGTGGCGACACAACAGCAGTCGTGGTAGCCACCACCAGCTCGCCGTCATGAGCCGCAGCCAACCCAGGTCAATAGCCCCGTCGGCCGAAAAACAAGAGCGACGTGACCACAATAGGATCATCGGGCCCATCGCCGGCTGACCTAGCAGCTGCGGACAACTTGACCACCACCGTCCCAAGGCCGCCGCTAGGATTCAAGATCCTCGTCAGGAATGACCTACATCTAGGGCCGTAGCCACGCTCTAGGCCAGAGATCTCCCATGGGGGCGAGGAGATGAGGGCCCGCCATCTGCCGGACAGGGATTTGCATGCCGCCTCCTCCGGCGGCGACATGATATTGATGGGGAGGAGGAGTGTGTGCGACAACAGCGATTAGAGCAAGTACAATAAGGATGACTAGGCGGGCTATAAGCCTTTAAATATTATATTTTTGATGAGTTTGAGGGAATATGGGAGGAGAGAGAAGGGAAGCGGGCTACTGATTAACAGCCGGCTGCAACACACGCTCCTAGACATGTTGTGAGAGAGTGAGGTGGGCCATATATCCAAAAGGTATTACATATTTATATGCTACTATTGGACTTGTCGGTTGTAAGCTTGGCTATAGATGACGTGGCAATATCATATAGCCAGCAGCTGGCTATACTATTAACCATGCTCTTAGGATTTGACTGAGCTGCCCCATCCCCCTCCCCCGGGAGCGATGCAGGGTTGTACGTGACAGTCTCTCTGTATTATTGTGGTGTATATTTTTAAACTAGCCATCACATTATATTATTACAATCGTAATCAATACCGCTTGTCACACATGACCACACACCAAAGCAGCTTTAAAGCTTGGCGGCGGTAAGGGGGGAGGAGGGGTTGGAGGGGCCGGCCACCTCGGCGGCTTGGGGTCGCCGCCCGTGCCGCCCTAGGGATGGAGCGACACGTGACAAAAAAAGAAAGACACAAGGAAGAACATGATTACAGTTCTTTAGTGCAGCTAGATTATCACAAATTATTAACAATAATGCAACACCTACGTGATGGTTTACGAAAGGTTACGTAAACCCATCCCACGCTAACTACCCCCCCCCCCCATTTTCAGGGTGGGCCCGTGTGGCGAGGTAAGGCCCAATAAAATTCCACCACGCCGGGTCGTATGCGTAAGGTACGTAGAAATCCTTACGTAAGTGTAGCATCTCTCAATTATTAAAGCATGCCGTTTGCGATACATAAAATACTTAATCGGGGCTGCTCCCGTGTAAGGAGCGCCCAGGTTGAGGCTGGCAGGAAAAATCGAAAAACGGGTTCGTACATGAACGCACACCTTGTACAAGCTACCAAGTTATCAAGGCATCAACAAGCATTCAACAATGGAGAATCCAACAGTGTAGAATGTATGGTGTTTCAAAAGAATCTTAATCATAAATGAATTTGGCTAAGTTAAGCTGTTGTGACTATACATCTAAAGTGCTACAAAATGAAGCGTACATACACTTGGAATCACATCAGTTAATCAAAGGCATATGATGCGGTTGGCAGAGAAGCCACGCCCACAACCAGCACGACTAATTATGCACGACCGAGGGACCCTCAGACCTTCTGCCCACGAAAGCTCTGTGCCCAGCCCCCAACCTGTGCTCCGTCTTCTTCAACCTGGCAATGGGAATCAACCTTTGCGGCGGTGAAGGTGATGCCGATTTTGATCTCGCCGTGGTACGAGTTGTCGGCGGTGACCACCCTGTACTTGGCCGGGTTCAGCCGCGACGCGCCGCTCTCCATGCCCATGCTGATCAGATCAGTCACATTGATCCTGCATCACACAGATATATTCAGTAATTTGATCCAGATCTTGCTTTCGTCTTTGATTTGCCACTTCAATTCAATTAGCTGCTGAAGTGCTGATGCTTGGCAGCTGGGAGTAGGAGTTTACTCACGTTGCTTGGCCGATGAAGTCGTCGCTTGAGAAGTTGTCGTGGTCCATGATCCGGAGGACGAGCTTATCCTGCACGTTGGCCGCGGAGGAGTTGATCTGGAATCTCAACATCTCGTTCCAGCTCGGGTTCCTCCCCGCATCTGCATTAGGCTTTGTTCGGTTAATCCTCTCCCCAAAAGGATTGGAGGGGATTGGCAAGGATTGGTTCATATTTTGACTTAGAAGAGGTTTAAATCCCCCTCAAACCCCTTCAATCCACTCGGATTCACCCGCAACCGAACAAGGCCTTACAGAACGCGACTGTTTCGTTCAGCAAAAATATACTTTCGTGGAGCAGGGTAGAGACGAGGAAGAGGAACCAAGAAAACAGAGCTGTGTGGAAGGGAAGCAGGGACTGGCCTCGGGCGGTGCTGCTCTTGCGCTCCTGGCTCCGATACTGCACCACCACATACGGATCGATCTTCCCTGCACATAACATGGCAAGCACAAAACTCAATCTCCGTCCACAACCGAACACAGAACGGAGCAAATCGAAGCCAAGAACACCCGTGCAGTAGAGTACTCTACTCACCGAGGGAATCGCTGCCGGAGAGGTCCTTGGCGTGGACCAGATGCACCTCGAGGAGACCGCGCGCCATTGTATTGCTCACTCGTTCTCGCCGGAAAGCTAACCAACACTCGATCCTCTCCCACGGCCGGTCGGTGGTCGGCTGCTCTGCCCTTCTGAATGAACGTCTCTCTCTCTCTCTCTCTCTCTCTCTCTCTCTCTCTCTCGTCTTTGTTCTCAGGAAGCTCGCGTTTGGAATTGAGGTGCTATAGACTGACCCGCGCCGGCGTATTTATATACCATCTGGTTCCTTGGGTGCAGTACAGGAGCTGGTCGTCGCCAACGTGAGGAAGGTCGCGCCATTTGGACCGGTTCAAGTGTCCCCCTTGGCTTCCACTCTCCTTCCCTTCCCTCTCCATTTCTTTAACCCAAGTTGACAACTACTGTGCTTTACTGGTTGAGCGAGCCTCGAGACACGACAACTAGAGTCCTTCGTTTCGCCCGGACTACGTCTTCACTTGCCAATCACCAACTTTACCAGGGGCCGTGCGTGCGTGCTCTGTTTGACGTCTATGAAATTCTCTACGCGGTGACATGGAACAAAGAAACGTATTTGGATCGCGGTCTCGGGACAATTCACGTATAGTATCTGCAGAGACGTAACTCGACCGGGTCTTAGAGTAACTCCAATGGGCTGACCCAAACAGACAACGTTTTTGTTCGTTTTTTGTGCGTTTGGGTCTGCCGCCCGTCCGCCGTCCGTCCTTTTTTAGTTTTGGGTCGGCAGTGCGTCCAACGGGTCGACCCATTTCATGACCGCGCGCGTTTTAGATCATGCTGTCGTCCTGGTTTTGGCGCACCAGCGCGCGGGAATGGTTCGCGTGCGTGGGGAAAGCGGCCTAGCGCGTGCTGGTTTTGGCGCTCCAGCGCGTGGGAAAGGTTCGCGTGCGCCGCGGCGGGCGCTCGTTATAAAGAAGGCGCTCCCTCCACACTCTGTCCGCCGCCCACTCTCGCCGCCTCTGCTCGCCGTCCACTCTCGCCGCCTCTGCTCGCCGCCCACTCTCGCCGCCTCTGCGCCACCATGTCGATCCGCCGCCTGGGCGCTTCTGATTTTCGCGGACTCCGCGAGCTCCGCTCCGGCGCCTTCTCCTTCGAGATCTGATTTCGCGAGAAACGTCTTATCCTCGGCACCTTCGACACCGCAGAGGAGGCGGCCCGCGCACATGACGCGGTGGCGTGGCGCCTCCTGAGGCCTCGTCGGATATGAATTTTTCCAACGTGTCGAGCCAGCGGGCGTAGGATCTGGCGCCTCTCCCGCGGCTTTTCACCGACGAGGATCGTCGTGTCCACCGGAGGCGGCAGCGTCGCCTCGCCATCGCGGAGAAGGATGTGGAAGCCTTGGTGGTGTGACGCGGAGGCTTCCCACATGACATCATCGACGAGCGCCAGTTCTACAAGCAAAGGAGGTTGGAGAGGGACGCGAGGAGGAGGGAGCGAGCCGCCTATCGGAAGGACAAGCGTTTGCGGAAGCAGGCAGCTCAATTGAAACTGAAGCTTCGAGAAACGGCGGGTTGGGACTTTGAAGACGAGGCGTATGCTGACGCCTACATTCAGACGTCGGAGGAGGACATTACCGAGTCGGAGTCAGGAATCGACGAGTAGTGGTCTTTTCTTTTTATCTGTGTACGCTAGAATTATCTATGTATCCATTCTTATCTGAAAAATGGCCGGCGGCGTAGCAGGCGGGCGAGGGTGTGAATCCAATGTGCCACCGACCAGCGGGCCTGGTGAGGAAAGAGGGTGAGCGCGCGCGTCCGTCTTGTGTCCGTGCCGACGCAAATTAGGCTCAAAAATGGATCGGAAATGGGTCGACAGGTGGACAAAAGCGGACGCTCGTCCGTTTGGGTCGGCGCGTTGGGCCGGCTTTTTTGTACGCGCCGACCCAAACGGATGGCCTCGGACGAAATTGGTCGCCCCATTTGAGTTGCTCTTAGACACCTCATTTTTTTCGAAAAGGGAAACACAACCATTTTTATTAAAAGGAAATAAATAGGTTTGAAACGGACATAGTATCAACTAAAACGGCAAAAGGAAAAAAAACATCACAAATAATGGGTACAAACAAAAGATTGCATGACTTAACCACATAATCTATTAGTGGCATGCCCGCCAAACCGATTGAATAACGCATGTGAAAGCATCTACATACGGATCGATGCGATGACTCTGAAGATTACCTGCAAAAAGTTAATAGAGCGAGACCTGTCAAAAACACAGTCATTTCGGCAATTCCAAGTTGCCCAAAGTAAGTCACAAACCCTTACACGGATAGGACCCTTAAGTATTTTGTTGATACCAACCAACCAGTTCCCAAACAAATTTGGGATACTTGTTGGTGGTGGCAAACTAGATGCAACATGAACCGTGCGTCAAATCAAAGTCGCGAAAGGGCAGGAAATAAAAAGATGTTGAATTGTTTCATCCTTATCACAAAAACAACACTTCTTACATCCATTCCAGTTTCATTTAGTTAAATTATCTTTGGTGAGGATCACCTCCCTTTGAACAAACTACATAATTTTTTTAATCTTTAATGGTACTTTGATTTTCCATATATGCTTTATACGAAATGCAGGCCCTGTATTAATAAGATCTTCATACATAGACTTGACAGTAAACACCCCATTAGTATTTAGTCTCCATCTAAAGACGTCAGGCGCATGAGATAGGTTGACCAACATCAACCTACAAACTAAATGGAGCCACGCCATCCATTTATCGCCAATCAAGGCCCTCCTGAATTGGATGTTCTTAGGTGTTGAACCAAGGACTGATTAAACTGTATCATCTTTCTTACGCATAATATTATACAAAGATGAGTACTCAACCGCAAGAGGATTGTCCCCTAGCCAGGTATCTTCCCAAAAACTAGTGGATTGACCGTTACCAACTTCAAATGAACCTCTCATAAAGAAAGAAGACTTGACCTTCATCAAGCCCTTCCAAAATGGAGAGTCAGTTGGTTTGGCTTCCACCTGGGATAAGGTCTTCGAATATAAGTATTTATTGTGGAGGAGCTCTTGCCAGACCCCTTCCTCATTTTGTAACTTGAATATCCGTTTGCTAAGCAAGCACCTATATTTGATTTCCAAGTTTTCAATGCCCAATCCGCCTTGGTCCTTAGGTCTACACAAGATATCACATTTTGCTAGTCGATACTTCGTGTGTGCTCATCACACTGCCAGAAGAACCTAGACCGATATAAATCAGGTCTCTTTAATACCCCTTTGGGTATTTCAAAGAAAGACAACATAAACATCGGCAAACTTGTGAGAACTGCGTTAATTAGAGTTAACCGTGCCCCATATGACATGATTTTACCCTTCCAAGAACTTAGTTTTTTTTCAAAACGATCTTCTATAATTTTCCATTCTTTGTTAGTGAGTTTTCGATGATGAATGGGTATAACAAGATAAGTAAACGGTAGTGTGCCGACCTCACACCCGAATAACTGTCTATATTGGTCTTCATTTTCTTTGTCTCTAACAAAGCAAAAAAGCTCACTCTTATGAAAGTTTATCTTGAGGCCAGAAAGTTGCTCAAAAAGACATAGTATCAGTTTCATATTTGCCGCCTTTTGCAAATCATTCTCCATAAAGATAAATGTATCATCAGCATATTGAAGAATAGAGACGCCTCCTTGCGCCAAGTGCGGGATGAGCCCACCAATCTGACCGTCCTCCTTAGCGCGTGCTATGAGGATGGCTAACATATCGGCTACAATGTTAAAAAGGATAGGAAACATCGGATCACCTTGTCTTAAACCTTTCAGGGTTTGGAAATAATGACCAATATCATCATTTACCTTGACCCCGACACTCCCAACCTGGACAAAAGATTGCACTTGTTGACGCTATTCGGCTGCGAACCCTTTCATCCGCAGAACTTGTTGAAGAAAAGGCCATTTGACTTTATCATATGCCTTTTCAAAATCAACCTTAAAGACAACTCCATCAAGTTTCTTTTTGTGAAGCTCATGGATAGTTTCGTGTAGAACGACTACACCCTCCAAGATGTTTCATCCAGGCATGAAAGCAGTTTGAGTAGGGTGGACAACCGATTGAGCAATCATGGAGAGCCTATTAGTACCCATTTTGGTGAATATTTTAAAGCTGACATTCAACAAACAAATAGGTCTGAATTGCTCGATCTGAATGGCCTCATCTTTCTTAGTAAGTAAAGTGATAATCCCAAAATTGAGGCGAAACAAAGATAAATGGTCGTTAAAAAGATCGTCAAACATAGGGAGCAGGTCACCTTTGATAGTCTCCCAACACTTCTGGCAGAATTCAGTAGGGAACCCATATGGTCCCGGAGCTTCATTCCTTTCCATCTGTGAAATAGCGTAAAATAATTCCTTCTCCGAGAAAGGTGCTGTCAAAATAGCATTTTCCTCCCGAGAAAGTTGGGGTATATCCTCAGACATATCCTCGTCCATCATGACGAAATTGGAGTCCGGGTGCCCAAACAAACGTTTATAATAATTGGTAACATACGCCTTTAGCATATCTTGACCAACAATAGTTCCTTCATCTTGTTCTAGTTGATGATTTTTCTTTTTCCTACGCTTTCCATTTGCAATCAAATGGAAAAACATAGTATTATTGTCCCCTTCACGAACAGATTTTACTTTAGCACTACGGGACCATTTTAATTCTTCCCCTCGCATAAGCTTGGCCAGAAACGCATCCGCCTCCCGCTTGGCAGCACGATCTGCCATGCAGAGTGGCGAGGATTCAGCCTTGATATCTAAAGCGTCAACAATATCCATCAGACGTTCTTTTTCTTTTTTATATTCACCACTCAAATTCTTCGCCCAACCCCGAAGAAATTGTCTAAGATGACGTATCTTGAACTGCCAACGTTCAATATTTGTTGCACCTCTCGTTTCCTTAGACCATTCTCGAGCTACTAAATCATGGAAACCTTCCCTCTCAAACCAATATGTTTCATTCGACACTGATGAAGCTATGTACCTAGGATAGGGGCATGGACCTGTCCTAAGTACCCTACCCAAGGACATCCCTAGAAGAAGTCACCTTTCAATCGACTTGGGGGTATCCGACTCGACAGATTCAAGACACTCGACCACGAGCAATCACTCGACCAAATTCCAACCACTCGACTGCCAGGAGATCTAAAGTCACCCTGCACGCAAACGGTCGGTCATTAAGTAGCTTTTATGGTCACCATAGCACTTTATTAGGGGCGTTACCAGTAACCCCCAATCTTAATGTACTTTAAACCTTGCATTATTGAGGGCTGGAGGGGCCTGACGAACTCTATATAAGCCACCCCTCCTCAGTATCAAGGGTTGGCACCCCTGTTATTCATACACACATAATTCAGTCGACCGCCTCCGGGCACCGAGACGTAGGGCTGTTACTTCCTCCGAGAAGGGCCTGAACTCGTAATCCTCGTGTGCTTACAACTCCTCCATAGCTAAGATCTAGCCTCTCCATACATACCCCCTACATCACTGTTAGAGTTAGAACCACGACAGTTGGCGCCCACCGTGGGGCCAGGAGTCTTAGCGCCTAGTTTGAGAAGTTGCGATTTTTTCCGATCTCCTTGATCATGGTTTAGGGCGGAGCTTTGGTGGAGGGCCGCGAGATCCGTCTCGGCACGCTCACGTTCATCGCCGACGACTCCGCTTGGCTTCAGGAGGCTCCACTCGACGTCGACGCGCTCCCCGTTCGCGGGGCGACGCACTTTCGCGCATGCGTCCGTGGTGTCCTCCTGCGGCAGCCGTCGACCCAGTATCGGTAGTAGAGCGGTAGTACCTCTTATAAGAGGTAAGCGGTACTACCTCTCCACCCGAGCGGTAGTACCTCTTATAAGTGGTAAGCGGTACTACCTCTCCTCCCGAGCGATAGTACCACTTATAAGTCGTAAGCGGTACTACCTCTATGGCAGAACTACAGCTCGTGTTTTTCTCTCTCGTTGGGCTGTTTTGACCGTGCTAAGCGGTGGTACCGCTCCTCCAAGCGGTAGTACCGCTTGTGCATGACCTCAACACATAACGGTTGGATTTTCCCCACCTATAAAAGGGGGTCTTCTTCCCCAATGAACCTTATACTTTGAGCTCGTGTTCTTCCCCCATTGTTGACCTTCTTCGAGCTTCCTAACTCTCAATCCCTCCATGGATTCTTGCTAGTTTTTGAGCGAAAATAGAGAGGAGATCTAGATCCACATTTCCACCAATCACTTTCTCCTCTATGTGAGGGGAACCCCTTGGATCTAGATCTTGGAGTTCTTGGTGTTCTCCTTCTTCCTCTTCCTCTCATTTTCCTCCCTAGCATTAGTTGCTTCGGTGGGATTTGAGAGAGAAGGACTTGGGCACTCCGTGTGCCCTTGCCATTGCATTTGGTGCATCGATGTGAGTTCTCCACGTGATACGTGGAAGTTACAAGTTGAGAAGCTTATTACTCTTGGGTTCTTGGTACCCTTGAGCTTGTTCCTCTTGGGTGCTTGGGCGCCCTAGACGGTTGGTGGTGTTCAGAGCTCAATCATTGTGGTGTAAAGCTTCGTGCAAGCGTCGGGGTCTCCAATTAGGTTGTGGAGATCGCCCTGAGCAATTTGACGGGTACCGGTGACCGCCCCCAAGGGTTGCCATTTGTACGGGTTCTGTCGTGGTTTTGTCACGGCAGATGTCCTAGAGAAAGGACTTAGTCGTGGAGCCATCGCGACGGGTTATCTTGAAGGGGTTAAAGCGGACACAGGGACGCAAGAGAGTTTATACTAGTTCGGCCCCTTCGATGAAGGTAAAAGCCTACGTCTAGTTGTGATGGAATTGATGGGGTTTCGATGACTAGGGAGCAAACAAGCTTCGCCTATGTCTCGAGTTGTTGTCTGTCGTCCTTGAACCGCCGCCGGGTCGTCCCCTTATATACACGGGTGACGCCCGTCGGTTCACAGAGTCCCAACACCGGTCCATATTCGTATCTGGGTTGGTCTCTCCTTATTCCTAACTTACAATACAAGTTTATATACAAATGCCGGTTTACAGCTACAAGTCTAAAACCGACCACGGGCCTTAGGCCCTCGTCTGTCTTCTTGGGCTTTAGCACTCTTGAACTACTGATGAAGTTGACCCGGCCCATATAGGCCGGTTTACGCCCAGCAGTAATATCCCCAACAGGCTCGGTGACCGCCCTCAAGGGTCCCTTAGTGGAATTACGGCATCTTGCATTGTGCGAGGGCGTGAGGAGATTACGGTGGCCCTAGTGGCTTCTTGGGGGGCATTGTGCCTCCACACCGCTCCAAACGGAGATTAGCATCTGTAAGGGTGTGAACTTCGGGATACATCGTCGTCTCCACGTGCCTCGGTTATCTCTTACCCGAGCTCTTTACTTATGCACTTTACTTTGTGATAGCCATATTGTTTCTTGTCATATATGTTGCTATCACCTAGTAGTTTATCTTGCTTAGCATGAGTTGTTGGTGCACATAGTTGAGCCTAGTTGTTGTAGGTTTTGTGCTTGACAAATTAACCTCTAGGTTTATTCCGCATTTGTTCAAGCCCAAACCGTAATTATTTTAAAGCGCCTATTCACCCCCCCCCCCTCTAGGCGACATCCACGATCTATCAAAGAGGCAACTGCCACCAGAGCAACACCATGGACACCGTCATTGACCCATAAATGTAGATCGAGGGAGGGTGGAGGGAGGATGCATGTCCACACCAGCAGAGGCATGGCTTCATCCATGGGGAGGGAGAGGAAGGGTCGCGGAGGAGAGCATCCATGCCCACAATCAGGCCGCGGCGCCTACCGGGCTAGAAGGTGGGGGCGGCAACTACGAGGCACCCACACCACGCAAGATCGGATCTTGGGGGAGAGGGGATGAGAGGGGGAAACATGCGAGGGAGGCGAAAATTTCCCCGCTGCCACCATCCCAGGGCCAGGCACAACATTGCCGGCCACCTCTCCGGCGGCGACGACGTGGGAGTGAGCTGAGGGAGGGGCTCCCGTGTCGCTGGCAGGGGTGACGTGACATTGCCGGCCACCTCTCTGGCGGCAACGACGTGGGAGTGAGTTGAGGGAGGAGCTCCCGTGTCGCTGGCAAGGGTGACGTGGGGGTCATTCGGGAAATCACTGCAAAACTACCAGGTACAAAACTACCAAACCCCTTGTCCAAAATAATATGTATTTGCCAACCCAGTTACCACCGACACCGGAGACCTAAGAGCATTTACATCCATGCATACCACATCCGGTACCCTATACGTCCACGGACATGTCCACAAACAGTGACCGGTCAACTCTCAAATCGCCACAACCACAACCATTTACCTTATATCCGGTACCCTATATCCATACTAAGCATGCAACGTGAAACTAAACTGCGTAGATCATCAATGAAACATACGGACATTCAATGAGCGGACATAGAAATCGATAGCAAGCGAATATAGGAATACACATAATCCACATAATCATCAACCAAAAGAGCACCATAGTTCAGCCGACGAACAAGTTCTGAACTAAGATTACTCAAAACAGAAATAAACACGGCGAGAGGGTCGAGCTTCTTCACCACTTCTTCACCGACCCTTTGCCCTTTTGGTCATCGGTGCAACTGTGGGCATCCTGGTAGGCGTCGGTGATAGGAGGTTGGTTGTTGGAGCCGTCGTCGGTGATGTCGGAGCAGGAGGAGTTGATGAAGCCGACCATCCCCCGGACCGTCCGGTCCTACTGCCTCTTGAGCTTCGCCGCTCTCGTCGCCTCCACCGCCCTTTCCATCGCCTTGCACGCCGACTGCTCCAGACCTAGCCGGAACACCTTTGTGTTTTTCCGACGGAGCCGGTAGGTGTTCGTCTCTGATGTCGTAAGTGAGCGGCGGTAGACCCACACGAGGAGCTCTCGTCCTCATTGGGCACCGCCAGCAACCCACAATGGCGGTGGGAGGACTGCGTGACCGCCTCCGATGTCGCCACCCTCTCCCTAGTCCGCTGGCTCTCGCGGTGGGTGGCGCACCCCTCGGATTTTGGCGTGCGCGTCCGTGAGCCAACAGAGTAGGCACTAACGTCCACCATTGGCCTTGAGGAGCAGCGACCGGAGGGTTAGGAGGGCGGCGGGCGAGCGGCGCAGAGCAGGTGCACCGCATAGAGTTGTGCGCGGTGCGTTACAGGCCCGCTCAGGCACCGGCGTTGCGGCCGGCAAGATGGGACAAAGCATAGCTGGAGCTGCCGCCTGTGTCCACCCGTGAGCGTTGCAACGCGGTGCGAAGGGCCAGCTCATCCTCGCCGCCATCCGCATTGCGGAGGAAAACATCCCAATCGTCGATGGATCTGCCACCTTCGTCGTTGTCGGAGCTGGACATGGTAGACGAAGAGGAGGAGATCGAATGGGGATATGTAGCAGAAAAGACATAGACGGAGCGAGAGTGAAGTGAGCTAGGGTTCTCTTCGGGGTGGGGAATTTAGTGTGGACGAAGTGGGGTCGGGGTAGGACAGCATGTGCTAGACTGACGTGACAGACGGACCCGGATGCGCTTGGGCCTTCGCATATCTGCCTCACATTTAGGATGGATATGAGACGTGTCCGGTGTGTGAGGCATCCGGCTGTAAATGCTAGGACCCTTCTACGGCGCTGACGCCTTTCCTTTTTCCGCTTCCCCCGTCCCCTTCCACATCACAGCAACATCATCAGTTTCGCCAGGCACATCACTGCTTGGCAGTTGGCACTTGAGGTGTGACAGTGCGTCACGCCCGCAGCACCTCGCCAGATATATCGGCGGCAGCTCCGCGCATGCGTCATTCGTGCTTCGCCCGGCCCCAACGGCATGGCGTCCCGTGGCCCGTTCGGCCGCCGAGTTTCAGTCTGGTATTTGACACTTTGTTTGGTCGAGCAGGCGACCTTGCTGTCCCGGAGCCGGAACTAGCAGCGCCACCTTTCCTTCTCCGATCACCTCCGTTCTGTGGAGGAGTACCGTCGATCGAGCAGACGAAGGCTGCTCCGAACCTCCAGGGGATGAAAGCCATGCACTAGACAAAACCAGAACGAGTAAAACAAGCTATCTGTCCATCAAAGGCACCAACAGGCATTCAACGGCGGACAAGTTTCTGCTGTTCGCATTCAGGATCACAATTTCCCCTATAAGAAGAACCACAAATCGACAATTAATTAACGGAATTGACGCCTCTACCCTGTTGTGACTTCTGACTTCTGACTTCTGGATGCTAGTACATAACTACATGTACATCTTCTAAAAAGCTACTAGAGGTGCAACGTACATGGGCAATTTGAGGATTTGCCCCATCTTTGCTTGCACTTCTAGGATTTGCCCTCCTTTTACTTGTAATTGATTATTTGCCACAAGTTTGATAAAACTTTGATGATTTGCCCTTTCTACCCGGTTTGACATTACACTACAAATTGGATGACTCAAATGCCCTTCTTCCTTGTCTGTTCGTGCCGCAGCCCACTTGTTGCCGTGCTGTGCTGCTGCTGCTTCTCTTCCCATGCTTCGGTGCCAAGCCACTGCTGCTGCTCCCCACTTTGCTACGGTGCAGGCTAAGAGCTGATGCTGCTTCTCCTCTCCCCACGCGCTCCTCCCTCCTCTACAAGGACACGTGCTCAAAGGCACAACTCTGGCGTTCGTCCATGGGCGAGATCCTCGGCCGCGCGCTACCTCGTCATCGCCTTATCCGCGCTCGCCTCCAGCGCCGTGCTTGGAGAGGACCAGATTATCCGCGCCGGAAGAGCAACAAGGCCGGCAGGGGCAGAGCCACGGCGACCTCCGCCGGAGCAACACCGGCGGCGGGAGCTCCATCTCCGCCTCAAGTCTTCCCGCCCAGATATGTGCTCGGTCAGGGTGAACTGAGCAGGGCAGGGGCAGTTTGGACATTTTACAGTGGGCCCATCTTGCCAGGGGCAAATCATCAAGTTTGTGTCAATGGTATGGCAAAAGATCAATGTCAGCGAAAACAAGGGCAAATACTAGAAGTGCAAGCAAAGGTGGGGCAAATCCTCAAATTCCCCGTACATGGGCTTGGAGTCACATCATTGAGTCACGGGCATAGCATCCAACACTAATGCTACGAGCGAAGTACTTGGCATCACACATGCTCTACTCGCGAGAGCTGTGCGTCCAGCCTCCGACCTGCCCCCCGTCTTCTTCAACCTGGAAATGGGCATCGAGGGTGAGCCACGAGAAATCAATGGAGGCCAGTCACTGCACGCAATCATGCTTGCATCTCTTTAGTCTTTGGTCTTTACCTTGGTGGCGGTGAACGTGAGGCCTACTCTGATCTCGCCGTGGTATGAGTTATCAGCCGACACAACGCTGTACTTCGCCGCGTTCAGCTGCGACGCGCCGCTCTCCATGCCGGTGCTGATCAGATCGGTCACGTTGATCCTGCATCAATGATGGTTTCGAGGTTTAGACTTGGCACTTTTCTTTCTGTTCTTTAGGTAGCATGAACTAGGAAACACGTGAGTAAGCAAAACACAACAACAAAACGTCACGTTTGTGCCGGATCTCGAAAAGCATGATTATTTTTAAGTTTTTTCTTAGGATGAGAAAAGAGAGTAGAAAGGGACTGCATTGGACTTCTTGCCAGAAAATATGATAGGTATGAGCTCATGATGGGGTGCATAATATCGCATTCCACATAGGAAATTGACAGTTCTAATCTTCCAATTATTTTTATGAAAACCCTACACAACAAGGAGGAGGAGGAGGAGGAGGAGCACTCACGTTGCTTGGCCGAGGAAGTCGTCGCTGGAGAAGTTGTCGTGGTCCATGATCCGGAGGAAGAGCTTGTGCTGCCCGTTGGCGGCCGAGGAGTTGATCTGGAACCGGAACACCTCGTTCCAGCTCGGGTTCCTCCCCTCATCTGCATCATTTTACAGCGCACGGTTAGCCACAGCCTCGCAGGGTATCGACGGCTCCTGGATCTATTGCGCCAGAGTCAACGGCCGTTGGATGCTCCGTTCTTCCAATATCACCATTTGCAGCAGGAAAATCATGAAGAGGAAAACAAAACCAGGGAGCTGACCTCGGGAGGTGCTGCTCTTTCGCTCCTGGCTCCGGTACTGCGCGATCACATACGGGTCGATCTTCCCTGCACGCACGTACATGGCCAGCACAAAGATCAATCACACTTCACCCACAATCGAACGCAAGAACGGCGCAAAACGAAGCCAAGCCAAGAAGGTACCACATCATCAGTTCCTTCTTATACAATTCGACAAAGGAGGAGGGGGTACTCTACTCACCTAGGAAATCGCTGCCGAAGAGGCCCTTGGCGTCGACGAGATGCACCTCCAGAACGCCCCTACCCATCGTCGCCGGATCTAGCTGGAGACCTGAGCAAGCACCTCCTCTGCCCTTTGCCTTCTGGCAGGCCGCTCTGCCCTCGCCTTGTTTCCTCCGGGTCTTGCTGTGATGAGGTCGCGTTTGGAAGCAAGATACCAAACCACGGCCGCCTCCTACCTGCCTGCCTATGTATTTGTATGCATTCGCTGCCTTGGCTAGCCGCTCCAGCGGGCAGGTCGAAGCTCTGGAGCGGTCGCCAGCGTGAGAAAGGGGTGCCTGCCGGTGGAGAAAGCTCCTGTTTGGACCGGACCGGTTCAAGGCTCTTCACACGCTTCCTCTCTCCTTCGTTCACTTCCCACACGAAAAGAAGGTGGAGCCATCCATCCCCACCAACTGGTCATTCTTTTCTCTGCGAGAAGAGTAGATCTGCTCTTACACTTTTAACGTCTTCCTGGAAACGGGATCATTACTGTAATACCAGTTGGTTAGTTGGCCACTGGCTTGAGTAGTAGAACTAGTCACCGCTAGCACGAACATGGTTTGATCCCTCCCAGTCCCGGTTCAGGACTAGCAGCTAATCGTGCTGATTGGATGGTTCGCTCTGGATCCCCATCCGCGGCTTGTGCCACCATCATGGTCGACAGCGACGCGTATCTGCTGGGAATCTGGATGCCTGCCGTAGCCAAACTGTACGCGCGTTTTGGAAATTTTGATCGCTTCTACCGTTCCGACGCGATGAGACGGAAAGGAGACGAAACGTAGTTCGTGGACTACGACAGGGAGGTGAGCAACAGACCCGGCCGGCTTCTCAGATCTGGGTCAGGGTCACGTTTCTTAGGTTCTAGATTTATACTACTTGCCTCTGACCTCGGCCTGAATGCTGCCGTTACGCAAGGTTGATGGCACGGCTGAG
>NC_041384.1:607504447-607671063 GCF_002162155.2 Triticum dicoccoides | reverse complement strand
TTAGTAGTATTCAAATGAATGACAAAAGTGGAATACTGTTCAAACAGTAGTGATGTCTGTGTACCATCAGGAATTCTGTTACTTCACCTGGTTCGAGCAAGAAGTTCATAAAAAGGCAACAGGTAACAGAGTATTCAAATATACGGCACTTCAGAACTTCAAGAAACAAGAAAATTGGTTTCAGCTGTTATGGTGTCAACAGGCCTCTGCGAATTTTGTCGAATTTGTGCATAGTTGGTACATATAAGTAATCCGATTATCGTTCCAGACAAAAACAAGCAAACATAAGCATGCATCACCCTAAAGATAAGATGGTCAATGCGACATAACAGTGCACTCGAATTAGAACAAGATGGTCAAACAGTCTTATAAAGATAAGCAGAATCCACTCCTACAAGCAACTGCATGCATCTCAAAAACAACTAAGCAGAAGAAGACTTCACGGTGGCAGACTTGATGATGTCCACAAACTCGGGCTGCACAAACAAAAAAAAAGTAAAGGTCAAGATTCATAAGAATTGTATAAAGCTTAGCCAATTGAGCGTGACATTATGTATTATATTGACTTCATTTATATAACATGTCAAGTGTAGTTAATTATTTATTAGGAACACGGATTAAGACCTTGAGTGAAGCGCCGCCAACAAGGAACCCGTCAAGATCAGGTTGAGCTGCAAGCTCTTTGCAGTTTGCCCCATTTACAGAGCCTGGAAAGAGATTCAAGGAGAACGTAAAGGGTGAGGTCCAGTTTACAGCAGTTCGGCAGTACGGGGTAAAATGGAATGTTGTACAGAGAATTCAGCATTCCAGTGAAATTCAGTTCATGATTCACTGTCAGTTTCGCAGTAGAATGTAACTATTGCAAGCAGTAGTACCTCCATAGATAATCCTGGTAGATTCAGCAACTGCAGGACCAACATTAGCGTGGAGCCACTTCCTCAGACCATCATGAACCTAGTACCATTGGAGTTTCAAGATATCAGAACTAGAACAACAAGCAACTAGTGAGAGTGATTCGTCGGTATCGGATATAGGGAGAGGCTCAACTGTCTTATGGAAGCAGGCAAGCAGTAACGTGTGAACAAAAATGTCTTACAGAAACAGCAATCCGTGAAAAGTGCTTATTGCTCTTATTGAGACAGTATACCTCCTGTGCTTGAGCAGGGGAAGCAACTTTGCCGGTTCCAATGGCCCACACTGGTTCATATGCCAGCACAACGTTTGTCCAGTCTGATGTTTTCTCTGAAAAAAAAATAAGACACAAACAAAAGTGAAACAGGCGAATGGTAAGAATCTGTCCATTTCAATCTATTGCACAAAATGCAAAGTACAGATAAACTATAAATGGATTCAATTAGTATTTTATTCCTTTAGTATACTAGTAACAAAGTTCAGAAGTACATAGTTTACTATCTGTTTGCTTGTATGACCTAGGCTCCTAGAATTAGCATTTAGGAATACTATACATAAACAGAAAATAGTTTTCGAACTTCTCTCAGGGTATTCTGTTGATCTGTTCCCTAATATGATGTACTAATCTTCAAGGGAAGAGGTCACAGGGATATATATTACTACAATTTTGGCTATTTTCATATTTAGGTAATAAAACAGTGAAGGAGGACTTGCACAATGAAGCCTATATGTAATAGGTAGGAATTAATCAACCATCTAATTGCACAATGATGGCTGCATGCATCGATTGATGCAGAGGCCAGGGGTTTTGCCTCCTTTTCCAAAAAAAAAAAATGACGAAAACACCATATGCAACAGATATGGGCCTCATACGGCTAGATATGACATGGGCCTACATATATACTCGAGCAATACTCCGAAGTCTAACACATTTTTCAAAACAAAAATTCTTACACAGATGCATGGTAAGCAAAGCATCATATCCATTTTCCATGAAGTGTGGATAGAATTTATCAATGTATCAAAATTACCTTGAATATCAGTGAGTAAAATTTACCTGCAATAGCTTTAGTCTGAGCAGAAACAACTTCCATTGTCGTCCCTGCTTCTCTCTGTTCAAGAGTTTCACCAATGCAAGCAATTACCTTGAGTCCTTGGGCGAGTGCGTAAGCCACTTTATCAGCAACGAACTGTCGTGGAATAATAAAGCTGTTACTGAAACAATACTAGAAGACTTCTGATGAAGTAAAAGAAATGAAAACAGTGGTTCAGACATCTTGATTGAGAAACTAATTGCAAAAAGGTTCAGGAACTGGTTATATTTGACAAACTTGCTGGCTTCATGTTAAAATCTTTATGGGTTGGTCAGGCACAATTTTTCCTGGACGCAAATGGTGAAAGTAAAACCAAAACCCATCTGGCCTGGCCTAGTTTTGCCTCGGCAGAAAGGGGATTGGCACCTGGCAAGTAATTCTCCAAACATAAAACACGGAATATCATATAAATTAATTTCAACCATTGAGTTGAGCGACTCAAGCAGATCTGACATCCAATGTTTCTATCAGTCTATCTTTTCTACACACCTTACTAACTATACTACTAGTACTAAAATTCCCGGCCTACCTACTTGGTAACCAAAGAAACTGGACACCAAAGACAACTGATCAACCAAGTAGTATTAGTTGAACGAACAAGGTTAGAATTAAAAGGCACTCACATCATTTGATTCATTCAACAGTGCTCTCCTCTCAGAGTGCCCCAAAATGACCCAAGGCACCTGCAGGTTCACCAGCATCTCAGCACTGCAATGAGAAGATGACATACGTCAGAGACTTGGCACGCACAGAGCAGAGTCTTATTCACAGTTCCAATACCATGTGAGTATATCTAGAAAGCCGTACGAAATCATATTTCCACTAAGTAAAACTACTCCCGCAACTTTGAAAGTGGAAATTTGGGTGCTCGCGAACAAATTTGATCACTTTGATTCGTCCAAATCCGCTCTCATTGCGAAATCGAACAAGAGGGGAAGCGAGGGGGCAGAGTTAAAAGTGGCACTTGACCTGATCTCGCCGGTGAAGGCGCCGCCCTTGCGCACCCAGCAGTTCTGCGCGGCGACGGCGAAGTCGGGCCGCAGCAGCCCCTTTGCCTGCTGCAGGAACACGAACGGCGGGCTCACCACCACCTCTGCATCCAAAACCAAACACCGCAATACATCAGCAGTTCAGCACAGCAAATCGAGTCGATCCCGAAGGGAAACAAAGCCGCATGCGGCGCTCACCGACGGCGTTCTCGGAGGGCACCTCGGCCTCGTTGAGGAAGGTGACGATCTTCTTCACGTCGTCGCCGGTCCCGTTCTGCACGCACGTACCGCGGCAAACGCCATTATTACAGATCAAAAGCTTCAAGCTTGGGCCCGAAAACGGGGGGCGGGCGGGGCGGGAGAGCTTACGCATTTCCAGTTGCCGCCGACGAAGAACTTCCTGGGAGCCATTGGTCGGGCCGGGCGGCGTCTCGGAGGGAGGGAGGATGTGGTTTTTCACTTTTGTTTTGGTGTGTGCGATGCGCCTGAGGTTTGAGACGGGCGGTTTATATGGAGAGGGCGGAGGAGGGCAAACCGGCGGAGGAAACAGGCGGCTCGCCTTCTCGGGGCGGAAGAAAGAAGAAGGGGGATCCCTCGATGCTGCGGGCGCCGCAGCGGAGCGCCGGAGCCTACGTTTTCTGCCCTTTTCCAAAGGCACTCGAGCCAACTGCTTGGGCTCAAACACAAGTTGCGAGAAAATTACACGAATCGACCTCGAATTATTATTTTTTTGCGAAAAAGCCCATAGATCTATTGATCAGTACGAAGCATTGCAGAGCTCTCCTCAAGAAAAGAAGAAATTACAATGCAACCCATGGGGAACTGGCCATCGTCTTCCACCCCGATGTGCTGATGGCGCGCCGCCGATGCCCTTCCCACACCGGAGTCAGGCTAACCTTGTAGTTCACGTGGACGGGAAGTCATCGAAGCACCGATCCTATTGGACCATCGCCTTGGTGGAAAGATCGCCAAAGCTGAAGCCGAAATCACATATCCATGTGCTCCTCCATACCAGGAACAACCATACCCAAAGCACCAAAGCTCAACGAATCTATGGATCCAAAAGCACACACCGCCTGCCGGGATGGGGATTGAACTCCAACAACATTATTCATCTGCAACGCCGCCTCTACCACCAGAACAACGCCGCCAAGAACACTTACCCTAGTTTCAACACGCCAAAGCCAAAGATCCAGGTCTTCCCCACTCAGCCATCGCCGGAGCAGCGGCTGGAGAGGGGGGGGCAGGGAGCCCGCGGCCTGGCCGATGGCAATGCTGGGAACTTAAGTCACCTCCTTTTCACCTCTCTGGAACCGTAACTCGGGGAAAGGAAACTGTAATCGTCCTCAAATTTGTTGTCGCGTGCCGTCACATTGAGTCTCCTTTTTGCGTAAAGGCGCATCACTTTTCTGGAAATTAACCCACGCCCCATGCCTCGTCAGGTCTCACTGTCCCACATGTCAGGTAAATCCACCAGGACAACCATTCTAACTTGACGGGTCTCGCTCTCCCTCGTGCTCACCCTCTATTGCTCAATGCCATCGTCGTTCGCGCCATGGTATCCTGGAACGATGGCGAGACCTATGATCACTCCATGGAGGAGTTCGATTCAACTGTAAGCCCCTCTTTCTTCTGTCTCGTGTGCTAGCTTTAGGGTTAGGGTTCTTGCTGGTTTGAGGATTTTTTAACAGAATCTAGTCGATTCGACTTGCTCCATTCAATTTGGACCGAATCCAGGCCCATCTCACCATTGAAGACTCGGACTTTAAGGGCACTGTGGAGTATGAAGACGTCCATGTCTTGGGCTACCACAAGAAAAATCCTATAAAATTGGTATCATTCGAAGGTTGCCTCACTCGAAGGAGGTTTTATGTGTGTCCTAAGAATATAAGCTCTTTCTCTCTCTGCATGCATGGCTGCTCTTCAACTCTCTTTCCATGCTCTTTTGACATCATGATCTATGTGAGTAGTTACATGTGAATGTAGTGCACTCTGTCCTTTTTTATCTATGTTCATGTGCTGGAAATGCGTACTCTGAATGATATGTAAGAATATAATTTTAGGGATATCTCAGTTTTAATCGAGTGAACTTACTACTCTCTTCCAACTGTACATTTTGTTTTCTGCATTCAAGATCTCATTCTATAACTTGTAGTTTTATGCTATTTGTCAATTATATCTTGTGGTGTAAGTAGGCAAATGTAATCATTATCCTTTTTTGCTAAACAAGGTGTCTTATGGAGTTTTGGGTTTCTAGGAACATGGCATAATTATCAACAAAATTCTTCCCTTTCTTGATAATTGTGATGGTACATAACTGAGCGTACTTCCATTACATTACAATTGCTTCATCTACTATTTACAGCTCAAGTGAAATACATTTCACTATATCTACTCTTGCATGATTTCCTCTGTTGCACGCCTTCTATCTCCCCAGGCCCTTCAACTGCTCTATCTTTTGTTGGTGTGGTTCTCTTGGCTTCTCTTAAGTGGATTTGGCATCTCTCCAATCATCTTATGTGGCTCAAGGCAATGTCTGACGTAATGTCACGGGTTCTTGCAGAGTAAAGACATTACCATGCTCATATCCTTCCTGGGTGGCGGTGTGTTATACGAGTTATACTTCTCGTTTGTTGCCCTTGTTCTACCTGTCGTGTGGATTACTCTGGTAATAAGAAGTAGGGGTATGAACAAAGGCTGGACCTAGCTACGACGCAAGTGTGACACATAAATTTTACGAGTTCAAGGCCCTCACGGAGGAGGTAACTGTTGGAGAACGTAGCAGAATTTTAAAATTTTCTACGCATCACCAAGATCAATCTATGGAGTCATCTAGCAACGAGGGAGAGAGGAGTGCATCTACATACCCTTGTAGATCACGAGCGGAAGCGTTCAAGAGAACGGGGTTGATGGAGTCGTACTCATCGTGATCCAAATCACCGAAGATCCTAGCGCCGAACGGACGGCACCTCTGCGTTCAACACACGTACGGAGCGAGGACGTCTCCCGCGCCTTGATCCAGCAAGGAGGAGGGAGAGGTTGAGGAAGAGGGCTCCAACAGCAGCACGACGGCGTGGAGGTGGTGAAGCTGCAGTACTCCGGCAGGGCTTCGTCAAGCTCTTACGGAGGAGGAAAGGGTTGGGGAGGGGAGGGGCTGCGCCTTCGATGTTGTATGCAGCCCTCCCCTCACCCCTCTATTTATAGGGGAAGGGGGAAGGGGGCCGGCCCCCTCTAGATGAGATCTAGAGGGGGGGCGGCGGCCAAGGGGAGGGGGGCTTGCCCCCCAAGCAAGGGGGCGCCCCCTTTAGGGTTTCCCCCCAACCCTAGGCGCATGGGCCATAGGGGGTGTGGTGCCCCAGCCCACTTGGGCTGGTTCCCTTCTCCATACAACCCATAAGGCCCTCTGGAAGAGATCTCCCCTCCCGGTGGACCCCCGGAACCCCTCCGGTGGCCGCGGTACAATACCGATATGCCCCCGAACCTTTCCGGCGACCGTATGACAACTTCCCATATATAAATCTTTACCTCCGGACCATTTCGGAACTCCTCGTGACGTCCGGGATCTCATCCGGGACTCCAAACAACATTCGGTAATCACATACAAGTCTTCCTAACAACCCTAGCGTCACCGAACCTTAAGTGTGTAGACCCTACGGGTTCGGGAGACATGCAGACATGACCGAGACGACCCTCCGGTCAATAACCAACAACGGGATCTGGATACCCATGTTGGCTCCCACATGCTCCACGATGATCTCATCGGATGAACCACGATGTCGAGGATTCAATCAATCCGTATACAATTCCCTTTGTCAATCGGTACGTTACTTGCCCAAGACTCGATCGTCGGTATCCCAATACCTTGTTCAGTCTTGTTACCGGCAAGTCACTTTACTCGTACCGTAATGCATGATCATGTGATCAACCACTTGATCACATTGAGCGCGTTATGATGATGCATTACCGAGTGGGCCCAGAGATACCTCTCCATCATACGGAGTGACAAATCCCAGTCTCGATTCGTGCCAACCCAACAGACACTTTCGGAGATACCTGTAATGTACCTTTATAGTCACCCAGTTACGTTGTGACATTTGGCACACCCAAGGCACTCCTACGGTATCCGGGAGTTGCACAATCTCATGGTCTAAGGAAATGATACTTGACATTCAGAAAAGCTACAGCAAACGAACTACACGATCTTTGAGCTAAGCTTAGGATTGGGTCTTGTCCATCACATCATTCTCCTAATGATGTGATCCCGTTATCAATGACATCCAATGTCCATAGTCAGGAAACCATGACTATCTTTTGATCAACGAGCTAGTCAACTAGAGGCTCACTAGGGACGTGTTGTGGTCTATGTATTCACACATGTATTACGATTTCCGGATAACACAATTATAGCATGAACAATAGAAAATTAGCATGAACAAAGAAATATAATAATAACCATTTTATTATTGCCTCTAGGGCATATTTCCAACAGTCTCCCACTTGCACTAGAGTCAATATTCTAGTAACATTGTGATGAATCGAACACCCATGCACTTCTGGTGTTGATCATGTTTTGCTCTAGGGAGAGGTTTAGTCAGCGGATCTGCTACATTCAGGTCTGTATGTACTTTACAAATCTCTATGTCTCCATTTTGAACACTTTCACGAATGGAGTTGAAGCGATGCTTGATATTCCTGGTCTTCCTGTGAAACCTGGGCTCCTTGGCAAGGGCAATAGCTCCAGTGTTGTCACAGAAGAGAGTCATTGGGCCCGACGCATTGGGTATGACTCCTAGGTCGGTAAGGAACTCCTTCACTCAGACCGCTTCTTGTGCTGCCTCCGAGGCTGCCATGTACTCCGCTTCACATGTAGATCCCGCCACAACGCTTTGCTTGCAACTGCACCAACTTACTGCCCCACCATTCAAAATATACACGTATTCGGTTTGTGACTTAGAGTCATCCCGATCTGTATCGAAGCTAGCATCGACGTAACCCTTTACAACGAGCTCTTCGTCACCTCCATAAACGAGAAACATTTCCTTAGTCCTTTTCAGGTACTTCAAGATATTCTTGACCGCTGTCCAGTTTTCCATGCCGGGATTACTTTGGTACCTTCCTACCAAACTTACGGCAAGGTTTACATCAGGTCTGGTACACAACATAGCATACATGATAGACCCTATGGCCGAGGCATAGGGGACGACACTCATCTTTTCTCTATCTTCTGCCGTGGTCGGGCATTGAGCCGTGTTCAATCTCGTACCTTGCAATACAGGCAAGAACCCCTTCTTTGACTGGTCCATTTTGAACTTCTTCAATATCTTGTCAAGGTACGTACTCTGTGGAAGACCAATGAGGCGTCTCGATCTATCTCTATAGATCTTGATGCCTAATATATAAGCAGCTTCTCCAAGGTCCTTCATTGAAAAACACTTGTTCAAGTAGGCCTTTATGCTTTCCAAGAATTCTATATCATTTCCCATCAACAGTATGTCATGCACATACAATATGAGAAATGCTACAGAGCTCCCACTCACTTTCTTGTAAATGCAGGCTTCTCCATAAGCCCGCATAAACCCAAACACTTTGATCATCTCATCAAAACGAATGTTCCAACTCCGAGATGCTTGCACCAGCCCATAAATCGAGCGTTGGAGCTTGCACACCTTGTCAGCATTCTTAGGATCGACAAAACCTTCCGGCTGCATCATATACAATTCTTCCTTAAGGAAACCATTAAGGAATGCCGTTTTGACGTCCATTTGCCATATCTCATAATCATAGAATGCGGCAATTGCTAACATGATTCGGACGGACTTCAGCTTCGCTACGGGTGAGAAAGTCTCATCGTAGTCAACCCCTTGAACTTGTCGATAACCCTTAGCGACAAGCCGAGCTTTATAGATGGTCACATTACCATCCGCGTCTGTCTTCTTCTTAAAAATCCATTTATTTTCTATGGCTCACCGATCAACGGGCAAGTCAGTCAAAGTCCATACTTCGTTTTCATACATGGATCCTATCTCGGATTTCATGGCTTCCAGCCATTTGTCGGAATCCGGGCCCACCATGGCTTCTTCATAGTTCGAAGGTTCACCGTTGTCTAACAACATGATTTCCAAGACAGAGTTGCCGTACCACTCTGGTGAGGAACGTGTCCTCGTGGACCTACGAAGTTTAGTAGTAACTTGATCTGAAGTTTCATGATCATCATCATTAACTTCCTCTCTAGTCGGTGCAGGCACCTCAGGAACATTTTCTTGAGCTGCGCCACTTACCGGTTCAAGAGGTAATACTTCATCAAGTTCTACCTTCCTCCAACTTATTTCTTTTGAGAGAAACTCTTTCTCTAGAAAGGAGCCATTCTTGGTAACAAAGATCTTGCCTTCGGATCTGAGGTAGAAGGTATACCCAACAGTTTCTTTAGGGTATCCTATGAAGACGCATTTTTCCGATTTGGGTTCGAGCTTTTCAGGTTGAAGTTTCTTGACATAAGCATCGCATCCCCAAACTTTTAGAAACGACAGCTTAGGTTTCTTCCCAAACCATAATTCATACGGTGTCGTCTCAACGGATTTTGACGGAGCCCTATTTAAAGTGAATGCGGCAGTCTCTAAAGCATAGCCCCAAAATGACAGTGGTAAATCGGTAAGAGACATCATAGATCGCACCATATCTAATAGAGTGCGATTACGACGTTCGGACACACCATTACGCTGAGGTGTTCCAGGCGGCGTGAGTTGTGAAACTATTCCACATTTTCTTAAGTGTGTGCCAAATTCGTGACTCAAGTATTCTCCCCCACGATCTGATCGCAAGAACTTGATTTTTCTGTCACGTTGATTCTCAACCTCACTCTAAAATTCCTTGAACTTCTCAAAGGTCTCAGACTTGTGTTTCATTAAGTAGACATACCCATATCTACTCAAGTCATCAGTGAGGGTGAGAACATAACGATAGCCACCGCGAGCCTCAACACTCATTGGACCGCACACATCAGTATGTATGATTTCCAATAAGTTGGTTGCTCGCTACATTGTTCCTGAGAACGGAGTCTTGGTCATTTTACCCATGAGGCATGGTTCGCACGTGTCAAATGATTCATAATCAAGAGACTCTAAAAGTCCATCTGTGTGGAGCTTCTTCATGCGTTTGACACCTATGTGACCAAGGCGGCAGTGCCACAAGTATGTGGGACTATCATTATCAACCTTACATCTTTTGGTATTCACACTATGAATATGTGTAGCATTACGCTCGAGATTCATTAAGAATAAACCATTCACCATCGGAGCATGACCATAAAACATATCTCTCATATAAATAGAACAACCATTATTCTCGGATTTAAATGAGTAGCCATCTCGAATTAAACAAGATCCTGATACAATGTTCATGCTCAAAGCTGGCACTAAATAACAATTATTGAGGTTTAAAACTAATCCCGTAGGTAAATGTAGAGGTAGCGTGCCGACGGTGATCACATCGACCTTGGAACCATTCCCGACGCGCATCGTCACCTCGTCCTTCGCCAGTCTCCGGTTATTCCGCAGCTCCTGCTTTGAGTTACAAATGTGAGCAACCGCACCGGTATCAAATACCCAGGAGCTACTACGAGTACTGGTAAGGTACACATCAATTACATGTATATCACATATACCTTTCGTGTTGCCGGCCTTCTTGTCCTCTAAGTATTTGGGGTAGTTCCGCTTCTAGTGACCACTTCCCTTGCAATAAAAACACTCAGTCTCGGGCTTGGGTTCATTCTTTGGCTTCTTCCCGGTAGCTTGCTTACCGGGCGCGGCAACTCCCTTGCCGTCCTTCTTGAAGTTCTTCTTACCCTTGCCTTTCTTGAACTTAGTGGTTTTATTCACCATCAACACTTGATGTTCCTTTTTGACTTCTACCTCTGCTGATTTCAGCATTGAATATACCTCAGGAATGGTCTTTTCCATCCCCTGCATATTGAAGTTCATCACAAAGCTCTTGTAGCTCGATGGAAGCGACTGAAGGATTCTGTCAATGACCGCGTCATCCGGGAGATTAACTCCCAGCTGAGTCAAACGGTTATGCAACCCAGACATTTTGAGTATGTGCTCACTGACAGAACTATATTCCTCCATCTTACAGCTGAAGAACTTGTCGGAGACTTCATATCTCTCGACCCGAGCATGAGCTTGAAAAACCATTTTCAGCTCTTCGAACATCTCATATGCTCCGTGTCTCTCAAAACGCTTTTGGAGCCCCGGTTCTAAGCTGTAAAGCATGCCGCACTGAACGAGGGAGTAATCATCAGCATGTGACTGCCAAGCGTTCATAACGTCTTGGTTCCGTGGGACGAGTGCGTCACCTAGCGGTGCTTCTAGGACATAATCTTTCTTGGCAGCTATGAGGATGATCCTCAGGTTCCGGACCCAGTCCGTATAGTTGCTGCCATCGTCTTTCAGCTTGGTTTTCTCTAGGAACGCATTGAAGTTGAGGACAACGTGGGCCATTTGATCTACAAGATATATTGTAAAGATTTTAGACTAAGTTCATGATAATTAAGTTCATCTAATCAAATTATTCAATGAACTCCCACTCAGATAGACATCCCTCCAGTCATCTAAGTATAACATGATCTGAGTTAACTAGGTCGTGTCCGATCATCACGTGAGACGGACTAGTCAACATCGATGAACATCTTCATGTTGATCGTATCTTCTATACGACTCATGCTCGACCTTTTAGTCTTTTGTGTTCCGAGGCCATGTCTGTACATGCTAGGCTCGTCAAGTCAACCTAAGTGTATTGCATGTGTAAATCTGGCTTACACCCGTTGTATTCGAACGTTAGAATCTATCACACCCGATCATCACGTGGTGCTTCGAAACAACGAACCTTCGCAACGGTGCACAGTTAGGGGGAACACTTTCTTGAAATTATTTCGAGGGATCATCTTATTTAAGCTACCGTCGTTCTAAGCAAATAAGATGTAAAACATTACAAACATCACATGCAATCAAATAGTGACATGATATGGCCAATATCATTTGCTCCTTTTGATCTCCATCTTCGGGGCTCCATGATCATCGTTGTCACCGGCATGACACCATGATCTCCATCATCATGATCTCCATCATCGTGTCTTCTTGAAGTTGTCTCGTCATCTATTACTTCTACTACTATGGCTAACGCTTTAGCAATAAAGTAAAGTAATTACATGACGTTTATGTTGACACGCAGGTCATAAATAAATAAAGACAACTTCCTATGGCTCCTGCCGGTTGTCATACTCATCGACATGCAAGTCGTGATTCCTATTACAAGAACATGATCATCTCATACATCACATATATCATTCATCACATCCTTTGGCCATATCACATCACAAAACACTTGCTGCAAAAACAAGTTAGACGTCCTCTAATTGTTGTTGCAAGTTTTTACGTGGCTGCTATAGGTTTCTAGCAAGAACGTTTCTTACCTATGCCAAAACCACAACGTGAATTGCCAATTTCTATTTACCCTTCATAAGGACCCTGTTCATCGAATCCGATCCGACTAAAGTGGGAGAGACAGACACCCGCCAGCCACCTTATGCAACTAGTGCATGTCAGTCGGTGGAACCGGTCTCACGTAAGCGTACGTGTAAGGTTGGTCTGGGCCGCTTCATCCCACGATGCCGCCGAATCAAGATAAGACTAGTAACGGCAAGCAAATTGACAATATCGACGCCCACAACTGCTTTGTGTTCTACTCGTGCATAGTAACTACGCATAGACCTAGCTCATGATGCCACTATTGGAGAACGTAGCAGAATTTTAAAATTTTCTACGCATCACCAAGATCAATCTATGGAGTCATCTAGCAACAAGGGAGAGAGGAGTGCATCTACATACCCTTGTAGATCACAAGTGGAAGCGTTCAAGAGAACGGGGTTGATGGAGTCGTACTCGTCGTGATCCAAATCACCGAAGATCCTAGCGCCGAACGGATGGCACCTCCGCGTTCAACACACGTACGGAGCGAGGACGTCTCCCGCGCCTTGATCCAGCAAGAAGGAGGGAGAGATTGAGGAAGAGGGCTCCAACAGCAGCATGACGGCGTGGTGGTGGTGAAGCTGCAGTACTCCGGCAGGGCTTCGCCAAGCTCTTACGGAGGAGGAAAGGGTTGGGGAGGGGAGGGGCTGCGCCTTGGATGTTGTATGCAGCCCTCCCCTCACCCCTCTATTTATAGGGGAAGGGGGAAGGGGGCCGGCCCCCTCTAGATGAGATCTAGAGGGGGGGCGGTGGCCAAGGGGAGGGGGACTTGCCCCCCAAGCAAGGGGGCGCCCCCTTTAGGGTTTCCCCCCAACCCTAGGCGCATGGGCCCTAGGGGGTGTGGCGCCCCAGCCCACTTGGGCTGGTTCCCTTCTCCATACAGCCCATAAGGCCCTCCGGAAGAGGTGGCCCCTCCCGGTGGACCCCCGGAACCCCTCCGGTGGCCCCGGTACAATACCGATATGCCCCCGAACCTTTTCGGCGACCGTATGACAACTTCCCATATATAAATCTTTACCTCCGGACCATTCCGGAACTCCTCGTGACGTCCGGGATCTCATCCGGGACTCCGAACAACATTCGGTAATCACATACAAGTCTTCCTAACAACCCTAGCGTCACCGAACCTTAAGTGTGTAGACCCTACGGGTTCGGGAGACATGCAGACATGACCGAGACGACCCTCCGGTCAATAACCAATAACGGTATCTGGATACCCATGTTGGCTCCCACATGCTCCACGATGATCTCATCGGATGAACCACGATGTCGAGGATTCAATCAATCCGTATATAATTCCCTTTGTCAATCGGTACGTTACTTGCCTGAGACTCGATCATCGGTATCCCAATACCTTGTTCAGTCTTGTTACCGGCAAGTCACTTTACTCGTACCGTAATGCATGATCCCGTGATCAACCACTTGATCACATTGAGCTCATTATGATGATGCATTACCGAGTGGGCCCAGAGATACCTCTCCGTCATACGGAGTGACAAATCCTAGTCTCGATTCGTGCCAACCCAACAGACACTTTCGGAGATACCTGTAATGTACCTTTATAGTCACCCAGTTAAGTTGTGACGTTTGGCACACCCAAGGCACTCCTACGGTATCCGGGAGTTGCACAATCTCATGGTTTAAGGAAATGATACTTGACATTCAGAAAAGCTACAGCAAACGAACTACATGATCTTTGAGCTAAGCTTAGGATTGGGTCTTGTCCATCACATCATTCTCCTAATGATGTGATCCCGTTATCAATGACATCCAATGTCCATAGTCAAGAAACCATGACTATCTTTTGATCAACGAGCTAGTCAACTAGAGGCTCACTAGGGACGTGTTGTGGTCTATGTATTCACACATGTATTACGATTTCCGGATAACACAATTATAGCATGAACAATAGACAATTATCATGAACAAAGAAATATAATAATAACCATTTTATTATTGCCTCTAGGGCATATTTCCAACAGTCTCCCACTTGCACTAGAGTCAATATTCTAGTAACATTGTGATGAATCGAACACCCATGCACTTCTGGTGTTGATCATGTTTTGCTCTAGGGAGAGGTTTAGTCAGCAGATCTGCTACATTCAGGTCCGTATGTACTTTACAAATCTTTATGTCTCCATTTTGAACACTTTCACGAATGGAGTTGAAGCGACGCTTGATATGCCTGGTCTTCCTATCAAACCCGGGCTCCTTGGCAAGGGCAATAGCTCCAGTGTTGTCACAGAAGAGAGTCATCGGGCCCGACGCATTGGGTATGACTCCTAGGTCGGTAATGAACTCCTTCACCCAGACTGCTTCTTGTGCTGCCTCCGAGGCTGCCATGTACTCCGCTTCACATGTAGATCCCGCCACAACGCTTTGCTTGCAACTGCACCAGCTTACTGCCACACCATTCAAAATATACACGTATCCGGTTTGTGACTTAGAGTCATCCAGATCTGTGTCGAAGCTAGCATCGACGTAACCCTTTACGACGAGCTCTTCGTCACCTCCATAAACGAGAAACATTTCCTTAGTCCTTTTTAGGTACTTCAGGATATTCTTGACCGCTGTCCAGTGTTCCATGCCGGGATTACTTTGGTACCTTCCTACCAAACTTACATCAAGGTTTACATCAGGTCTGGTACACAACATAGCATACATGATAGACCCTATGGCCGAGGCATAGGGGACGACACTCATCTTTTCTCTATCTTCTGCCGTGGTCGGGCATTGAGCCGTGCTCAATCTCGTACCTTGCAATACAGGCAAGAACCCCTTCTTTGACTGATCCATTTTGAACTTCTTCAATATCTTGTCAAGGTACGTACTCTGTGAAAGACCAATGAGGCGTCTCGATCTATCTCTATAGATCTTGATGCCTAATATATAAGCAGCTTCTCCAAGGTCCTTCATTGAAAAACACTTGTTCAAGTAGGCCTTTATGCTTTCCAAGAATTCTATATCATTTCCCATCAACAGTATGTCATCCACATACAATATGAGAAATGCTACAGAGCTCCCACTCACTTTCTTGTAAATGCAGGCTTCTCCATAAGCCTGCATAAACCCAAATGCTTTGATCATCTCATCAAAACGAATGTTCCAACTCCGAGATGCTTGCACCAGCCCATAAATCAAGCGTTGGAGCTTGCACACCTTGTCAGCATTCTTAGGATCGACAAAACCTTCCGGCTGCATCATATACAATTCTTCCTTAAGGAAACCATTAAGGAATGCCGTTCTGACGTCCATTTGCCATATCTCATAATCATAGAATGCGGCAACTGCTAACATGATTCGGACGGACTTCAGCTTCGCTACGGGTGAGAAAGTCTCATCGTAGTCAACCCCTTGAACTTGTCGATAACCCTTAGCGACAAGCCGAGCTTTATAGATGGTCACATTACCATCCGCGTCTGTCTTCTTCTTAAAGATCCATTTATTTTCTATGGCTCGCCGATCAACGGGCAAGTCAGTCAAAGTCCATACTTCATTTTCATACATGGATCCTATCTCGGATTTCATGTCTTCCAGCCATTTGTCGGAATACGGGCCCGCCATCGCTTCTTCATAGTTCGAAGGTTCACCGTTGTCTAACAACATGATTTCCAAGACAGGGTTTCCGTACCACTCTGGTGCGGAACGTGTCCTCGTGGACCTACGAAGTTTAGTAGTAACTTGATCTGAAGTTTCATGATCATCATCATTAACTTCCTCTCTAGTCGGTGCAGGCACCTCAGGAACATTTTCTTGAGCTTCACCACTTACCGGTTCAAGAGGTAATACTTCATCAAGTTCCACCTTCCTCCCACTTATTTCTTTCGAGAGAAACTCTTTCTCTAGAAAGGACCCATTCTTGGCAACAAAGATCTTGCCTTCGGATCTGAGGTAGAAGGTATACCCAACAGTTTCTTTAGGGTATCCTATGAAGACGCATTTTTCTGATTTGGGTTCGAGCTTTCCAGGTTGAAGTTTCTTGACATAAGCATCGCATCCCCAAACTTTTAGAAACGACAGCTTAGGTTTCTTCCCAAACCATAATTCATACGGTGTCATCTCAACGGATTTTGACGGAGCCCTATTTAAAGTGAATGCGGCAGTCTCTAAAGCATAGCCCCAAAATGACAGCGGTAAATCGGTAAGAGACATCATAGATCGCACCATATCTAATAGAGTGCGATTACGACGTTCGGACACACCATTACGCTGAGGTGTTCCAGGAGGCATGAGTTGTGAAACTATTCCACATTTTCTTAAGTGTGTGCCAAATTCGTGACTCAAGTATTCTCCCCCACGATCTGATCGCAAGAACTTGATTTTTCTGTCACGTTGATTCTCAACCTCACTCTGAAATTCCTTGAGACATCATAGAGATAGGTATCAAAGATAAATGTAAAGGCAAACTAAAGTAAATATAAATAAATTGCAACATGGTATTTTTGGGGATTTTGTTTATAGATCAATATATGATGGAAAATAGACCCGGGGGCCGTAGGTTTCACTAGAGGCTTCTCTCTTGAAGATAGCATACGGTGGGTAAACCAATTACTGTCGAGCAATTGATAGAAACGCGCAAAGTTACGACGATATCTAAGGCAATGATCATGAATATAGGCATCACATCCATGTCAAGTAGATCGAAACGATTCTGCATCTACTACTATTACTCCACACATCGACCGCTATCCAGCATGCATCTAGAGTATGAAGTTCATAAGAACGGAGTAACGCCTTAAGTAAGATGACATGATGTAGAGGGATAAACTCAATCAATATGATATAAACACCATAATTTTATCCTTGATGGAAACAATACAATACGTGCCTCCCTACCCCTTCTGTCACTGGGTGAGGACACCACATGATTGAACCCAAAACTAAGCACCTCTCCCATTGCAAGAAAAACCAATCTAGTTGGCCAAACCAAAACGATAGTTCGAAGAGAAATACAAAGATATCTTAATCATGCATAAAGAGTTCAGAGAAGACTCAAATAATATTCATAGATAATCTGATCATAAATCCATAATTCATCGGATCTCGACAAATGCACCGCAAAAGAATATTACATCGGATAGAACTCCAAGAACATCGAGGAGAACATTGTATTGAAGATCAAAGAGAGAGAAGAAGACATCTAGCTACTAGCTATGGACCCGTAGGTGTGTGGTAAATCACTCATGCTTCATCAGAAGGGCAGCAAGGTTGATGTAGAGGCCCTCCGTGATTGAATCCCCCTCCAGCAGATCGCCGGAAAAGGCCCTGATATGTCTCCAACGTATCTATAATTTTTGATTGCTCCATGCTATATTATCTACTATTTTGGACATTATTGGGCTTTGTTATCCACTTTTATATTATTTTTGGGACTAACCTATTAACCGGAGGCCCAACCCAGAATTGCTGTTTTTTGCCTATTTTAGGGTTTCGAAGAAAAGTAATATCAAACGGAGTCCAAACGGAATGAAACCTTCAGGAACGTGATTTTCTCATCAAATACAACTCAGGAGACTTGGACCCTACATCAAGACACGTAACAGGAGGCCATGAGGTAGGGGGGCGCGCCTACCCCCCAGGCGCGCCCTCCACCCTCGTGGGCCTCCTGTTGCTCCACCGACGTACTTCTTCCTCCTATATATACCCACGTACCCCAAACGATCAGATATGGAGCCAAAACCCTAATTCCACCGCCGCAACTTTCTGTATCCACGAGATCCCATCTTGAGGCCTGTTTCGGAGCTCCGCCGGAGGTGGCATCGATCACGGAGGGCTTCTACATCAACACCATAGCCTCTCCGATGAAGTGTGAGTAGTTTACCTTAGACCTACGGGTCTATAGTTAGTAGCTAGATGGCTTCTTCTCTCTTTTTGGATCTCAATACAATGTTCTCCCCCTCTCTTGTGGAGATCTATTCGATGTAATCTTCTTTTTGTGGTGTGTTTGTTGAGATCGATGAATTGTGGGTTTATGATCAAGTCTATCTATGAATAACATTTGAATCTTCTCTGAATTCTTTTATGTATGATTGGTTATCTTTGCAAGTCTCTTCGAATTATCAGTTTGGTTTGGCCTACTAGATTGATCTTTCTTGCAATGGGAGAAGTGCTTAGCTTTGGGTTCGATCTTGCGGTGTCCTTTCCCGGTGACAGTAAGGGCATCAAGGCACGTATTGTATTGTTGCCATCGAGGATAACAAGATGGGGTTTTGTTCATATTTCATGAGTCTATCCCTCTACATCATGTCATCTTGCTTAAGGCGTTACTCCGTTTTTAACTTAATACTCTAGATGCATGTTGGATAGCGGTCGATGAGTGGAGTAATAGTAGTAGATGCAGGCAGGAGTCGGTCTACTTGTCTCGGACGTGATGCCTATATACATGATCATACCTAGATATTCTCATAACTATGCTCAATTCTGTCAATTGCTCTTTGTTCACCCACCGTAGAATACTTATGCTCTCGAGAGAAGCCACTAGTGAAACCTATGGCCCCCAGGTCTATCTTTATCATATCAATCTCCTACTACTTTGTTATTTACTTTGCCTTTATTTTACTTTGCATCTTTATCATAAAAATACCAAAAATATTATCTTTATCATATCTACCAGATCTCACTCTCGTAAGTGGCCTCATAGGGATTGACAACCCCTATTTGCGTTGGTTGCGAGGATTTATTTGTTTTGTGCAGGTACGAGGGACTCGCGCGTAGCCTCCTACTGGAATGCTACCTTGGTTCTCAAAAACTGAGGGAAATACTTACGCTACTTTGCTGCATCATCCCTTCTTCTTCGGGGAAAACCAATGCAGTGCTAAAAGAGGTAGAAAGAAGGATTTCTGGCGCCGTTGCCGGGGAGTCTACGCAAAAGTCAATATACCAAGTACCCATCACAATCCCTATCTCCCGCATTACATTATTTGCCATTTGCCTCTCATTTTCCTCTCCCCCACTTCACCCTTGCCGTTTTATTCGCCCTCTCCCTCTCTATCCTCCCTCTCTTTCTCTATTTGCCTCTTTTTTCCCGTCTCTTGTTTGCTCGTATGGTTGGAATAGTTGTTTATTTATTACTAAACAGAGAACCTAAGATCTATGGATCCTCATCCACTTGCTAATCTTTTTAAGAGATCCAATTATGATGAACCAATTGCTACTGAGTTTTGTGCACTAGATTATCTTTATGAAGTTTTGCTTGAAATTTGTGAATCTGAAAATTGTGATGAAGTACCTTATGGAGTGATTCATGATAGATCTTTGAATAAAAAGCATGATTGCAATGATTTTACTATAAACTCTCTTGATGTCAATTGTGCTAATAATATGCAAAACCCTAAGCTTGGGGATGCTAGTTTTTCTATGTCCTCTACTTGTTGCAATGATCATGACTGGGGTGATTCTTCTTATGATCTTGAAAATTTATTTAAGCCCCATGATGAATATGAAATTGATAATAGTGTTTCCAATATTATTGAAAGTGGGTTTGGAAGAGTGTCAACTTTAGATCCCTCTATTTTGGAAGAGTGTCAACTTTGCATGCATATGGATTGTGTTGAAAATATTTTGTGTGATAGCTATTTTGATGAATTTGCTTATGATCCCACATGCAATTATTATGAGAGAGGAAAATAGGGTGGTAGAAATTTTCATGTTACTAAATTACCTCTCGTTATGTTGAGATTGCTATTGTTTCTTTCCGCTTCCTTGCATATGCTAGTTTTTGCTTGCCTTGATAATTTGTTTGCCTATAAGATTCCTATGCATAGGAAGTATGTTAGACTTAGATGTGTTTGTCACGTGTTTTATGATGCTCTCTTTATGCTTCAATTCTTGTCTTTCATGTGAGCATCATTAAAATTATCAATGCCTAGCTTTAAGGATTTAAAGAAAAGCGCTTGTTGGGAGACAACCCAATATTTATCCTTGCTGTTATTCAATAAATAATTTACCTAGCCTCTGTTTTGGTTGTGTTTTTTGTGTTTAATTAGTTTTTGTGCCAAGTAGAACCTTTGGGAAGACTTGGGGAAAGTCTTGTTACACTTGCTGTAAAAAACAGAAACTTTAGTGCTCACGAGAACTGCTGTAATTTTTATTTGGAAAGTGATATTTAGTTAATTCCTTTTTCAGATGATTAATAGATAAATTACTCACGTCCATCAATTTATTTTAGAAATTTTGGGGTTCCAGATCTTGCGCTAGCTACAGATTACTACAGACTGTTCTGTTTTTGACAGATTCTGTTTTTCGTGTGTTGTTTGCTTATTTTGATGAATCTATGGCTAGTAAAATAGTTTATAAACCATAGAGAAGTTGTAATACAGTAGGTATAACACCAATATATATAAATAATGAGTTCATTACAGTACCTTGAAGTGATCTTTTGTTTTCTTTCGCTAACGGAGCTCACGAGATTTTCTACTTTAAGTTTTGTGTTGTGAAGTTTTCAAGTTTTGGGTAAAGATTTGATGGATTATGGAACAAGGAGTGGCAAGAGCCTAATATTGGGGATGCACATGGCACTCACAAGATAATCTAAGGACACCTAAAAGCCAAAGCTTGGGGATGCCCCGGAAGGCATCCCCTCTTTCGTCTACTTCTATCGGTAACTTTACTTGGAGCTATATTTTTATTTACCACATGATATGTGTTTTGCTTGGAGCGTCTTGTATTATTTGAGTCTTTGCTTGTTAGTTTACCACAATAATCCTTGCTGTACACACCTTTTGATAGAGCCATACATGATTTGGAAATTGTTAGAATACTCTATGTGCTTCGCTTATATCTTTTGAGTTATATAATTTTGCTCTAGTACTTCACTTATATCTTTTAGAGCACGGTGGTGGATTTGTTTTATAGAAACTATTGATCTCTCATATTTCACTTAGATTATTTTGAGAGTCTTAATAGCATGGTAATTTGCTTAAAATCCTAATATGCTTGGTATACAAGATTAATAATAAAACTTTCTTATGAGTGTGTTGAATACTATGAGAAGTTTGATACTTGATAATTGTTTTGAGATATGGAGATGGTGATATTAAAGTTGTGCTAGTTGAGTAGTTGTGAATTTGAGAAATACTTGTGTTGAAGTTTGTGATTCACGTAGCATGCACGTATGGTGAACTGTTATGTGATGAAGTCGGAGCATGATTTATTTATTGATTGTCTTCCTTATGAGTGGCGGTCAGGGATAAGGATGGCAATGGGTCGGGTTTGGGTCGGGTTGAACAATCTCAAATCCATATCCATGTCCATGAAGACAGTCTTTGCCCGCCCATGAAAAAATTCATGGGTGAAAAATTGTGTCCATGTCCAAATCCGATGGATATCCATACCCATTGGATATCCATTGGATCCTCTCGAGACATATAAATAAGACATGACACAATATTAACATAAACTCTTGAATTCTTCACCTCGTGGTAGGCTAGGCTTCACTTATGGTAAATCAACATCCACTAACAACCTAAGATCATTTAGTATTTTTCTAACAGATGAGAATGACGAGTCATTTAAGGAGGAGGTAAAAATAAGGGAAGGGGTGTTGGATTATGTTACAGAGGGGATTGAATGTCAACTAAAAAAAGTTAAGATGGGGATTGTGTAATTTCTTATGCATGTTTTAGATAAAAAAGTGTTAAAATTTTATGGGACATATGACCGTGGGGCAAGGATAGCAGATTTCCCCCCATTAAGTCATACTATCGGGTCGGGTTTGGGTATATCCATGGGTACAAGATTATATCCATGCCCTATCCATGAACAATCGGGTCGGGTTTGGGCGCCACCCATGGACACAAAAGCATATCCAAACCCTATCTATTCGGGTCGGATATCCATGGATATCCATGTCCATGGATAAAATTACCATCCTTAGTCGGGGATGAGTGATGGTCTTTTCCTACCAATCTATCCCCCTAGGAGAATGCGCGTAATACTTTGCTTTGATAACTTGTAGATTTTTGCAATAAGTATATGAATTCTTTATGACTAATGCTGAGTCCATGGATTATACGCACTCTCACCCTTCCACCTTTGCTAGCCTCTCTAATACCACACATCTTTCGCCGGTATCATACACCCACCATATACCTTCCTCAAAACAGCCACCATACCTACCTATTATGGCATTTCCATTGCCATTCCAAGATATATTGCCATGCAACTTTCCACCGTTCCGTTTATTATGACACACTCCATCATTGTCATATTGCTTAGCATGACCATGTAGTCGACATCGTATTTGTGGCAAAGCCACCGTTCATAATTCTTTCATACATGTCACTCATGAGTCATTGCATATCCTGGTACACCTCCGGAGGCATTCATATAGAGTCATATTTTATTCTAAGTATCGAGTTGTAATTCTTGAGTTGTAAGAAAAATAAAAGTGTGATGATCATCATTATTAGAGCATTGTCCCAGTGAGGAAAGGATGATGGAGACTATGATTCCCCCACAAGTCGGGATGAGACTCCGGATGAAAAATAAAAAAAAGAAAGAAAAGAGGCCATAAACAAGAGAGAAAAGGCCCAAATAAAAAAGGGATAATTAGATTTATGCCCCTAGTTGTGTCCCACTCGTCTGTTTTACCCATAATTCCCAAAAGTCACCGGTTCTGTCCAAATCACTTTGCTCCTCTTATGCTTTTGCCCTTTGACCGTTTGACCATCAGTTTGAAAACTTCATAACTAATTCATACTAAATCAGAAAAATGCAAATAAGATACCAAAATGTTCAGAAAAACATCATCTATATGTCAGTGTCATTTGCATCCATGAAAAAAGTGTTGGAAAGTGCCCATCCGAGTTTTAGCTCTTCTGCTACCACCATGAATAGTAAAATCTAAAAAAGTTCAAAAAAAATTCAAAAATAATTTGGTGGCAAAGAATGACAAATGGTTTAAGTGTCTGCCAAGTTTCATCAGGGAATAACATTCGTGGGTGCCGCGGCAAAAAAACAATCAGCACTCCAAAATAGATTATTTTTTTGCCACGACTTCCAGGAATGTCGTTCCCTAATGAAACTTGGCAAGCACTTAGAACACTTGTCGTTCTTTGCCACCATATTTTTTTGATTTTTTTTGAATTTTTTAGAGTTTACTATTTATGGTGGTATCAAAAGATCTAAAACTCGGATGTGCACTTTCCAACACTTTTTTCATGAATGCAAATGACACTGACATATACGTGATGTTTTTCTGAACATTTTGGTATCTTATTTGCATTTTTTTGATTTTGTATGAATCAGTTATGAAGTTTTCAAACTGACAGTCAAACGGTCAGAGGGCAAAAGCATAAGAGGATCAAAGTGACTTGAACAGAACCGGTGACTTTTGGGAATTAGGGGTAAAACAGACGAGTGGGACACAACTAGGGGCATAAATCTAATTATCCCAATAAAAAAATAAAAAATAAGAAAAAAGAGAGAAAAAGAGAGAAGGGACAATGTTACTATCCTTTTACCACACTTGTGCTTCAAAGTAGCACCTTGATCTTCATAGTAGAGAGTCTCTCATGTTATCACTTTCATATAGTAGTGGGAATTTTTCATTATTGAACTTGGCTTGTATATTCCAATGATGGGCTTCCTCAAAATGCCCTAGGTCTTTACGAGCAAGCAAGTTGGATGCACACCCACTTAGTTTCTTTTTGAGCTTTCATATACTTATAGCTCTAGTGCATCCGTTGCATGGCAATCCCTACCCACTCACACTGATATCTATTGATGGGCATCTTCATAGCCCGTTGATACGCCTAGTTGATGTGAGACTATCTTCTCCCTTTTTGTCTTCTCCACAACCACCGTTCTATTCCACCTATAGTGCTATATCCATGGCTCACGCTCATGTATTGCGTGAAAAATGAAAAAGTTTTGAGAATGTCAAAAGTATGAAACAATTGATTGGATTGTCATCGGGGTTGTGCATGATTTAAATATTTTGTGTGGTGAAGATGGAGCATAGCCAGACTATATGACTTTGTAGTGATAACTTTCTTTAGCCATTTTATTTTGAGAAGACATAATTGCTTAGTTAGTATGCTTGAAGTATTATTATTTTTATGTCAATATGAACTTTTGTCTTGAATCTTTCGGATCTGAATATTCATACCACAATTAAGAAGAATTACATTAAAATTATGCCAAGTAGCACTCCTCATCAAAATTCTGTTTTTATCATTTACCTACTCGAGGACGAGCAGGAATTAAGCTTGGGGATGCTTGATACGTCTCCAGCGTATCTATAGTTTTTTATTGCTCCATGCTATATTATCTACTGTTTTGGACATTATTGGGCTTTATTATCCACTTTTATATTACTTTTGGGACTAACCTATTAACCGGAGGCCCAGCCCAGAATTGTTATTTTTTGCCTGTTTTAGGGTTTCGAAGAAAAGGAATATCAAACGGAGTCCAAACAGAATGAAACCTTCGGGAACGTGATTTTCTCATTGAATACAACTCAGGAGACTTGGACCCTATGTCAAGACACGTAACAGGAGGCCACGAGGTAGGGGGGTGCGCCTACCCCCCAGGTGCGCCCTCCACCCTCGTGGGCCCCCTGTTGCTCCACCGACGTACTTTTTCCTCCTATATATACCCACGTACCCCCAAACGATCAGATACGGAGCCAAAACCCTATTTCCACCGCTGCAACTTTCTGTATCCACGAGATCCCATCTTGGGGCCTGTTCCGGAGCTCCGCCGGAGGGGGCATCGATCACGGAGGGCTTCTACATCAACACCATAGCCTCTTCGATGAAGTGTGAGTGGTTTACCTCAGACCTACGGGTCCATAGTTAGTAGCTAGATGGCTTCTTCTCTCTTTTTGGATCTCAGTACAATGTTCTCCCCCTCTCTTGTGGAGATCTATTTGATGTAATCTTCTTTTTGCGGTGTGTTTGTTGAGACCGATGAATTGTGGGTTTATGATCAAGTCTATCTATGAATAATATTTGAATCTTCTCTGAATTCTTTTATGTATGATTGGTTATCTTTGCAAGTCTCTTCGAATTATCAGTTTGGTTTGGCCTACTAGATTGATCTTTCTTGCAATGGGAGAAGTGCTTAGCTTTGGGTTCAATCTTGCGGTGTCCTTTCCCGGTGACAGTAAAGGCAGCAAGGCACGTATTGTATTGTTGCCATCGAGGATAACAAGATGGGGTTTTCTTCATATTGCATGAGTCTATCCCTCTACATCATGTCATCTTGCTTAAGGCGTTACTCTGTTTTTAACTTAATACTCTAGATGCATGCTGGATAGCGGTCGATGAGTGGAGTACTAGTAGTAGATGCAGGCAGGTGTCGGTCTACTTGTCTCGGACATGATGCCTATATACATGATCATACCTAGATATTCTCATAACTATGCTCAATTCTGTCAATTGCTCAACAGTAATTTGTTCACCCATCGTAGAATACTTATGCTCTCGAGAGAAGCCACTAGTGAAACCTATGGCCCCTGGGTCTATCTTTATCATATCAATCTCCTACTACTTTGTTATTTACTTCGCCTTTATTTTACTTTTCATCTTTATCATAAAAATACCAAAAATATTGTCTTTGTCATACCTATCAGATCCCTCACTCTCGTAAGTGGCCTCATAGGGATTGACAACCCCTATTTGCATTGGTTGTGAGGATTTATTTGTTTTGTGCAGGTACGAGGGACTTGCGCGTAGCCTCCTACTGGATTGATACCTTGGTTCTCAAAAACTGAGGGAAATACTTACGCTACTTTGCTGCATCATCCCTTCCTCTTCGGGGAAAACCAACGCAGTGCTAAAAGAGGTAGCAAGCCCCAAGATGGGATCTCACGGGAACAAAGGCTTGGGGCAGCGGAAAAGTATTTTGGTGGATGCCTCTGATGGTTTGGGAATATTTGGGAATTTATAGTGCAAAGATTAGGGTTGGAAGACCTCTGAGGGGCCCACAAGCCCTCAGGGCACCTCCCCCCCAGGGGCGTGCCTGGTAGGCTTGTGGCCTCCTCGAGAACCTTCTAGCCTCGTCGCTAAGTCCTCTGGGTGTCTTCTGGTCCAAGAAAAACCATCGGACAAGTTTTATTCCGTCTGGACTCCGTTTGATATCCCTTTTATGTAAAACTCAAAAACAAAGAAAAAGTGAAACTGGTACTGGGCTCTAGGTTAATAGGTTAGTCCCAAAAATAATATAAAAATCATATTAATGCATATAAAACATCCAAAACAGATAATATAATAGCATGGAACAATAAAAAATTATAGATACATTGGAGACGTATCAAGCATCCCCAAGCTTAATTCCTGGTCGTCCTCGAGAAGGTAAATGATAAAAACAGAATTTTTGATGTGGAATGCTACCTAACATATTTATCAATGTAATCTTCTTTATTGTGGCATGAATGTTCAGATCCATAGGTTTCAAAACAAAAGTTTAATATTGACATAAAACAATAATAGTTCGAGCATACTAGTAAAGCAATCATGTCTTCTCAAAATAACATGGCCAAAAAAAGTTATCCCTACAAAATCATATAGTCTGGCTATGCTCCATCTTCATCACACAAAGTATTTCATCATGCACAACCCTGAAGACAAGCCAAGCAATTGTTTCATACTTTTGGTTTTCTCAAACTTTTTCAACTTTCACACAATACATGAGCGTGAGCCATGGATATAGCACTATGGATGGAATAGAATATGGTGGTTGTGGAGAAGACAAAAAGAAGGAGAAAGTCTCACATCAACTAGGCAAATTAATGGGCTATGGAGATGCCCATCAATTCATATCGATGCAAGTGAGTAGGGATTGCCATGCAACGGATGCACGAGAGCTATAAGTGTATGAAAGCGAAAAAAGAAACTAAGTGGGTGTGCATCCAACTTGCTTGCTCACGAAGACCTAGGGCAATTTGAGAAAGCCCATCATTGGAATATACAAGCCAAGTTCTATAATGAAAAGTTCCCACTAGTATATGAAAGTGAAAAAATAGGAGAGTCCTATTATGAAGATCATGGTGATACTTTGAAGCACAAGTGTGGAAAAAGGATAGTAACATTGTCCCTTCTCTCTTTTCTCTCATTTTTTTGTTTGGACTTCTTTGGCCTCTTTTTTTATTTGGGCTTCTTTGGCCTATTTTATTTTTTTGTAAAGTCCGGAGACTCGTCCCAACTTGTGAGGGAATCATAGCTTCCATCATCCTTTCCTCACACGAGACAATGCTCTAATAATGAAGATCGTCACACTTTTATTTACTTACAACTCAAGAATTAGAACTCGATACTAGAACAAAATATGACTCTATATGAATGCCTCCGGCGATGTACCGGGATGTGAAATGATCTAGCGTAGCAATGACATCAAAAAACGGACAAGCCATGAAAACATCATGCTAGCTGTCTTACGATCATGCAAAGCAATATGACAATGATGGTGCGTGTCATAATAAACGGAACGGTGGAAGTTGCATGGTAATATATCTCAGAATGGCTATGGAAATGCCATAATAGGTAGGTATGGTGGCTGTTTTGAGGAAGGGTATATGGTGGGTTTAATGCACCAGCGAAAGTTGCGCGGTACTAGAGAGGCTAGCAATGATGGAAGGGTGACAGTGCGTATAATCCATGGACTCAACATTAGTCATAAAGACCTCACATACTTATTGCAAACATTTATTAGCCATCGAAACAAAGTACTACATGCATGCTCCTAGGGGGTAGATTGGTAGGAAAAGACCATCGCTCCCGGCCGCCACTCATAAGGAAGACAATAAAAAAATAAATCATGCTTCGACTTCATCACATAACGGTTCACCATATGTGCATCCTACGGGAATCACAAACTTTAACACAAGTATTTCTACCAATCCAAAATTACTCACTAGCATGACTCTAGTATTACCATCTTTATATCTCAAAACAAATGCAAGGAATCAAACTTCTCATCTATTCAATGCTCTTTATATGAAAGTTTTTATTATATCCCTCTTGGATGCTCATCATATTAGGACTAAATCCATAACCTAAGAAAATTACCATGCTGTTTAAGACTCTCAAAATAATATAAATGAAGCATGAGAGTTCAACAATTTCTATAAAATAAACCCACCGATGTTCTGTAAAAAGATATAAGTTAAGCACTAGAGTAAACTGCCTAGCTCAAAAGATATAAGTGAAGCACATAGAGTATTCTAATAAATTCATGATTAACGCGTGTCCCTCTCAAAAGGTGTGTACATCAAGGATGATTGTGGCAAACTAAAAAGCGAAGACTCATATCATACAAGATGCTCCAAGGAAAACACATATCATATGGGGAATAAAAATATAGCCTCAAGTAAATTTACCGATGGATTGAAGACAAAAGAGGGGATGCCATCCGGGGTATATCCAAGCTTAGATGCTTGGTTTCCTTGAATATTACGTTGGGGTGCCTTGGGAATCCCCCAAGCTTTGGCTCTTGCCACTCCTTATTCCGTTGTCCATCAAATCTTTACCCAAAACTTGAAAATTTGACAACACAAAAAACTCAACAGAAAACTCATGAGATCCGTTAGTATAATAAAATAAATCACCACTTTAGGTACTATTGTGAACTCATTCTAAATTTATATTGGTGTAATATCTATTGTATTCCAACTTCTCCATGGTTCATACCCCTCGATACTACCCATAGATTCATCAAAATAAGCAAACAACACATAAAAAACAGAATCTGTCAAAAACAGAACAGTCTGTAGTAATTTGGAAACTTTGCATACTTCTGCAACTCCAAAAATTCTGAAAAATTAGGACGAGATAGGAAATTTATATATCAATCTTGTGTAAGAAAATCAGGATTTTATCATGTTCCAGCAGCTCAGATCAATTCTGTTACTGGGTGCAAAATTTTCTGTTTTTCAGCAAGATCAAATCAACGATATACCAAAGTATCCCAAAGGTCTTACTTGGCTCAAACACTAATTAAAACAGAAAAACACAATTAATACAGAGGTAATAATGTGTATTCTCATAAAAACGGGAAATAAAAATATTGGGTTGTCTCCCAATAAGCGCTTTTCTTTAAAGCCTTTTGATACGTCTCCAACGTATATATAATTTTTGATTGTTCCATGCTGTTATATTATCATTCTTGAATGTTTTATAATCATTTTATAGTTATTTTATGGTACTAACATATTGAGATAGTGCCAAGTGCCAGTTGCTGTTTTCTGCATGTTTTTTATATCGCAGGAAATCGATATCAAACAGAGTCCAAATGTAGCGAAACTTTTTGGAGATTTTTTTTGGACCACAAGACATCCAGTGGGCCGAAGAAGCACTTATGGGGTGCTCCGAGGGGAGCACAACCCACTAGGGCGCGCCTGGGGGGCCAGGCGCGCCCAGGTGGTTGTGCCCACCTCGGGTGCCCCCCGAACCGCCTCTTTGCTCTATAAATACCCCAATATTCCAGAAACCCTAGGGGAGTCGACGAAAATCAATTCCAGCCGCTTTAGAGTCCAGAACCACCAGATCCAATCTAGACACCATCACGGAGGGGTGCATCATGTCCATTGGTGCCTCTCCGATGATGTGTGAGTAGTTCTTTGTAGACCTACGGGTCCGTAGTTAGTAGCTAGATGGCTTCCTCTCTCTCTCTCTCTCTCTCTCTCTCTCTCTCTCTTTTGATTATCAATACAATGGTCTCTTGGAGATCCATATGATGTAACTCTTTTGCGGTGTGTTTGTTGGGATCAGATGAACTTTGAGTTTATGATCAGATCTATCTATTTATCCATGAAAGTTATCCGAGTCTTCTTTGATCTCTTATATGCATGATTGCTTAAAGCCTCGTATTTCTTCTCCAATATTTTGGTCTTGTTTGGCCAACTTGATCTATTTATCTTGCAATGGGAAGAGGTGCTTTGTAGTGGGTTCGATCTTACGGTGCTTGATCCCAGTGACAGAAGGGGAACCGACATATATGTATCGTTGCTACTAAGGATAAAACGACAAGGTCTATTTCTACATAAATAGATCTTGTCTACATCATGTCATCGTTCTTATTGCATTACTCCGTTTCTCCATGAACTTAATACACTAGATTCATGTTGGATAGTGGTCGATTTGTGGAGTAATAGTAGTAGATACAGGCAAGAGTCGGTCTACTAATCTTGGATGTGATGCCTATATAATGATCATTGCCTGGATATCGTCATGATTATTTGGAGTTCTATCAATTGCCCAACAGTAATTTGTTCACCCACCATTTTCTATTTTCTCGAGAGAAGCCACCAGTGAAACCTACGGCCCCTGGGTCTCTTTCTCACATTATTTGCCTTTGCGATCTATTTTTCCTATGCTTTTATTTTCAGATCTATTAAACCAAAAATACAAAAATACCTTGCTGCAATTTATTTTATTTAGCGTTTGATCTATCAATATTAACAACTCTCTCACGTCTGTTTGCCTATCTCTAGGCGCTGTTACCCGAAAGGGATTGACAACCCCTTTTACACGCTGGGTTGCGAGTATTTGTTATTTGTGTGCAGATGTTGTTTACATTGTGTTGCTTGGTTCTCCTACTGGTTTGATAACCTTTGTCTCATCACAGAGGGAAATACCTGCCATTTATGTGCTGCATCATCCCTTCCTCTTTGGGGAAATACAGACGTAGTTCAGGAAAACATCACCTTTTAGCTAGGCGTTGATAATTTTAATGATGCTCAGATGAAAGATAGCAATTGAAACACGAAGAGAGTATCATGTAGCATGTGAAAAACAAGTTTAAGTCTAACACACTTCCTATGCGTAGGCATTTTATAAGCAAACAAATTATCAAGGCAAGCAAAAACTAGCATGTGCAAGGAAGAAGAAAGAAACAATAGCAATCTCAACATAACGAGAGGTAATATAGTGACATGAAAATTTCTACAACCATATTTTCCTCTCTCATAATAATTACATGTGGGATCATATTCCAATTCAGCAGTATAGCAATCACATAACATATTCTCTAGTTGTTCCACATGCATGCAAAGTTGACACTCTTCCAAAATAGTGGGATTATCATCAAATAAAGTCACGACCTTTCCAAGCCCACTTTTATCAAAAATTTCATAAGATTGATCATTCTCCAAAGTAGTGGGATCATTATTACCTAGAGTTAACACTCTTCCAAACCCACTTTCAATATTATTGCAAAAATTATTATCAATATCATATTCATCATGAGGCTTAAATAAATTTTCACGATCATAAGAAACATTATCACCCCAATCATGATCATTGCAATAAGTAGTGGACATAGAAAAATTTGTTGGGGAACGTAGTAATAATTCAAAAAATTCCTACGTGTCACCAAGATCAATCTAGGATATACTAGGAACGAGAGAGAGGGAGTGCATCTCATACCCTTGAAGATCGCTAAGTGGAAGCGTTGCAAGAATGCGGTTGATGGAGTCGTACTCGCGGCGATTCAAATCATGGAAGATCCGATCCAAGTGCCGAACGGATGACACCTCCGCATTCAACACATGTACAACCCAGGGACGTATCCTCCTTCTTGATCCAGCAAGGGGAGAGGAGAAGTTGAGGGAGAGCTCCGACAGAACGACGACGTGGTGGTGGAGCTTGTGGTTCTCTAGCAGGGCTTCGCCAAGCATTACAGAGGAGGGGAAGGTGTTGGAGGGGGGAGGGCTGCGCCAGGGGAAGAGGTTTGGATGCCCTCCCACCCCCCATTATTTATAGGGTGAAGGGGGAAGTGGGTCGGCCCCCTTAGATGAATCTAGAGGGGGGGCGGCAAGGAGGGGGGACTTGCCCCCCAAGCAAGGGGGAGGCGCCCCCACCCCCTAGGGTTTTCAACCCTAGGCGCCTTGGGCCCTTGGGGGGGGGGCACCAGCCCACTAGGGGGCTGGTTCACACCCATATTCAGCCCACTAAGTCCTCCGGGGCAGGTGGCCCAACCCGGTGGACCCCCGGACACCTTTCGGTGGTCCCGGTACAATACCGATAACCACCGAAACCATTCCGGCGACTGAAATTGGACATCCCATATATAAATCTTCACCTCCGGACCATTCTGGAACTCCTCGTGACATCTAGGATCTCATCCGTGACTCTAAACAAGCTTCGATAACCACATACATTTTCCCATAACAACTCTAGCGTTACCAAACCTTAAGTGTGTAGGCCCTACTGGTTCAGGAACCATGCAGACATGACCGAGACATCACTCCGGCCAATAACCAACAACAGGATCTGGATACCCATGTTGGCTCCCACATGTTCCACGATGATCTCATCGGATGAACCACAATGTTGGGGATTCAATCAATCCCATATACAATTCCCTTTGTCCATCGATATGTTACTTGCCCGAGATTCGATCGTCGGTATCCCCATACCTCTTTCAATATCGTTACCAGCAAGTCTCTTTACTCATTACGTAATCCATGATCCCGTGGCTAACTCCTTAGTCACATTGACGTCATTATGATGATGCATTACCGAGTGGGCCCAGAGATACCTCTCCATCATACGGAGTGACAAATCCCAGTCTCGATTCATGACAACCCAACAAACACTTTCGGAGATACCTGTAGTGCACCTTTATAGCCACCCAGTTACGTTGTGACGTTTGATCCACCCAAAGCATTCCTACAGTGTCCAGGAGTTTCACAATCTCATGGTTTAAGGAAATAATACTTGACATTAGAAAAGCTCTAGCAAACGAACTATACGATCTTGTGCTATGCTTAGGATTGGGTCTTGTCCATCACATCATTCTCCTAATGATGTGATCCCGTTATCAATGACATCTAATGTCCATGGTCAAGAAACCACAACCATCTATTGATCAATGAGCTAGCCAACTAGAGGCTCACTAGGGACATGTTGTGGTCTATGTATTCACACATGTATTGCGGTTTTCGATTAATACAATTATAGCTTGAACAATAGAAAATTATCATGAACAAGGAAATATAATAATAACCATTTTACTATTGCCTCTAGGGCATATTTCCAACAGTCTCCCACTTGCACTAGAGTTAATAATCTAGTTACATTGTGATGAATCGAACACCCATAGAGTTCTGGTGCTGATCATGTTTTGCTCGTGAAAGAGGTTTAGTCAACGGATCTGCGACATTCAGATCCGTATGTACTTCACAAATATCTATGTATCCATCTTGAATATATATTCACGAATGGAGTTGAAGCGGCGCTTGATATGCTTGGTTTTCTTGTGAAACCTGGGCTCCTTGGCAATGGCAATAGCTCCAGTGTTGTCACAGAAGAGAGTCATTGGGCCCAACGCACTGGGAATCACTCCTAGGTCGGTGTTAAACTCCTTCATCCAGACTCCTTCCCAAGGTTCTTCTGAAGCAGCTATGTACTCTGTTTCACATGTAGATCCCGCCATGACGCTTTTGCTTGCAATTGCACCAACTGACTGCCCTACCATTCAAAAAATACATGTATCCGGTTTGTGACTTGGAGTCATCTAGATCTGTGTCGAAGCTAGCATTGACGTAACCCTTTACGACGAGCTCTTCTTCACCTCCATAAATGAGAAACATATCATTAGTCCTTTTCAGGTACTTCAGCATATTCTTGACCGCTGTCCAGTGTTCCATACCGGGATCACTTTGGTACCTCCCTACCAAACTTATGGCAAGGTTCACATCAGGTCTGGTACACAGCATGGCATACATAATAGAGCCTATGGCTGAGGCATAGGGGATGACACTCGTATTTTCTCTTCCTTCTGCCGAGGTTGGGTGTTGAGCCGCGCTCAATCTCACACCTTGCAATACAGGCAAGAACCCCTTCTTGGACTGATCCATATTGAACTTCTTCAATATCTTGTCAAGGTATGTGCTTTGTGAAAGACCAATGAGGCGTCTCGATCTATCTCTATAGATCTTGATGCATAATATGCAAGCAGCTTCTCCAAGGTCCTTCATTGAAAAACACTTATTGAAGTAGGCCTTTAAGCTTTCCAAAAGTTCTATATCATTTCCCATCAATAGTATGTTATCCACATATAATATGAGAAATGCTACAAAGCTCCCACTCACTTTCTTATAAATACATGCTTCTCCATAAGTTTGTATGAACCCAAACGCTTTGATCATTTCATCAAAGCGAATGTTCCAACTCCGAGATGCTTGCACCATCCCATAGATGGAGCGCTGGAGCTTGCATACCTTGTCAGCATTCTTAGGAACGACAAAACCTTTCGGCTGAATCATATACAATTCTTCCTTATGGAAACCATTAAGGAATGCCGTTTTGACGTCCATTTGCCAGATCTCATAATCATAGAATGCGGCAATTGCTAACATGATTCGGACGGACTTCAGCTTCGCTACAGGTGAGAAGGTCTCATCATAGTCAACCCCTTGAACTTGTCGGTAACCATTAGCGACAAGCCAAGCCTTATAGACGGTCACATTACCATCCACGTCAGTCTTCTTCTTAAAGATCCACTTATTCTCTATGGCTTGCTGATCAACAAGAAAGTCTGTCAAAGTCCATACTTTGTTTTCATACATGGATCCTATCTCGGATTTCATGGCTTCAAGCCATTTGTTGGAATCCAGGCCCGCCATTGCTTCTTCATAGTTCGAAGGTTCACCGTTGTTTAACAACATGATTTCCAGGACAGGGTTGCCGTACCACTCTGGTGCGGAACGTGTCTTCGTGGACCTATGAAGTTCAGTAGCAACTTGATCCGAAGTTTCATGATCTTCATCATTAACTTCCTCTCTAGTTGGTGCAGGCACCACAGAAACATCTTCCTGAGCTGCGCTACTTTCCGGTTCAAGAGGGAGTACCTCATCAAGTTCTACTTTCCTCCCACTTACTTCTTTCGAGAGAAACTCTTTCTCTAGAAAGGATCCATTTTTGGCAACAAAGATCTTGCCTTCGGATCTGAGGTAGAAGGTATACCCAATAGTTTCCTTAGGGTATCCTATGAAGACGCATTTTTCTGATTTGGGTTTGAGATTTCCAGGTTAAAGTTTCTTGACATAAGCATCGCATCCCCAAAATTTCAGAAACAACAGCTTAAGTTTCTTTCCAAACCATAATTCATATGGTGTCGTCTCAAAGGATTTCGACGGAGCCCTATTTAAAGTGAATGCGACAGTCTCTAAAGCATAACCCCAAAATGATAGCGGTAGATCGGTAAGAGATATCATAGATCGCACCATATCCTCTAGAGTGCGATTACGACATTCGGACACACCATTACGCTGAGGTGTTCCAGGCGGCGTGAGTTGTGAAACAATTCCATATTTCCTTAAGTGCATGCCAAACTCGTGACTCAAGTATTCTCCTCCACGATCGGATCGTAAGAACTTTATTCTCCTGTCACATTGATTCTCTACCTCGCCCTAAAATTCCTTGAACTTTTTAAAGGTCTTAGACTTGTGTTTCATTAAGTAGACATACCAATACCTACTTAAGTCATCAGTGAGGGTGAGAACATAACGATAGCCACCGCAAGCCTCAACGCTCATTGGACCGCATACATCAGTACGTATTATTTCCAACAAGTTGGTTGCTCGCTCCATTGTTCGTGAGAATGGAGTCTTGGTCATTTTTCCCAAGAGGAATGGTTCGCACGTGTCAAATGATTCATAATCAAGAGACTCCAAAAGTCCATCCGCATGGAGTTTCTTCATGCGTTTGACACCAATGTGACCAAGGCGGCAGTGCCACAAGTATGTGGGACTATCATTATCAACCTTACATCTTTTGGCATTCACACTATGAATATGTGTAACATCACGTTTGAGATTCAATAAAAATAAACCATTGACCAGTGGGGCATGACCATAAAACATATCTCTCATATAAATAGAACAACCATTATTCTCGGATTTAAATTAGTAGCCATCTCACATTAAACGAGATCCAGATACAATGTTCATGCTCAAAGCTGACACTAAATAACAATTATTGAGGTTTAAAACTAATCCTGAAGGTAGATGTAGATGTAGCATGCCGACGGCGATCACATTGACCTTGGAACCATTCCCGACGTGCATCGTCACCTCGTCCTTCGCCAGTCTCCTCTTATTCTGCAACTCCTGTTTTGAATTACAAATGTGAGCAACCGCACCGGTATCAAATACCCAGGAGCTACTATGAGCGCTGGTAAGGTACACATCAATAACATGTATATCATATATACCTTTGGCGTTGCCGGCCTTCTTATCCGCTAAGTACTTGAGGCAGTTCCACTTTGAGTGACCATTTCCCTTGCAATAAAAGCACTCACTCTAAGGCTTGGGTCCATTCTTTGGCTTCTACCCGGCAACTGACTTACCGGGCGTGGAAACTCCCTTGCCGTCCTTCTTGAAGTTCTTCTTACCCTTGCCTTTGTTGAAACTAGTGGTCTTATTCACCATCAACACTTCATGTTCCTTTTTCATCTCCACCTCCGCTGATTTCAGCATTGAATATAACTCAGGAATGGACTTCTCCATCCCTTGCATATTGTAGTTCATCACAAAGCTCTTGTAGCTAGGTGGAAGCAACTGGAGGATCCTGTCAATGACCGAGTCAACTAGAAGATTAACTCCCAGCTTGGACAAGTGGTTGTGCAACCCAGACATTTTGAGTATATGCTCGCTGATAGAACTATTTTCCTCCATTTTACAACTGTAGAACTTGTCAGAGACTTCATATCTCTCGACCCGGGCATGAGCTTGGAAAACCATTTTCAGCTCTTGGAACATCTAATATGCTCCATGTTGGTCAAAACGCTTCTGGAGCCCCGGTTCTAAGCTGTAAAGCATGCTGCACTGAACTAGGAAGTAACATCACTACGCGACTGCCATGCGTTCATAACGTCTTGAGTTGCTGGGAAAATGGGTGCGTCACCTAGCGGTGCTTCAAGGACATATGCTTTCTTGGCAGCAATATAATGAGGATGATCCTCAAGTTATGGACCCAGTCCGTATATTTGCTACCATCGTCTTTCAGCTTGGTTTTCTCTAGGAACGCATTGAAGTTGAAGGCAACATTAGCGTGGGCCATTTGATCTACAAGATAGATTGTAAAGACAATTTTTAGACTAAGTTCATGATAATTAAGTTCATCTAATCAAATTATTAATAAACTCCCACTCAGATAGACATACCTCTAGTCATCTAAGTGATACATGATCCGAATCGACTAGGCTACATCCGATCATCTCGTGATACGGACTAGTCATCAATGGTGAACATCTCCATGTTGATCACATCTACTATACGAATCATGTTCGACCTTTCGGTCTCTCATGTTCTGAGTCCATGTCTGTACATGCTAGGCTCGTCAAGTCAACCTAAGTGTTTCGAATGTGTAAATCTGGCTTACACCCGTTGTATGCAAACGTTAGAATCTATCACACCCGATCATCACGTGGTGCTTCAAAACAACGGACCTTCGCAACGGTGCATAGTTAGGGGGACACTTTCCTTGAAATTTTAGTGAGGGATCATCTTATTTATGCTACCGTCGTTCTAAGCAAATAATATGTAAACATGACAAACATCACATGCAAATCATAAAGTGACATGATATGGTCAATATCATCTTGCGCCTTTGATCTCCATCTTCGAGGCACAGCATGATCACCATCATCACCGGCATGACACCATGATCTCCATCATCGTGTCTTCATGAAGTTGTCTCACAAACTATTACTTCTACTACTATGGCTAACGGTTAGCAATAAAGTAAAGTAATTACATGGCGTTTACATTGACTCGTGGGTCATACAATAAATTAAGACAACTCCTATGGCTCCTGCCGGTTCTCATACTCATTGACATGCAAGTCGTGATTCCTATTACAAGAACATGATCAATCTCATACATCACATATATCATTCATCACATCCTTTTGGCCATATCACATCACATAGCATAGCCTGCAAAAACAAGTTAGACGTCCTCTAATTGTTGTCGCATGTTTTACGTGCCTGCTATGGGTTTCTAGCAAGAACGTTTCTTACCTACGCAAAAACCACAACGGTGATATGCCAATTGCTATTTACCTTTCATAAGGACCCTCTTCATCGAATCCGTACCAACTAAAGTGGGAGAGATAGTCACCCGCTAGCCAGCTTATGCAACAAGTGCGTGTCAATTGATGGAACCTGTCTCACGTAAGCGTACGTGTAAGGTCGGTCCGGGCCGCTTCATCCCACAATGCCGCCGAATCAAGTTAAGACTAGTAATGGTAAGAAAATTGAACAAATCATCGCCCACAACTACTTGTGTTCCACTCGTGCATAGAATCTACGCATAGACCTAGCTCATGATGCCACTGTTGGGGAACGTAGTAATAATTCAAAAAAATTCATACATGTCACCAAGATCAATCTAGGAGATACTAGCAACGAGAGAGAGGGAGTGCATATTCATACCCTTGAAGATCACTAAGCGGAAGCATTGCAAGAATGCGGTTGATGGAGTCGTACTCGCGGCGATACAAATCGCGGAAGATTCGATCCAAGCGCCCAACAGACGACACCTCCGCGTTCAACACACGTACAGCCCGGGGACGTCTCCTCCTTCTTGATCCAACGAGGGGAGAGGATAATTTGAGGGAGAGCTCTGGCAGCACGACGGCTTGGTGGTGGAGCTTGTGGTTCTACGGCAGGGCTTCGCCAATTACTACAGAGGAGGAGGAGGTGTTGGAGGGGGAGGGCTGCGCCAGGGGAAGAGGTGCAGCTGCCCTCCCATGCCCCCACTATTTATAAGGTGAAGGGGGAATGGGGGCGGCCCCCTTAGATGCATCTAGAGGGGGGAGGCCGCCAGGAGAGGGGACTTGCCCCCCAAGCAAGGGGGGCACCCCCACCCCCTAGGGTTTTCAACCCTAGGCGCCTTGGGCCCTTGGGTGGTGCACAAGCCCATTAGCACTACAAAAAAATACACTTCCGTGATGATACGTGTTTGTCATAGTAGGTCGCATTTTTTGTCATGCATGTACATCCATGACGATTTTATGACAGAATCAAGATAGTCATACCTGTGCTGTCGTAGAAGTGTTCCATGACATTACCAAAATTATCATCACGGAAGTGTGCACTTCCATGACGATAAATCGCGCGTCACAGAAGTGCTTTCGTCAAGGATGACCGACACGTGGCATCCACCGTAACGGAATGCCATTAAGCTATCGGGTCGGGTTTTGGATCCGATAACCCGTTAACAACCCCGACCAATGGGGATTTTCCATGTGTAAAATCATCATTGGCCGGAGGAAATACATGTCGGCTCATCGGTGGGACAGATGTCATCCACTCATTGGACAGAAGGCGCCTATGATACGTCGACACGTGGCACGGCCCAACAGAGGCCCATTCCTGTGAAAAGGCCGGCCCGTTTGACATGGTCAAAAGGTGGCGGTCCAGCCCATGGAAAGCCTGTTAACGGCCTGTTCACATATAGCCCATTTACAACCCGCTAACCCAAGGCCCGTTAAGCCCTATCCGAATTAGGCCCAGTAGCGTCATCTGGGCCATCCAATATGATTCCAGCCTATTTTCACTTCTGGCCCATGTATGGCCCATGACGTCTTTCGTCCCATATGAGGCCCTATGTAACTCTTGGCCTATTAACGGCCCGTGGTGAAACTGGCCCGTAATGAATAGTGTATCACTTTACACCCATTAACGGCCCATGGTGAAACTGGCCCGTAATGAACAATGTATCACTTTATACCCATTAACGGCCAGTTATTCCGTTGGGCCATTTCCAGCCCATGTTATCTTTCGGCCTTCTCAGAGCCCATTTATTCTTGGGCTCATTTCCAGCATTCATTTACTTACGGCCCGTTACTGTCATTTTCTGCTTGTGGGCCAAATTCAGGCTGTGGTTACAGTCGGCCCGTTTGTGGTCCGTTAATATGTTGGGCCGTTTTCATAGCGTCATCAAATACGGCCTATTAACGATGGCCCGTTATGGTCGGCCCATGAACGGACGATTCCAACTCTAGCCCGTTTACGGCCATAATGCGGCCTGTTATTGGCCCATGTTTGGCCAATCAATCATACAGCCCGTATAAGGCCCATTGATGACACGGCCCGTAGAAGGCCCATTGATGACACGGCCCGTAGAAGGCCCATTGTTTCTACGGCCCGTAGAAGGCCCATTGTTTCTACGGCCCATAGAAGGCCTATTATTTCTACGGCCCGTAGAAGGCCCACTGTTTCTACGGCCCATAGGAGGCCCAGTGTCACTACAGTAAATATTAGCCCATGGTTATTGTGGCCTAGTTTTAAAAAATAGGTTATTGCAGCCACTAGCAAACTGCGGAAAAAGAACTGCACTGACTACAAGCAAACAAATAAACAAGACAACAAGGAAATAAATAAGCAAGCAACTTATGCTAGGCTATCACGACTATTACACATATTACATCCACTGGGCATCAAAGTTCGCCACCAGTGCAAATATAGGGAACAAAGCAGCATATAAACGCCACAGCAAAACAAGTCCAGAACTGAAACCACTTCAGAAGAGTTCAAGAAACAATATCCTGGGTACCCATAATGCTGGCAAGATGCTTAGCAAGCTTATTAACTTTCTCTTGTTTGGCGCTTAAATCCTCCAGCGCTTGCTGTTGCACAAGAAAGTACGCATCTGAATTCTGCAGGGACTTCCTCAGTCCTTTGGCTTCTTGCCGCAGCACAGCTGACTGATGCCTTTCAGCTTGTAGCTGAGACTGAAGAAGCCGAAGTGATTCAGGTAGCGAGTTCGAAGAGCTTGTGCCAGCTGTACTGGCCAGTAACTCGAACACTACATCAACGCATGACTGTGGGGTTTTCTCATTGTCTCCAAGATCATTTTTATCACCTTTCTTGGAGATCAACAGGGTTGTCTCACTATCTTGAACCTTATCTGCATTACTTTCTCTACCATTGCATAGTGGGGTGCTCTTCTCCAATATTCTGTTAGCATACTACAAGAGAAACAAGCAGACACATCACAGGTTTAGCTTGTAGTATACAAAACTCATTTTGGTAAACCGGTTTAGTAGTAAGGTGGACAGGATAACAGCATGAAACAAACATATATATATGTACTATGGTCACTGTATTGTCCATATCATTCTAGTTTATGTTCCCTAATCAAGATAGAGACACAGTTCAACTCATATATTTTTAAGACACAGCAGCATAGACAGAATATAAGTGTGAGAAACTACACAACATTGGCAGCACTTGTAATGTGCATCACATGAGAACATAACTGTTTATACAACTTAAACTGAAATCAACATAGAGCAAGAAGTTAGAACAGCAATCTAGTTAAAGAAATAGGTTTAAAACATACATGTTGTGCCATTGGAGTTTCAATTGGATCCTTCAAATTCGAAAGTAGTTGGTATGAGTAAATACAGTGATGCAATAGCAAAGGAGTATGGACCATAGCTACGGAATCTGACCTGAGAACAGTTGCTCTTCTGCTTTAAACGTGGAGTTTGGGTTAGCTGTGGTGGTCTTCATGCTTTGGGCACTGCAGTAGCTTTACAAACTGCTCGTGTGGGGGTACTCTGTGGTGGACATGGTGCTTTGTCAACTATAAGTGGGTTACTATCCACTGGGGTTGTGGTTAGATGGGTTGTAGCTGGTTCTCTACCCAATGGTGTAAGTGTGCAATCTGGAAGAGTCTCGATTATGTGTGGTGGGGCTAGTTTGTGGGCCAGTACAACCATGGTTCTATCTGCATCGACGGGTAGCACTGTCTTTTGTGAAGAACGGGGTTTTGCTACCTTAGATACTGCCATCACCCCCTCCAATTCAAATGGCTGATAAACAAGAAAAGAAATTGAACGTACAGACATTGTATGATAGACAGATGTGGTAATTCACATACATGTTGTCTAACCAAACATCACAGCATGACACAATTTCACATATATGATGCCTAACTAAACAGGATAGCATGACACATCTGCAGATATATGATGGATAACTTAACATGATATAATGGCATAATTCAACATATGATGAGTACCTAAACAAGATGACACGACAAGACTATATGATGTCTTTCTAAAATAGGTTGGGATGAAATAATTCACATACATGTTGTCTAAGTATACAGGATGGCATGATATAATTGACATAATTGATTCATATACTAAGCAGCTGGCACTCGCATGTATGATCTCTAAACTAAGCAGATAGAATTCAATATTGTGCATATGATGTCTAAACTAAGCAATGCAAGATACCATATGCATCATATGAGAAATATAAACATTGCAACTTAGAGCATACACCTCAGGTGGGATATAGGACTGGTCATCTGTCTCTGAATCCTCCTCTGAGGAGCTCCCTGTAACCATCGAGATATATGCTTCAACAGGTACCATTGCCTGCTCTGAAGACCTTTTTTTCACTCCAGATTTTTCCATAACCGGCTCAAATGGCTGATACACATGAAGAGTAGTTCAATATACACAGATTGTCGACAAATGGAATACGTAATGAAAAAAAGATGGCATGAGATAATTCACATATATGATGCTTGGCTCCATGGCGGTGCATAATTCACATATATGATAACTGGCTGAAAAACATGGCATTGCATAATTCACATATCTGATATAGAAAGCAAACATGAGGCATTCACACAAAGCATGTCTAATCTAAGAAGATGGCATGGCAATGCAAGACACCATATGCATGATATGAGCAATATAACCCAGCCAAGTTAGAGCATGCACCTTGGGGGGAATACGACCGGTCATCTCTCTCTGAATCCTCCTCTGAGGAGCTATCTGTAACCAGCAAGAAATCTGCATCGACAGGTAGCACTGACTGCTCAGAAGAACTTGTTTTCACTCCAGATTTTCCCATGATCAACTCAAATGGCTGATGCACAGGAAGAGTAGATGAATGTATAAACATTGTTGACAAATGGAATACATTATGGAAAAAATATGGCACGACACAATTCACATATACGATGACTGGCTAAACAGGATGGAATTGCATGATTCACGTATATGATGCCTGGCTAAAGAAGATGGCATTGCATAATTCCCATATAGTCCCCCCGTTCCTAAATATTTGTCTTTTTGGAGATTTCAAATGGACTACCACATACGGATGTATATAGACATATTTTAGAGTGTAGATTCACTCATTTTGTTCCGTATGTAGTCACTTGTTGAAATCTCTAGAAAGACAAATATTTAGGAATGGTGGGAGTATGATATAGAAACCAAACAGGTGGCATTCACAGAAAGCAAATCTAAACTAAGCTGATGACATATAAGATGTATAATGTAAGCAATGCAAGGCGCCATATGCATGATATGACCAACATCAGCATGCCAGGTTAGAGCAAACACCTCAGGTGGTAAACATGCATGGTCGGCTCCTTCTGAATATCCATCTAAACAGTTATCTTCCTCTATAATACAATCTGGAAATGCAGGAGGGGGGGCACTTCGCCCACCATGGAGCGGCGTCTACATGACATTATATTCGCACACAACGGTCTTCTCTTTTTGTCTACATGTTCAGTACGATTGTGTACAATATCTAACATGCATAATAAAAAAAATAGTTAGATTTTGTAAGGCCTAAGGGGTGCATGCAAAAATCAAGACTGATGGTAGCAAACGAGTGGATGGATCCAAAACTAATGATAGCAGGTAGATTATAGCTTCAGTTTAAAAAGATAGACAATGGATCATCTATTGTTTGTTGCCCACCCAACATGAACCACATAGAAGACCCCAGATGAACCAGATAGTAGACAGATACTATTCGTTGCTGGCTCGATATGAGACCCATGGGCAATTCAAAACTCAAGATTGAACGATAAAGTAGCAGGTAATAATAACCGATGTATAACCTAAGCAAACACGAAAGACTGCGACCTCTCTTCCGGAACTGTGTAGTCCTCGGGTTCATCTGCTCAGTCAATGATGGTAATGCAGTTGGCGTGGCTGCCGGCAACGGGGAAAATGATCTGAGGCGCGAAAGGATGTCTGCAGGGGGGATCTCTGCTGCAGTGAACGCTTCTGTCGATGGCGCACCTCAAGTGGGGTGGATGACGGCATGGTAGGAGCAGGACATAACACACAGAGTTTTCTTTGACGCCTACCTAAAGATGAAGTAAATCTGTAAGGGATCCTTAGAATTGGAGGATTCTATAAACGCAGGGACAAGAAAAACACAGGAATAGGATAGGAATGCACGTGCAAAACAGAGCATTTGGAAACATAGGATTTCAGTCAACCTGGGTGTTTGGCTCACATGAATTGGAAGAACGGAGGAATGGAGAAACAAAGTGATGCGACGAGTGTACAACCTCTTTGGCATAGCCTTGTGGACCTCAGCATCATTGTGTTAGACGTGGAGGATGGTGATGATACTAGTGTGACTGTCGGAGGCGGGGAAGAAGATCCGAGGCCTCTAGAAACGGTGCCGAGGGTACTGCTCCGTTGTGATGGACGGTTGCGTCATTGGAGCAGCTCCGCTAAGGTGTACGGCGATGAGGCTGAAGCATGACAAGACAAACAACGTTAATCTGAAGTGGGACGCTAATATCATCTGCAAAAAGTGCTAGATGTAAAACGCACCAGCCGCGCCATGGCCGCTCCGACAGATGCTGTAAGTACTGTTCACTCTGAACTTAACTGAAGAAAATGAACTTCATAGTCGAAACTGAATTTTACTGTCGAAACTGATTGAACTAGTAACAGAGCATTGCAATAGATGTTTAGGGTGTTCGAGCACTAGTAGCAGAGAAGCACTGATCTAAATCAGCAGACGCTCGAGCAGGGAACGCACTAGCAGAGAGCGAGTCGTGCAGTAGCACCGTGAGCGAGTGCTAAAGCAACAACTCCTGTAGCTACTGGAGGTCATGCAGCAGCAGCGCAAGCAAGAGCAAGAGCAGAGCAGCAGCACGAATGAAAGCAGGAGCAGTCCAGCAGCGCGACCGACAACAAGAACAGAGCCACAGCGCGAGCGAGAGCCAGAGCAGCTGCAGCTAGTGCCGTTGTGGAAGTTGCCACTGAGGAAGCAACGACATGGGGGAGAGACGCCGTGGATGTTGTGGCCGGCGACGGCACCATCGATGGAGACACGCCATGTCTGCTCGGTATCGAGCACCGGCAGCCCCATGAGATCGAATAAAAGATAAAATGCAGTGGTGAGTGCAGAACCTCCTTGGTGGCGCCGAGTTGGCCTCGGCTTCATCGGAGGAATTGGTGAGGGTGATGTGGTTCTGGTGGGGTAGGTCAAGACGGCGCTGTGAGGATTGAGGTGGCGCGATAGACGAGGTGAACGTCGGGGCAGCTCCTTGGAGGTGGAGGACGGGGCGGCTGATCCGGCGGGACGACGAGATCGACAACAGATCCTCATCCGGTGTGGTGGATGAGGGACGGCGAGCCATTGCGGTGGACGACATAGTCAGGGAAGAGTCTCCGGCTGGGCGGCGGTCGGGAGGCCGACGGAGGAGCGTGGGGTTTCACGGGTTTTGGCGGCCTCGGTGTACGAATGGGGGGAGGGCGAAGGGGGAGGGGGAGCCAAGCTTAGGGATGCGCTTGTCCGAAATGTAGGGTAAGTTACCAGCGTACCCCCACCGGTTATGACACCACGACATGGAGCTTCATTTCAGGCTGAGGGGTAGAAGGGGGATTTCGCGTGTCTGGGCTGCGGGAGCGATTTCGGATGAGGAGGGAGTTCTCGCGCGCGTCCAAATTTCAGGATAACAAGGCGTGATGCGGGTTGAAGAAGCGGGAGTTTCAAAGTAGGTGAGACAAAAGATACTCGAGCTTGAAAATTTCAGGAAAACAAGGTGCGGATTCCTTGTTCGGCAGAACAAACTTAACGTGTAAAAAAATTCATACAAGACACAAGAGACTCATGTCCCCTTTTACTATATTGCTATAGATGCCATTGAAAAACTACAAGAAAAATGTAAAAAAATCAGGAGAACAAGATTACCCTGCACAGTACCAAATCGATTCGCACTTCCCTCAACAACAACAAAAAACAAATCAATTCCCACCAAAGAAATTGTAATGTCCCTTTTTATATGATTACAGATTCCATGATCTTGAATTTCAATTTTTGAATCCACGTTATGTTGAATTCGAATATATTGTTAGGTGACCTTGCGGTTTATAATTGATGTAGTCGTACATTTTGATCTTCCATCATATATGAACATTTTACTCCACCATGTGAACATATATATTGTCGTCTACCATATGGACTAAATTTGAATCAATTTTCCTTATTTGAATACGATTGTTGTCAAGTTATACAATAATTTAAATATTATCTTCATATTTCACTATGAACTACATGTACCATACGCTCTCCAATTCAAATATTTGTATCCATTTTATGTTGAATTCAAATCATAGTACATTATTGGTCTAGGTAGAGAGATGTTTGGGATAATCTAAACCCTGTTTTCATATGTATAATTTTTGGCTGAATTGGGACACGTTTTGGTATAAGCCTCTTGCAAAACCGGAGATTCTCTCAACAAGCCTCGTGGTTCCGAGAGGGAACGTGTCACCTTTGTGTGCGAAACGATATACGTTGCCTCCCCCCCTGATTTTATTTACAGAGGCAACATAGAACTATATGAGTGCCCTGTTAAATTTTGGAATTATTTCTGGTTCATTTGGCCTTTTTATACATAATTGAGTTTCTGGACTATTAATGTGCATAATCTAAATATGAATTGCATGCACATGCTCCGGTGCAACAAAGTGGGTTGAAAAATCACATGTGTGTCCTTGGTTGAATTTCTAGGTCCCATTGAAGAAATGAGAATGAAATTCAAACATCTGGGCGTCATGACTCGGCCGAGAACATCGAGAAACTTTGATTTTGAATTCATGTAAATCCAAAACTCGCCTGGAAATCATGAAACTTGGCATGGTGTCATGTCATGGCACTAACATGTTGTGGTAAAAAATTGGGCCGATTTGGAAGCTCGTGGTTCTAAGAGGGAACGTGCCACCTTTGAGTGTGAAACGATATACGCTGCCCCCCTTGAGTTTCTTAACAAAGGAAACATAGAACTACATTAGTGCCCTGTTAAATTTTGGAATTATTCCAGGTTCATTTGTCATTTTTATACATTAATTGAGTTTCTCATCATTTAATGTGCATAAGTCAAATTTGAACTACAAACACATGCTCTCGTGCACCAAAGTTGGTTGAAAAATCACATTTGTGTCCTCGGGTGAATTTCTAGGTCCCATGCAAGAAATGAGAATAAAATTAAAACATCTGGGCATCGTGGCTCGGCCGAGAACATTGAGAAACTTGGTTTTAAAATTCTTGTAAATCCAAAACACGTCTGGAAATCATGAAACTTGGCATGGATGTCATGTCATGGTAAAAAAAATTGGCCGAATAGGAACATATTTTGGTATAAGCTTTTGCAAACCGAAGCTTCTCTCAAGAAGGCTCGTGGTTCTGAGAGGGAATGTGCCACCTTTGAGTGCAAAACGATATACGTTGTCCCCCTTGAGTTTATTTACAAAGGCAACATAGAACTACATGAGTGCCCTGTTAAATTTTGGAATTATTCCGGCTTCGTTTGGCCCTATTTACACATTAATTGAGTTTCTGGTCATTTAATGTGCATAATTCAAATTTGAACTACAAGCACATGCTCCCGTGCACCAAAGTTGGTTGAAAAATCACATTTGTGTCCCCGGGTGAATTTCTACTCCCTCCTTCCATCTATATAGGTCCTAATGCGTTTTTCGAGGCTAACTTTGACCAAACGTTAGAGCAATAATATATGAAATGCAACTTAGACAAAGCATACCTTCAATTTTGTATGTCAAAGGAGCTTCCAATAATATAATTTTCATAGTATACATCTCATGTGCTATTAATCTTGTCAATAGTCAAAGGCTGTCTTGAAAAACATATTAGGCCCTATATAGATGGAAGGAGGGAGTAGGTCCCATGCAAAAAATGAGAATAAAATTCAAACATCTGGGCATTGTGGCTCGGTCGAGAACATTGAGAAACTTGGTTTTAAAATCATGAAACTTGGCATGGTTTCATGTCATGGTAGTACCATGCCGTGGTAAAAAAATTGGCCGAATAGGAACAAATTTTGGTATAAGCTTCTTGCAAATCGGAGCTTCTCTCAAGAAGGCTCGTGGTTCTGGGAGGGAACGTGTCACCTTTGTGTGCATAATTCAAATTTGAAATACAAGCACATGTACCAGTGCACCAAAGTTGGTTGAAAAATCACATGTGTGTCCTTGGGTAAATTTCTAGGTTCCATGCAAGAAATGGGAATGAAATTCAAAATTCTGGGCGTCGTGTCTCGGTTGGAAACATTGAGAAACTTAGTTTTTTAATTCCTGTAAATCCAAAACACACATGAAAATAGTGAAACTTGGCTTGGTGCCATGACATGGCACCAACATGCTGTTGTAAATTTGCAGTCCGATTTGCGAAGGCGCACACATTAACAATCAACAAAGTCATTTTGGAACAAGTGTTGATCACGTTACAATCGGAAACACAAGTATTATTGAAACCGTGGGCGTTCTACTTACTAGTACCATTTACGTGCCGCCACGCGTCCCCATTTTTTATTAGCTAGGAGGCGCTATGCAGGGTAGCTATTTGAGTACGAGAGGCGTGCGATCAGACCCCTGCGCATGCTTATCGCGAGGAGAGCCCTTTGACCTCCATCTGCCGTCCACCTCTCTCCCAAGGTCTCCATTAATGGAGCCCGAGCCTCTGTTTAATGGCGTGGCTATGTCTCACTCGACTGAGATTTAAGAGAGAAAAAAGAAAATCTGAAAGCACGGATCTTGGTGTAAGATCCGACGAACCTATATAGCATCTACTGCGACTTATAGCAAGACTGATGAATATATAAGAACGATTAAATTTTTTTTTGATCAAAGAAGGGCTTGCCCCTTCCGATTTTCATTACTGAAAACCACCACAATTCACAAGAAGTTCAGCACCACTCCAGCCTAACACAAGGACTAAAAGCTACCAGATTGAAATCGCAACATCCCAAGAGGCCAACAAAGGCCAAACATCCGCGCTAGAACCCAACATTTCACAACCGACGACACAATCCACATCCTAAACCGATTATTACATCAAAAGAAACCAGGAAACTAGTCTCCGCGGCAAGTGGCGATGAGCTCTTTCGTGTCCTCAAGACGCTGCTTGAGAACATCCACGGATTCCTCCACCAGCCTTTGGTGCTCGTTGCGGAGCATGTCATTCTCATCCATAAGTTTCTTGACAATGTCGCCAGTCCTCTTCAACAAGGCACTGGTCTCCTCCTGCTGGTCTACACTTCGGACGATCTTCTCCCTCAGTAGGCCGCGCTCGGCCCGGAGCCTCTCATTGCCCTCCCTTAGTTTCCGGATGACGCCGGTAGCCTGTTCAAACGAGGCTATCATGTCGTCCTGCAACCTCGCCGAGCCGGAGATCTGATCTATCTGGCTATGGATGATCGCATGCATGCGCCTGTGACAGTCGTCGCCTGCCCGCGAGAAATTTTCCCAGGCCGCCGCGGCACGGCGGGACATCTCTGCTGCTTCCGCGGCGTGGCCGGACCAGTGTGCTGCATCGACGGCGCGGCCGGACCTCCATGCTGCTTCAGCGGCGCGGCGGGACCTCTATGCTGCTACTTCCGCGCGGCGGGACATGTTGGCTGCTCTCATAGCAAGGCGGGACATCTCTCGTGCTTCCGCTTCCATGCTCGCCTCTCCCTGGTGGCAATATCTCGACCCAGAACTCACGCTGGCCATGGAAGATGCAAGGGAAGGATGCTGAATGACTTGTTTGTTTTTGTGGATGAGGAGTTGAGGAGGAATGTGCGGTCATCTTGGCATACTAGTATTTATAACCGAGTACTAATACACTCCTAAGTGGGAAACCGTTTAGGTTGTGATCGGTGTGAACAGGTTTGCAATTCAATATAGCGTGGAGTAATTTGGAATGTGACGAGACGCAAGCTCAAAATTTATTGACGGTTCTAGTTTCGAAGTGTGGCACTATTCCCGAATGGAGTACTTCTTTTTCTCCTCCCTGCTTTCCGGTTTTATAGGGTTTATCTCAAAATTTTAGTTTTTCCATTTTATAAGGCTCAATTTGGTTGTTCCCCAACACATGGTCAGATTCCAAGGTGCATTAAATCATTGCATGCAAGTATTAAGAGAAAATTAACCAATGCATGTACTTTATGCATGCATGCATTGCAATTAATGCATTGATAAACATATTTTTTGAGAAAAACAATAGCCACGTGGCGAGTTCTAGGCTAGTCTTTTTTTCAGACGCATTAAACCTATCTCTCGGGACTTCTCGCACGCACCATCGTGCCACCCACAAAAACTTGTACTCTGAGTTTAGTAGTACGTTATACAGGAAGAGAAGAGGTGCACGCACGCACTCGTTCTCTCACACACGAGTCTGATTTTTCTCGAAAAGGAGGATGATGACCCCCGGCCTCTGCATCTGGGAGTCACACATGCAAATTATTGAAATATATTGAGTGCAATGCTTTGATGTGTCGCGTCAACTCGTACATCAATGAGAAGTTTGATTATACTCTCCCTCGCGGACTTAACTGCACCTGCCTTTGGCTATATGACAGGTTGGCCACACACCTGTCGGGCCCACCTGTCATACACACAAAGGCAGGAGCGTCCCTCCCTCGCCCATGAGCGTGGTGGCTGGCAACACTAGTAGAAGCTTTCACCACATGCTCTCCCTCCCGCACGCGGTGGACATGCAGAAGTTCAATCGGTGTCAGATGGCCAGAAGCGTACTGTAGTACTCCTCCAGTGCAGTAGTATTCCATCATTGTTCAACTTCCCGAAGAGGCGAAGAGCCAAGCGCAGCCCGGACGCTCGTGTGGCAGTTTCATGTGTAGAGTAGTCTAGGATAGCGTGTACCATGCATGTAAGCTTAAAATCGTTGGGGTCGGCTCCATGCTATGTGGCCGTCTCGAAGTTTAAAATAAATAAATTAAAATAGTCTTCTGGCCCTACCTGAAAACTGCCACGCATACTGCCCGGGAAAAGCCCCGCCCTCAACTTTTAACTACGCGAAAATAGTTCGAGCTTGTTCGTTCTATATAAATACAGTACTTACTGTATGTTTATTCACCCGTGGGGTTGTTCAATGAATGGAGGGACGGGGAGCACAAGTGAACAATACTGTAGTACTACTAGTAGTAAGTAGGAGTCATACAGTAGTCACCTTAAATAGAGAGTTTCTTTTCTTTAATGCCACGTACACAAATTGAAACGCTTGTTGTGGAGAGAAAAAAGATAATCACTCCACTATATATGGACGCAGGGGCCTGAGCGCTTGCTTTACTAGGGTTGCTCTCTTCATTCTCTCATCCTCTCTAGATATAAACAAGACAGCAGTAGCGACATTTTCTCTCTCTCTGCTGACTACTGGTCACAGATCCGGCCGGATCCCTTCGGCCGGTGTGTGTAGAGGACTAAAAGGTGCATCGTTCACGCGGTCATCACCGCCGAGGGAGGAAACCCACAGCTGCCGGAGGGGCCCGATCCTCTGCTCGTGCCGTTCTCTCCGACACATGGCCGGCTCGGGAGGTCCTCCGACCCTTCTTCCTCGCTGCGGTATTGTCCGTAGATCCGACCTGCCGCCGCCGACATCCCGGCGACCCTCAAGTATAAGTTCTTCGAAAGCGGCCTTGCTTTACTGCCCCAGCTCCCCACGTGTCTGCATGTGCATCTTTTTCTACTCCCATCAGCTCTTCCAAAGCCACCTAAATTTTTAGTATTATTAGAGGTAAAGCTACTTCATGCATTCGAATCTAGGGCTTTGTTCAAACAACGAAGAAAGGGGGAAAGTTGTAGCATGAATCTAGGACTTGATTCAAAGAGGAAATAATATGGTGAAAGTAGTAGAGACCGGATACCCAACCGGTCTCTTGGTTGAAAAGGGAAGTAATGGGAAAACGCAGTACAAATTGGATAAGGAACAGATCTATTATTGGTTGAAAAAAGGATAGAAAGTGGCGGCTGGTGGACAAGTCAACAGAGTATGTCCAGGATTAGATTTGCTGCCATCACATAGTAAAAGGTCTCCAGGATTAGATTTGCTGCCCTCACATAGTAAAAGGTCTCAGGATTAGATTTGCTGCCCTCACATAGTAAAAGGTCTCCAGGATTAGATTTTCTGCCCTCACATAGTAAAAGGTCTCCAGGATTAGATTTGCTGCCCTCACATAGTACAAGGTCTCCAGGATTAGATTTGCTGCCCTCACATAGTACAATGGCACTCCTGCTGTTTTCCCCAGTATGATAAGTAAGTTGCTCCTTTACGCTGCTGAGTGTCCTGGTGTCCCGATGGTCCCATGCCCTTAAACCAACTCTTTAGCTGCTGTTGATTTACTGTGTCTGGTAAACAAGCAATGCCACCATTAAAGTAATCCCATATTTGAGGAATCTCATTGTTGATCGTAATGCTTCTGGTAACATGAAACATTGCTAACGTTTTAAAATTTCTACTGTCCTTGCGTGATTGCCATGAACATAATTAAGATGCTTCTTTTCCTTTTGTATATGTTTCGTGTATTCTTATTAACCAGCAACTATTTACTTTCTATCTTTTGGTGCAGATAGGGATATCCATTTCACCTTGTTGATATTGTGACCTTTTGGTGAACTACACAAAACACTTTTTTGGAATGAGTGTCTTGTGCAGTTCAAGTAAAATGTCACGTGGGCAATATCTCTCAATTTTGGTGGAACTGCACAAAATGGTGATTGGAGTTTCCAAAATCTCCGTCAAGTTCTGCTGGTAATCTCATGCAACATTTTATTAGCCTTTGCAAGATGGAGCCGTCACTGTCACCATAATGGCACTTTATTTTAGTGGAACTGCACAAAAGGATAAGAAAATTATAGTTGCACCTTACATGAGCCGGACAGCCAAACTTAATGTTCCTCAATTTTAGTGCAACTACTAAAGAAGAACCTGCCAGCTCACAAGAGCAAGTACTTCTTGCTAGCTGAATGATGCAATCTTTGCTTCATTTCAGGTGAACTGCAGAAAAAGGCGCATGAATTGAATCATGGAACTCCAGGCAGACCTCATCCAAGCATAGCTGGAGGTTGAGTTCAAGGAGGCCGCTATTAAAGCGAAATCATGCTCTCCTGTCTCCTTGTTTGTGCTGTGCAAACAGGAATACTCAACTAGAGATGTTGTGACGGTCAAGAGCATTCGCCAAGTTCTTCGATTGTATGACATGGCTAGCCAAGATGGATTTAATCCCGATATTCACTTTATCAAAAGGCTCTAATGGGTTGGTTCTGAATCTTGCAAGCTGGGAATCAGTGAGATGTGTAGGCATCTTTGTTGTACTTATTATTTGAATCTTATTTTTTTGTTCTGAATCTTGCAAGCTGGGAATCAATGAGATGTGTAGGCATCTTTGTTGTACTTATTATTTGGATCTTATTTGTTGGTTCTGAATCTTGCAAGCTGGGAATCAATGAGATGTGTAGGCATCTTTGTTGTACTTGTTATTTGGATCTTATTTGTTGGTTCTGAATCTTGCAAGCTGGGAAACACGGCATGATGATGCAGAGGAAAACAACCATAACAAACAGTTCAAACTTGGTAGTATTATCTTTGTGAAAGTGCGACAAATGTGCTGATCGTGTGCGTACTGAGAATAATAATTCTAATTGTTGTGCATGTTGATCCTGTGGCATTGATAGAACGAGCGAATGCATTGCTTGTTTTAAGTATAAATTTCTATTAAAGCTAATTAAATTTAAGTAAAGTGACCACTAACTCCTGTTATTGCAGCACCAATACAGACCCGCTCATGAACCGACGTGTGGCCGAGGATTCATCTTCTGTCGGGCGTGCAGCGGACGAGGGAGGGGTAGTAAAATTCACACTCAGCTTACTGTTGTCGCCTGCTAGATATGGACTTCAGCAAGGAATTCCCCTTTGAGTTCGCCGTTCAGTCCTATGGCTGCACCAGGTTCTGGAGCATTCGCCCGTTTCATCGGCATCGCCGACTGCACCTTCGCTACGGTGGAGAGAAGGAAGAACGCGACGATTCGGCCATCTGGTGCAACAAGCTTGTCGACATCCAGAAGCAATACAAGATCATCAGCAACGGGCAGGAGAAGGACTCCGTGGTTGACCTCGCTGAGACCATCATCGACCCCTGATACGCCAACATGAAAGAAGACGACCTGAACACGTGGGAGGTACCTCTGAATCTAGCCTACATAACCTACGCGGCCAAGGACGCATACGCATGCTACGACATGTACAGGCAGATCTTGGACATGAGGGCGTGTCTGCTTCCCGTAACCGATGAGTACACGGACAGCCGCAACGTCATGATCAAGCGTGCCAGGAAGGTCTAGATGTTGTACTTTATCTGTTTATAAGCACCTTTATCATCTGAGTGTTTCATGCATTAGCCTATGTATCGTAATTATCTGTTTTGTCTGAAATATTTCTTTTAAGAACCCATTAATCTGAGTGCTTTTTTAGTGGCTATTTGCTTATGTATGTAAACTAGTTCACTTGTCCGTAAAAAAACTAGTTCACTCGGCTGCCGTTCTTTGAATCTCCTTCCTCCCAACATATTCCCCTCGTCAGGTGGACCCAGCAGGTCTCTGAATTTTCTCCCACTTTCTTTTTCGATGTAAACTGAGTTTTCTCCAGTACTTTCCCCTAGAACCAACTCAACTGTCCCACGTCTAGCCTAACAAATAATAATACCCCACATACTATTAACTCATCAAATTAAAATGATATTTTATTTCATAAGTTGAAAGTTCTTAAAAAATAATAATAATAATTGTTTATATATAACTTGGCAAGTTAACTCCTAGTGATTGCGTACATAAGCTTGCAAAGATTTTACTGACGTGCAATCATGTGTTTATATTTTTATAACATTTCTCCGTCTAGCCCAACATGATATTTTCACCCAGCCCAGCAAGTCCGCGGATTTCAAGAAAAATGCAAATGGGATTTAAACAGGCTGCATAGATGCTACATCATTGTTTCACCCATCCCACCAAATGGACTAAAAAAAATGGACTAACAGTGGGTCCACGGCCACAACCCAGTTTTTTTGTGATTTTCCAAGTAAGTCGCTTTGTAAGGCCTGTTGGGCTGTAAATCTTTCAAGACGAGGAGAGCTTCATTCGGCTGGCTGAGAAAATGGCCCATCAGTAATGAGAAATGGGTTGTACATTTTTAAAACACATCAAACCGACAATTAGTTTCAAATATCTTTTTATCATTTCGAGATTTTAAATTACATTAATTTTTATGCATGGAGAATTTGTTGGATTTTATATTGATATACATTTATTTTTAAAATCAGTTTGAATGTGAGTCCAAATTTCGGGATTAAAAACAGTTCGGACCGCACCGAAATATGCAAAATTTCGTATAATTTTTAACCGTGGCCACAATATGGGCTGTAATGCTAACAAAAAGAATATGGGCTCCAAAAAAATCTTAAGAATTAGCAAATGGGTTGTAAATTATTAGAAATAATGGCAGATGGGATGTATGTTGTTTTCCATAGATTTGAGGCTTTCCTAAATAAAAAGGTTGACGCACAAGCAGTGACTGTTGGATGGCCATCCAACGGCCGTCGTGCTTCTTCAATCTCTGCTCTTCCTGCTCCTGCCGCTCAAACAAGGAAATGCAAGGAAATGCCTCCTTATTACGCGCAAAATAATGATTCCTCCACCTGACATCAGGGACCCACCGAAAGGGCCTCTGTACTTCATGAGAAAAACGTTACCGCCACTAACAGCTCGGACCCACCAGCTATATCTTCGCACGCAAGGAAGTGCCTACTTATTACGCACAAAAAAATGAATACTCCCCTGTTAGCTGGGACCCAGTATAGTGGCAGGCTGACTTGTGGGCCTACTAAGTTAAAGGGGACGGAGGGCTTTGTCAACTTAGTCAATATGCATGATTCTAGCTCCAGTGACCGTACGATGTCCATCCAACGACCGTAGTGCTTCTTCAACCTCTGGTCTTCTTACTCCAGCCGCCCAAACCAGCGTCGGTCGTGCCTCGTGCTCCTGCCTCCCGTGGCCGGCTGCGATGCGGCGGAGGCCTCACTGCCCCTACTACTCCCACCGCTGGCCAGGCCATCCCTCTACTCACCCACACCCCCTGTTATTCTACAGCGACGACAGCCTCACACCGCAGCGAACCAGTGAACCCTCGTACTCCTCTACGCGTGGGCATCCACTGCCACGTCTTCCCCGGCTCTACGTCGTCCCCTTCCTGGGCCTCGCCGTTGTCAACCGCCCTGGTGCTCCCGGCGCGGCGTGGTCAACGTGGTCAAGGAACGACTTCCATCGAACGTGGACTGTACATGGAGAGGCTGACAGCTGGGTCCACGGCCGCAGCAAGGAAGTGCCTCCTTATTACGTGCAAAATAATTATTCCTCCACCTAACAACGGGGACCCACCGGACAGTCCATCGTATTTTGCGAAAAAAATGTTTCCCCCTGACTGTTGGGACCCACCAGCTACATCTTCGCACGCAAGGAAGTGCGTCCAAAAAAAACGATTCGCCCACTGACTGTTGGGACCCACCAGCTACATCTTCACACGCAAGGAAGTGCGTCCGGGCAAAAAAACGATTCTCCCCCTGATGCTGGGACCCACCAGCTACATCTTTGCAGGCAAGGAAGTGTCTGACAGTCGGGACCCACCTAGTCGAAGCGTACATATCGTTGTCATTCTGGTCGTGAACGTGTACGTACATATATACTGGTGGATGTAGAGGCGCGCACGTGTCGTAGTAGAGGCGCGCACATGTCGTAGTAGAGGCGCACACGTGTCGTAGTAGAGGCGCGTACGTGTCGTAGTAGAGGCGCGCACGTAGCATGTACACGTTCGTACAATGGCCAGGGTGCAAGAAAGAAAATACGGCCACGTATGTGTACATACGGGCGGGGTCTCGAATGTCTACTCGCGCAAACATACGGCCAGGGCTCGTGTACATGGCTGGGTCGGAACGGAGAAACAACGTCGTCGTCGTGTTCATGGGGAGGCAACGAAATGCGTCGTGTTCATGGGGAGGCAACGGAATGCGTCGCGTTCATCGGGAGGCAACGGAACGCGTGGGAGCCAACCGGCTGGGTCGGAACGGAATGCATGGTCGTGTTCATCGGGAGGGCTTGAATGGAACAGGCGATGGAAACGAGGCCTGGCATACCGCACAACGAAGGAAACAGACCTCCTACGTTCGGAACAGGGTCCTATTGATCAGGAGGGGTCTGGCGTACCGCAAATAGAGGAAACAGACCTCCTACGGTCGAAACAGGGGTCCTGTTGATCGAGAGGGGTGTGGCGTACCGCAAAACGGACGAAACGGACCTCCTACGGTCGAAACGGGGGTCCTGTTGAGCGGAAGGGGTGTGGCGTACCGCAAAACAGACGAAACGGACCTCCTACGGTCGAAACGGGGGTCCTGTTCATCGGGAGGGGTGTGGCGTACCGCAAAACAGGACTCCACGGGATACTGTTCCTCTCACCATCGACCTCATCCAGCCTCCACGGGCTATCGTCGACCTCCTCCAGCCTCCACGGGCTCCTGTTCATCCAGCCTCCACCGCGCGCTACTCCACCGATTACTATTCAACCACCCCTCCACCGTCTACTGTTCATCCATCCCTCGACCCCACGGGGTCCTGTTCAACCACCCCCCACGGGCACCCTGATACGTCCATTTTGCATCATGCTTTTATATCAATATTTATTGCATTATGGGCTGTTATTTCACATTATGGCACAATACTTATGGCTATTCTCTCTTATTTTACAAGGTTTACATAAGGAGGGAGAATGCCGGCAGCTGGAATTCTGGGCTGGAAAAGGAGCAAATATTAGAGACCTATTCTGCACAACTCCAAAAGTCCTGAAACTCCACGGAATACCTTATAATAAATAATGAAAAATCCTCGCCAAAGATGAACACCAGGGGGCCCACACCCTGCTCACGAGGGTGGGGGGCGCCCCCCCTAGGGCGCGCCCCCTACCTCGTGGGCCCCTGGTGGCTCTCCGATGACCATCTTCTCCTATATGAAGTCTTTCGTCGGAAAAAAAAATAAGAAGCAACCTTTCGGGACGAAACTCTGCCACCACGAGGCGGAACCTTGGCGGATCCAATCTAGAGCTCCGGCAGAGCCGTTCTGCCGGGGAACCTTCCCTCCCGGAGGGGGAAATCATCGCCATCGTCATCACCAACGCTCCTCTCATCGGGAGATGGCAATCTCCATCAACATCTTCATCATCACCATCTCATCTCAAAACCCTAGTTCATCTCTTTTATCCAATTCTTGTCTCCAAGTCCGGGATTGGTGCTAGTAGGTTGCTAGTAGTGTTAATTACTCCTTGTAGTTGATGCTAGTTGGTTTAGTTGGTGGAAGATCATATGTTCAGATCCTTTATGCATATTATTACCCCTCTTATTATGAACATGAATATGCTTTGTGAGTAGTTACATTTGTTCCTGAGGACAAGGGAGAAGTCTTGCTATTAGTAGTCATGCGAATTTGGTATTCGTTCGATATTTTGATGAGATGTATGTTGTCTAGCCTCTAGTGGTGTTATGTGAACGTCGACTACATAACACTTCACCATTATTTGGGCCTAGAGGAAGGCATTGGGAAGTAATAAGTAGATGATGGGTTGCTAGAGTGAGAGAAGCTTAAACCCTAGTTTATGCGCTGCTTCGTAAGGGGCTGATTTGGATCCATATGTTTCATGCTATGGTTAGGTTTACCTTAATACTTTTGTTGTAGTTGCGGATGCTTGCAATAGAGGTTAATCATAAGTGGGATGCTTGTTCAAGTAATAACAGCACCCAAGCACCGGTCCACCCACATATCAAATTATCAAAGTACCGAACGCGAATCATATGAACGTGATGAAAACTAGCTTGACGATATGACCATGTTTCCTCGGGAGCGCTTTTCCTTATATAAGAGTTTGTCCAGGCTTGTCCTTTGCTACAAAAAGGACTGGGCCACCTTGCTGCACTTTATTTACTTTTGTTACTTGTTGCTCGTTACAAATTATCTCACCACAAAACTATCTGTTACCACTTATTTCAGTACTTGCAGAGAATACCTTGCTGAAAACCGTTTATCATTTCCTTCTGCTCCTCGTTGGGTTCGACACTCTTACTTATCAAAAGTACTACGATAGATCCCCTATACTTGTGGGTCATCAAGACTCTTTTCTGGCGCCGTTTCCGGGGAGTGAAGCGCCTTTGGTAGGTGGAATTTGGTAAGGAAAAATTTATATAGTGTGTTGAAATTTACTGTCACTTGTTACTATGGAAAGTAATCCTCTGAGGGGCTTGTTCGGGGTATCTTCACCCCGACCAGTAGAGCAAAGAGTTGCTCCTCAACCTACTGAACCTATTGAAAATGAAATTCCTTATGAGTATCCTTCGAGTATGATAGGAAAACTGCTAGCTAACCCTTTTACAGGAGATGGAACAAAGCATCCTGATGAACACCTAATATATGTGGATGAAGTTTGTGGATTATTTAAGCTTGCAGGTATGCCCGATGATGTTGCTAAGAAGAAGGTATTCCCTTTATATTTGAAGGGAGACGCATTGACATGGTATAGGCTATGTGATAATATGGGATCATGGAACTATAGCAGATTGAAATTGGAATTTCATCAAAAGTATTACCCTATGCATCTTGTTCATCGTGATCGCAATTATATATATAATTTTTGGCCTCACGAAGGAGAAAGCATTGCTCAAGCTTGGGGGAGGCTTAAATCAATGTTATATTCATGCCCCAATCATGAGCTTCCAAGAGAAACAATTCTTCAAAAAATTTATGCTCGGCTTTCTGAAAATAATCGCACCATGCTCGATACTTCTTGTGCTGGCTCTTTTATGATGAAGACTATTGGATTTAGATGGGATTTATTGGATAGAATTAAACGGAACTCTGAAGATTGGGACCTCGACAAAGGTAAGGAGTCAGGTATGACACCTAAGTTTGATTGTGTTCAATCTTTTATGGATACCGATATTTTCCGTCAGTTTAGCAGTAAATATGGACTTGATTCTGAGATAGTAGCTTCTTTCTGTGAGTCTTTTGTTACTTATGTTGATCTCCCTAAGGAGAAGTGGTTTAAATATCATCCTCCCATAGAAGTAAAAGTAGCTGCACCTATTAAAGTTGAAGAAAAGACTGTCACTTATAATGATCCTATTGTTCCTACTTGTTATGTTGAGAAACCACCTTTCCCTTTTAGGATAAAGGATCATGCAAAAGCTTCAACTGTGGTTCATAAAAGCAATATTAAAACATATACACCTCTTGAGCAAGTTAAAGTTGAACCTAATATTGCTATTGTTAAAGATCTCTTGTCTGATAATATAGATGGACATGTTATTTATTTCTGTGATGAAACTGCTAGAATTGCTAAACCCCGTGATACAGATAAACCTAGACCTGTGATAGGCATGCCTGTTATTTCTGTTAAAATAGGAGATCATTGTTATCATGGCTTATGTGATATGGGTGCTAGTGCTAGTGCAATACCTATTGACTTATACAACGAAATTATGCATGATATTGCACCTATTGAGTTAGAAGATATTGATGTCACAATTAAACTTGCTAATAGAGATACTGTTTCACCAATGGGAATTGTTAGAGATGTTGAAGTCTTGTGTGGGAAAACTAAATATTCTGTTGATTTTCTTGTTCTTGGTTCCCCACAAGATAGCTTTTGTCCCATTATATTTGGTAGACCCTTCTTAAATACTGTTAATGCTACCATAGATTGCACAAGGGATGTTGTTACTGTCGGCTTAGATGATATGACTCATGAATTTAATTTCTCTAAATTTAGTAAACAACACCATGAAGAAGAATTGCCTAGTAAGGATGAAATTATTGGTCTTGCTTCTATTGCCGTACCTCCTAGTGATCCTTTATAACAATATTTGCTAGACCATGAGAATGGTATGTTTATGAATGAAAGAAGGGAAATAGATGAAATATTCTTTAAACAGGAACCTATTCTGAAACACAATTTGCCTGTTCAAATCCTAGGGGATCCCCCTCCACCTAAGGGTGATCCCGTGTTTGAGCTTAAACCATTGCCTGATAATCTTAAATATGCTTATCTTGATGAAAAGAAGATATATCCTGTTATTATTAGTGCTAACCTTTCAGAGCATGAAGAAGAAAGATTATTGAAAACTCTGAAGAAGCACCGTGATTCTATTGGATATACTCCTGATGATCTTAAGGTCATTAGTACCACTCTATGTCAACATAAAATAAATTTGGAAGTAGATGCCAAACCAGTTTGTGATCCTCAACGAAGTCTGAATCCTAAAATGAAAGAAGTGGTAAGAAAAGAAATACTAAAGCTTCTGGAGGCAGGTATAATTTATCCCGTTGCTAATAGTCAGTGGGTAAGTCATGTTCATTGTGTCCCTAAGAAGGGAGGCATTACTGTTGTTCCTAATGATAAAGATGAATTGATTCCACAAAGAATTATTACAGGTTATAGGATGGTAATTGATTTCCGCAAATTAAATAAGGCTACTAAGAAAGATCATTACCCCTTACCTTTTATCGATCAAATGCTAGAAAGATTATGCAAACATACACATTATTGCTTTCTAGATGGTTATTCTGGTTTCTCTCAAATACATGTGTCAGCTAAAGATCAATCAAAGACTACTTTTACATGCCCTTTTGGTACTTTTGCTTATAGACGTATGCCTTTTGGTTTATGTAATGCACCTACTACCTTTCAAAGATGCATGATGGCTATATTCTCTGACTTTTGTGAAAAGATTTGTGAGGTTTTCATGGACGACTTTTCCGTCTATGGATCCTCTTTTGATGATTGCTTGAGCAATCTTGATTGAGTTTTGCAGAGATGTGAAGAAAATAATCTTGTCTTGAATTGGGAAAAGTGCCACTTTATGGTTAATGAGGGTATTGTCTTGGGGAATAAAGTTTCTGAAAGAGGTATTGAAGTTGATAAAGCCAAGGTTGATGCTATTGAAAAGATGCCATGTCCCAAGGACATCAAAGGTATAAGAAGTTTCCTTGGTCACCCCGGATTTTATAGGAGGTTCATTAAGGACTTCTCAAAAATTTCTCGGCCTCTGACTAATTTATTACAAAAGGATATACCATTTGTCTTTGATGATTATCGTGTAGAAGCATTTGAAATACTTAAGAAAGCATTAGTCTCTGCACCTATTGTTCAGCCGCTTGATTGGAATTTACCCTTTGAAATTATGAGTGATGCTAGTGACTATGCTGTAGGTGCTGTTCTAGGACAAAGAGTTGATAAGAAATTAAATGTTATCCATTATGCTAGTAAGACCCTAGACAATGCTCAAAGAAATTATGCTACTACTGAAAAAGAACTTTTAGCAGTTGTATTTGCTTGTGATAAGTTCAGACCTTATATTGTTGATTCTAAAGTAACTATCCACACTGATCATGCTGCTATTAAATATCTTATGGAGAAGAAAGATGCTAAACCTAGACTTATTAGATGGGTTCTCTTGCTACAAGAATTTGATTTGCATATTATTGATAGAAAAGGAGCCGAGAACCCCGTTGCAGACAACTTATCTAGGTTAGCGAATGTTCATGATGAGCCACTACCTATTGATGATAGCTTTCCTGATGAACAATTAAATGTCATAAGTACTTCTCGTAGTACCCCTTGGTATGCTGATTATGCTAATTACATAGTTGCTAAATTTATACCACCTAGCTTCACATACCAACAAAAGAAAAAGTTCTTCTATGATTTGAGACATTAATTTTGGGATAACCCACATCTTTATAAAGAAGGAGTAGATGGTGTTATTAGACATTGTGTACCTAAGCATTAACAGGAACAGATCCTATGCAAGTGCCACTCCGAAACTTATGGGGGACACCACGCGGGAGATAGAACTGCACATAAGGTATTGCAATCCGGTTTTTATTGGCCTACTCTCTTCAAGGATGCCTGTAAGTTTGTCCTATCTTGTGATGAATGTCAAAGAATTGGTAATATTAGTAGACGTCAAGAAATGCCTATGAATTATTCACTTGTTATTGAACCGTTTGATGTTTGGGGCTTTGATTATATGGGACCTTTTCCTGCCTCTAATGGATATACACATATTTTAGCTGCTGTTGATTATGTTACTAAGTGGGTAGAAGCTATTCGAACTAGTAGTGCTGATCATAACATTTCTATTAAAATGCTTAAAGAAGTTATTTTTCCGAGGTTTGGAGTCCCTAGATATTTAATGACTGATGGTGGTTCACATTTTATTCATGGTGCTTTCCGTAAAATGCTTGCTAAATATGACGTCAATCATAGAATTGCATCTTCGTATCACCCACAGTCTAGTGGTCAAGTAGAATTGAGTAATAGAGAACTCAAATTAATTTTGCAAAAGACTGTCAATAGGTCTAGAAAGAATTGGTCCAAGAAACTTGATTATGCATTATGGGCCTATAGAACTGCATATAAAAATCCTATGGGTATGTCTCCGTATAAAATGGTCTATGGAAAAGGATGTCACTTACCTCTTGAACCAGAACACAAGGTTTATTGGGCTATTAAAGAACTAAATTATGATTTTAAACTTGCCGGTGAGAAGAGGTTATTTGATATTAGCTCACTTGATGAATGGAGAACCCAAGCTTATGAAAATGCCAAGTTGTTTAAAGAAAAGGTTAAAAGATGGCATGACAAAAGGATACAAAAGCGTGAGTTTAATGTAGGTGATTATGTATTAAGATTTTTTGCAGGAAAACTTCTCTCTAAATGGGAAGGCCCCTATGTTATCGAGGAGGTCTATCGTTCCGGTGCCATAAAAATCAACAACTTCGAAGGCACAAATCCAAAGGTGGTTAATGGTCAAAGAATCAAACATTATATCTCAGGTAACCCCATAAATGTTGAAACCAATATTATTGAAATCGTAACCCCAGAGGAATACATAAGGGACACTTTCTAGAACGTTTCAGACTCCGAAAAGGAATAGGTATGTGGTACGGTAAGTAAACCGACTCCAAAACAATTTTTAAGGCAATATTTCTCCATTTTGGAATATTTAGAAAAATAGAAAATTAAGTAGCAGTCCGGGAAGGACACGAGGGCCCCACGAGGGTGGAGGGCGCGCCCCTACCTCGTGAGCTCCTCGTGTGCCGTCCAAACTCCGTTTTCTTGCACGATACGTATTTTGGTCGGTAAAAATTCACTATATATTCTCCCGAAGGTTTTGACTCCCGTATCACGCAAAAATCTCCTGTCTTTGTTTCGAGCTGTTTTCTGTCAGGGTTGTCAAGGCCAGGCACTATGTCGTCTCCCTCCTCCTCCAACCATGAGGGCAACGATGCTTGGCTAATGAAGATAGAGCTGAAGAGAGAAGAACCTATGGAGATCAACAAGGATGAAGGGATCAAGAAGGCCATGGAGGACCAAGTTCCAGCAACAGAAGACACCCTTCAACTAGATCATAATCTTTTTACCCCTACAGAAATCGAAGCTTTCAAGATGATTGAGTTGGCTCGTATACAAAATAAGTATCTCACATGTGAATTTTTTTTGTTGAAGGAGCATATCATCGCACTCAAGGGCATTATCCGCAAGTTAGAAGACCTCCTACGCTCGATGTGCGACTATCCGTCATCAACAACCCCACCTTCTTCACCAACAAAGGAGACATAATCACATGGGTATGGGAACTCCCCTTGGCAACTGCCAAGCTTGGGGGAGGTGCCCCGCTATCGTATCACCATCACTCTTATCTTTACCGTTTTTCTTAGTTTGATCCTTTTGGTAATATTTTGATCTAGTAGAATAAAAGTTCTTAGTATGATCTAGTTTTGAGTTTTGCCTTATGATCTCTCTATGTAATTGAGTCCGTGAGCTATATAATAAAGATTAGTGTTGAGTCAAGGGCTCGATTTTCTTGCTATGATCTTGGGTGAATAAAAGAAAAGAGAAAAAGAATAAAAAGAAACAAAAGTTCATATTGATCTTATTGATAGTAATGACTTCACATAGAAAGAGTGTGATGATTAAAAGTTGTTGGGAGTTGGCAGACATAGCTTTGGTCATCGTTGCAATTAATAAGAAGTAATAAGGAAAGAGAGGTTTCACATATAAATATACTATTATTGGCATCTTTTATGATTGGGAGCATTCATCAAAATATGACATGCTAAAGAGTTGATGTTGGACAAGGAAGACAACGTAATGGGTTGTGTTTTCTTATATCTGAGATAAAGTATGTTGTCATGGATCATCCAACATGTTGAGCTTGCCTTTCCCCCTCATGCTAGCCAAATCCTCAGCACCAAGTAGAGATACTACTTGTGCTTCCATATATCCTTAAACCAGTTTTGCCATGAGAGTCCACCATATCTACCTATGGATTGAATAAGATCCTCCAAGTAAGTTGTCATCGGTGCAAAGCAATAAAAATTGCTCTCTAAATATGTATGATTGATTGGTGTGGGAGAAATAAGCTTTATACGATCTTGTGATGTGGAAGTAATAAAAGCGAGGGACTGCATAATAAAGGTTCATATCACAAGGGCAATATATAGTGACGTTCTTTCGCATTAAGATTTTGTGCATCCAACCATAAAAGCGCATGGCAACCTCTGCTTCCCTCTGCGAAGGGCCTATCTTTTATTATTATCTTCTACCTTATGCAAGTGTCATGGTGATCTTCACCTTTCCTTTTTACATTTTATCCTTTGGCAAGCCCAGTGTGTTGGAAAGATCCTGATAGATATATCTAATTGGATGTAGGGGAGCATGAGTTATTATTGTTGACATTACCCTTGAGGTAAAAGGTTGTGTGGCGAAACTATAAGCCCCTATCTTTCTCTGTTTCCGATTAAAACTCCGTAACCACAAGTATTGCACGAGTGTTAGCAATTATGAAGGACTAGATGATAGTTGATTATGTGGACTTGATTTTTAGCTCTGACATAGACTCTTTCTGATTTTATGATAAATTGCAATTGTTTCAATGACTGAGGTTATAATTTGTTGGTTCTCAATAAGGTTTCTGATTCATACTTTTGCATTGTGAATAGATCATCACTTGAACATAAGTAATCATATGACAATATCTATGTATGTTGCTGTTATGAGAATAATCATGATGCCCTCATGTCCGTATTTTATTTTTATCGATGCCTCTACCTCTAAACATGGGGACATATTTATTGTTATCGGCTTTCGCTTGAGGACAAGCGAGGTCTAAGCTTGGGGGAGTTGATACGTCCATTTTGCATAATGCTTTTATATCGATATTTATTGCATTATGGGCTGTTATTTCACATTATGTCACAATACTTATGGCTATTCTCTCTTATTTTACAAGGTTTACATAAGGAGGGAGAATGCCGGCAGCCGGAATTCTGGGCTGGAAAAGGAGCAAATATTAGAGACCTATTCTACACAACTCCAAAAGTCCTGAAACCCCACGGAATACCTTATAATAAATAATGGAAAATCCTCGCCAAAGATGAAGACCAGGGGGCCCACACCCTGCTCACGAGGGTGGGGGGCGCCCCCCTAGGGCGCGCCCCCTACCTCGTGGGCCCCCTGGTGGCTCTTCGATGACCATCTTCTCCTATATGAAGTCTTTCATCGGGAAAAAAATAAGAAGCAACCTTTCGGGACGACACTCCGCCGCCACAAGGCGGAACCTTGGCGGATCCAATCTAGAGCACCGACAGAGCTGTTCTTCCGGGGAAACTTCCCTCCCGGAGGGGGAAATCATCGCCATCGTCATCACCAACGCTCCTCTCATCGGGAGAGGGCAATCTCCATAAACATCTTCATTAGCACCATCTCATCTCAAAACCCTAGTTCATCTCTTGTATCCAATTCTAGTCTCCAAGTCCGGGATTGGTGCTAGTAGGTTGCTAGTAGTGTTAATTACTCATTGTAGTTGATGCTTGTTGGTTTAATTGGTGGAAGATCATATGTTCAGATCCTTTATGCATATTATTACCCCTCTTATTATGAACATGAATATGCTTTGTGAGTAGTTACGTTTGTTCCTGAGGACAAGGGAGAAGTCTTGCTATTAGTAGTCATGCGAATTTGGTATTCGTTCGATATTTTGATGAGATGTATGTTGTCTAGCCTCTAGTGGTGTTATGTGAATGTCGACTACATAACACTTCACCATTATTTGGGCCTAGAGGAAGGCATTGGGAAGTAATAAGTAGATGATGGGTTGCTAGAGTGACAGAATCTTAAACCCTAGTTTATGCATTGCTTCGTAAGGGGCTGATTTGGATCCATATGTTTCATGCTATGGTTAGGTTTACCTTAATACTTTTGTTGTAGTTGCGGATGCTTGCAATAGAGGTTAATCATAAGTGGGATGCTTGTTCAAGTAAGAACAGCACCCAAGCACCGGTCCACCCACATATCAAATTATCAAAGTACCGAACGTGAATCATATGAACGTGATGAAAACTAGCTTGACGATATTCCCATGTGTCCTCGGGAGCGCTTTTCCTTATATAAGAATTTGTCCAGGCTTGTCCTTTGCTACAAAAAGGATTGGGCCACCTTGCTGCACTTTATTTACTTTTGTTACTTGTTGCTTGTTACAAATTATCTCACCACAAAACTATCTGTTACCACTTATTTCAGTACTTGCAGAGAATACCTTGCTGAAAACCGTTTATCATTTCCTTCTGCTCCTCGTTGGGTTCAACACTCTTACTTATCGAAAGTACTACGATAGATCCCCCTATACTTGTGGGTCATCACACGCCTCCATCGTCTACTGTTCATCCAGCCCTCCACCACACCACGGGGTCCTGTTCATCCAGAGGCAACACCACTGCTCACTGTTCATCCAAACCCCCCTGCAACGCTCACTGTTCATCCCAGAGGCAGCATCGATCGGCTTTAGTTAGCAGCAGTAGCGAAGGAATCGCACGATCGGGTTCAGTTAAAAGCCATCGATCGATCGCTCGGGTTCAGTAACGCGTAGCCTACATTGCAATCGCTCGGGTTGAGTTAGAGCCCAACGCCTCGCTCGGCTTCAGTTAGAGCCAACACCTCGCACACACACGCGTACGTGTACGAGAGAAACGCGCATCGCTCAGCCCCCGACCTCCCACCATAACCGGGAACTCCCCGAAATTTTCCTCCCCCTCGCTTCTACCATGGTTTTTTCCGTCATGGATGGCCCAAAGAATGTCATGCAGCTGCGTCTCCGGCCCGCCCAAGACGAAAAGCCCATTTTTTGTCATGATTTTTTGTCATAGAAGTAGGAGTCCACCACATCTATGATGATACCGGGTTTTGTCACAATTATCGTCATAGAAGTGTCATATGTATGACAGAAAAAAAATTCGTTCAGCCCAAAATGTCACGGATGTGTCTTTTTTTTGTAGTGTAGGGGGCTGGTTCCCACCCATATTCAGCCCACTAAGTCCTCCGAGGCAGGTGGCCCCACCCGGTGGACCCCCGAACACCTTTCGGTGGTCCCAGTACAATACTGATAACCCCCGAAACCATTCCGGCGATTGAAACTGGACTTCCCATATATAAATCTTCACCTTCAAACCATTCCGGAACTCCTGGTGATGTCCAGGATCTCATCGGGGACTCCTAACGACCTTCGGTAACCACATACCATTTCCCATAACAACTCTAGTGTTACCGAACCTTAAGTGTGTAGACCCTACGGGTTCGGCAACCATGCAGACATGACCGAGACATCTCTCCGGCCAACAACCAACAGCGGGATCTGGATACCCATGTTGGCTCCCACATGTTCCACGATGATCTCATCGGACCATGATGTCGGGGATTCAATCAACCCCGTATACAATTCCCTTTGTCCATCGGTATGTTACTTGCCCGAGATTCAATCGTCGGTATCCCCATACCTCGTTCAATCTCGTTACCGGCAAGTGGTACCTCTTGAGCATGCGTTGGTTTTCCCTTGAATAGGAAAGGGTGATGCAGCAAATCAGCGTAAGTATTTCCCTCAGTTTTTGAGAGCCAAGGTATCAATCCAGTAGGAGACCACGCGTGAGTCACCTCGTACCTACACAAACAAATAAGAACCTCGCAACCAGCGCGATAAAGGGATTGTCAATCCCTTCACGGCCACTTGCAAGAGTGAGATATGATAGAGATAATAATAATAAGATAAATATTTTTGGTATTTTTATGATATAAATTGAAAGTAAAGATTGCAATATAAAATAGATTGGAAACTTGTATGATGGAAAATAGACCCGGGGGCCATAGGTTTCACTAGTGGCTTCTCTCAAGATAGCATAAGTATTACGGTGGGTGAACAAATTACTGTCGAGCAATTGATAGAAAAGTGAATAATTATGAGAATATCTAGGCATGATCATGTATATAGGCATCACGTCCGCGACAAGTAGACTGAAACAATTCTGCATCTACTACTATTACTCCACACACCGACCGCTATCCAGCATGCATCTAGAGTATTAAGTTCATAAGAATAGAGTAACGCCTTAAGCAAGATGACATGATGTAGAGGGATAAACTCAACCAATATGATATAAACCCCATATTTTTATCCTCAATGGCAACAATACAATACGTGTCGTTTCCCTTTCTGTCACTGGGATCGAGCACCGCAAGATTGAACCCAGAGCTACGCACTTCTGCCATTGCAAGAAATATCAATCTAGTAGGCCAAACCAAACTGATAATTCGAAGAGACTTGCAAAGATAAACCAATCATACATAAAAGAATTCAGAGAAGATTCAAATATTGTTCATAGATAGACTTGATCATAAACCCACAATTCATCGGATCTCGACAAACACACCGCAGAAAGAGTTACATCAAATAGATCTCCAAGAGAATCGAGGAGAACTTTGTATTGAGATCCAAAGAGTGAGAAGAAGCCATCTAGCTACTAGTTATGGACCCGAAGGTCTGAGGTAAACTACTCACACATCATCGGAGGAGCCATGGAGTTGATGTAGAGGCCCTCTGTGATCAATGCCCTCTCTGGCGGAGCTCCGAAAAAGGCCCCAAGATGGGATCTCTTGGGTATAGAAGGTTGCGACGGTGGAAACAGGGTTTCGTAGTGCTCCTGGATGTTTGCGGGGTATGTGAATATATATAGGAGGAAGAAGTAGGACGGTGGAGCCACGAGGGGCCCATGAGGGTGGAGGGCGCGCCCAGGGGGGTAGACGCACCCCCTGCCTCGTGGCCGCCTCGTTGATTGCTTGACGTCCACTCCATGTCCTCTGGATCACGTTTGTTCCAAAAATCACGGTCCCGAAGGTTTCATTCCGTTTGGACTCCGTTTGATATTCCTTTTCTATGAAACACTGAAATAGGCAAAAAAACCCAGCAATTTGGGCTGGGCCTCCGGTTAATAGTTTAGTCCCATAAATAATATAAAAGTGTAAAATAAAGCCCATTAACATCCAAAACAGATAATATAATAGCATGGAACAATCAAAAATTATAGATACGTTGGAGACATATCGAGCATCCCCAAGCTTAATTCCTGCTCGTCCTCGAGTAGGTAAATGATAAAAACAGAATATTTGATGTGGAATGCTTTCTAGAATATTTTTTAAAGTATTTTGCTCTATTGTGGCATGAATGTTCAGATCCGAAAGATTCAAGTTAAAAGTTTATTGTTGACATAAAAATAGTAATACTCCAAGTATGCCAATCAAGCAATTATGTCTTATCAAAATACCATAGCCAAAGAAAACGTATCCCTACAAAGTCATATAGTTTGGCCATGCTTCATTTTCGTCACACAAAATGCTCTCATCATGCACAACCCCGATGACAAGCCAAGCAATTGTTTCATACTTAGCCTTTTCAAACTCTTTCAACTTTTACGAAATATATGAGCGCTAGCCATGGACATAGCACTATGGGTGGAATAGAATATGATGATTGAGGTTGTGTGAGAAGACAAAAAGGGAGAAAGTCTCACATTGACGCGGCTAATCAATGGGCTATGGAGATGCCCACCGATTGATGTCAATGCAAGGAGTAGGGATTGCCATGCAACGGATACACTAGAGCTATAAATATGTGAAAGCTCATCAAAGAAACTAAGTGGGTGTGCATCCAACTCGCTTGCTCACGAAGACCTAGGGCATTTGAGGAAGCCCATCATTGGAATATACAAGCCAAGTTCTATAATGAAAAATTTCCACTAGTATATGAAAGTGACAAAATAAGAGACTCTCTATCATGAAGATCATGGTGCTACTTTGAAGCACAAGTGTGGAGAAAGGATAGTAACATTGTCCCTTCTCTCTTTTTCTCTCATTTATATTTTTTCCTTTTTTATTTGGGCCTTCTTTATTTTTCTTTTCTTTTGGCCTCTTTTCTTTCTTTTCGTCCGGAGTCTCATCCCGACTTGTGGGGGAATCATAGTCTCCATCATCCTTTCCTCACATGGGACAATGCTCTAATGATGATCATCACACTTTTATTTTCTTACAACTCAAGAATTACAATTTTATACTTAGAACAAAATAGGACTCTATGTGAATGCCTCCGGAAGTATACCGGGATTGCGATGAATCAAGAGTGACATGTATAAAAAAATATGAACGGTGGCTTTGCCACAAATACGATGTCAACTACATGATCATGCAAAGCAATATGACAATGATGATGCGTGTCATAATAAATGGAACGGTGGAAAGTTGCATAGCAATATATCTCGAAATGGCTATGGAAATGCCATAATAGGTAGGTATGGTGGCTGTTTTGAGGAAGATATAAGGAGGCTTATGTGTGATAGGGCGTATCATATCACGGGGTTTGGATGCACCGGCGAAGTTTGCACCAACTATCAAGGTGAGAAAGAGCAATGCATGGTACCAAAGAGGCTAGCAATGATAGAAGGGTGAGAGTGCGTATAATCCATGGACTCAATATTAGTCATAAAGAACTCACATACTTATTGCAAAAATCTACAAGTCATCAAAACCAAGCACAATGTGCATGCTCCTAGGGGGATAGATTGGTAGGAAAAGACCATCGCTCGTCCCCGACCGCCACTCATAAGGAAAGCAATCAAAGAACACCCCATGCTGCAAATTTGTCACATAACGTTCACCATACGTGCATGATACAAGACTTGCCAACTTCAACACAAGTATTCATCAATTTCACAATTACTCAACTAGCACACTTCTAATATTACCACCTTTATATCTCAAAACCATCTATCAAGCATCCAACTTCTCCTAGCATTTAAAATTTATAACCAAAGTGAATTACCAAGCTGTTCTAAATAATTCTCAAAATGATATAAGTGAAGCATGAGATATCAATTATTTCTATAAAATAGAACCAACGCCGTGCTCTAAAAGATATAAGCGAAGCACTAGAGCAAAAACTATATAGCTCAAAAGATATAAGTGAAGCACATAGAGTATTCTAATAAATTCCAATTCATGTGTGTCTCTCCCAAAAGGTGTGTACAACAAGGATGATTGTGGTAAACTAAAACGCAAAGACCCAAATCATACAAGACGCTCGAAGCAAAACACATATCATGTGGCGAATAAAAATATAGCTCAAAGTAAAGTTATTGATGGACGAAGACGAAAGAGGGGATGCCTTCCGGGGCATCCCCAAGCTTAGGCTTTTTGGTGTCCTTGGATTTTACCTTGGGTGCCTTGGGCATCCCCAAGCTTAGGCTCTTGCCACTCCTTGTTCCATAATCCATCAAATGCTTACCCAAAACTTGAAAACTTCACAACACAAAACTTGAAAGAAAATCTTCGTGAGCTTCGTTAGTAAAAGAAAACAAACCACCACTTCAAGGTACTGTGATGAACTCATTCTTGATTTATATTGGTGTTAAACCTAATGTATTCCAACTTTTCTATGGTTCATAAACTCTATTACTAGCCATAGATTCATCAAAATAAGCAAACAACACACGAAAAACAGAATCTATCAAAAACAGAACAGTCTGTAGTAATCTGTAGGTTTCGAATACTTCTGGAACCCCAAAAATTCTAAAATAAATTTCTGGACATGAGTAATTTATCTATTAATCATCTTAAAAAATAATTAACTAAATAGCACTCTCCAGTAAAAAATGGCAGCAATTCTCGTGAGCGCTAAAGTTTCTGTTTTTTACAGCAAGATCAAAAAGACTTTCCCCAAGTCTTCCCAATGGTTCTACTTGGCACAAACACTGATTAAACACAAAAACACAACCAAAACAGAGGCTAGATAAATTATTTATTACTAAACAGGAGCAAAAAGCAAGGAATAAAAATAAAATTGGGTTGCCTCCCAACAAGCGCTATCGTTTAACGCCCCTAGCTAGGCATAAAAGCAAGGATAGATCTAGGTATTGCCATCTTTGGTAGGCAATCGATAAGTGGATCTCATAATAGATTCATGGTAATTTAATTTTCTTTCTAGGGAAGTGTTCCATGCCTTTCCTTAATGGAAATTGGAATTTAATATTCCCTTCAATCATATCAATAATTGCACCAATCGTTCTAAGGAAAGGTCTACCAAGAATAATAGGACATGAAGGATTGCAATCTATATCAAGAACAATGAAATCTACGGGCACATAATTCCTATTTGCAACAATAAGAACATCATTAATCTTTCCCATAGGTTTCTTAATGGTGGAATCCGCAAGGTGCAAGTTTAAAGAACAATCATCAAATTCACGGAAACCTAGCAAATCACACAAAGTTTTTGGGATCGTGGAAACACTAGCACCCAAATCACACAAAGCATAGCACTCATGATCTTTAATTTTAATTTTTATTTTAGGTTCCCACTCATCATAAAGTTTTCTAGGGATAGAAACTTCTAACTCAAGTTTTTCTTCATAAGATTGCATCAAAGCATCAACGATATGTTTAGTAAAAGCTTTATTTTGACTATAAGCATGAGGAGAATTTAGCATGGATTGCAACAAGGAAATACAATCTATTAGAGAGAAATTATCATAGTTAAATTCCTTGAAATCCAAGATAGTGGGTTCATTGCTATCTAAAGTTTTGACCTCTTCTATCCCACTTTTACCAATTTTTGCATCAAGATCTAAGAACTCCGAATTTTTGGGACGCCTTCTAACTAAAGTTGACTCATATCTAGTCCCATCATTATCAAGGTTCATGTTTCAAAACAAGGATTTAATAGGGGACACATCAATTACTTTTAGATCTTCATCTTTATTATCATGAAAACTAGAAGAACACGCTTTCACAAAGCAATCTTTCTTAGCACGCATCCTAGCGGTTCTTTCTTTGCACTCATCAATGGAAATTCTCATGGCTTTGAGAGACTCATTAATATCATGCTTAGGTGGAATAGATCTAAGTTTCAAAGAATCAACATCAAGAGAAATTATATCAATGTTCCTAGCCAACTCATCAATCGTAAGCATTTTTTCTTCAATCAAAGCATTGAAACACTTTTGCGAACTAATAAATTCTTTAATACTAGATTCAAAATCAGAGGGCATCTTATTATAATTTCCATAAGAATTGTTGTAGGAATTATCATAATTATTAGAGGAATTACTAGGAAATGGCCTAGAATTAAAATTACCTCTATACACGTTATTACCAAAATTGTTCCTACCAACAAAATTCAGATTCATAGATTCATTATTATTCTCAATCAAAGTAGAGAAAGCCATATCATTATGATCAGTAGGAGCTCTCTTATTAACAAATAATTTCATAAGTTCATCCATCTTTCCACCCAAAAAATTAATCTCTTCAATTGCATGCACCTTTTTACTAGTAGATCTTTCAGTGTGCCATTGAGAATAATTAACCATAATATTATCTAGGAGTTTGGTAGCTTCTCCTAAAGTGATTTCCATAAAAGTGCCTCCCGCGGCTGAATCTAAAAGATCTCTAGAAGAAAAATTCAATCCGGTATAATTTTTTTGTATAATTATCCATAAATTCAAACCATGTGTAGGTCAATTACGTATCATTAATTTCATCCTCTCCCAAGATTGTGCAATATGTTCATGATCAAGTTGCTTAAAATTCATAATATCATTTCTAAGAGAGATGATCTTAGCGGGAGGAAAATACTTAGAGGTAAAAACATCTTTGCACTTATTCCATGCATCAATACTATTTTTAGGCAAAGACAAAAACCAAGCTTTAGCACGATATCTAATCGAAAACGGAAATAGCTTAAGCTTAACAATATCATTATCCACATCTTTCTTATTTTGCATATCACATAAACCAACAAATTTGTTTAGATGGGTAGCGGCATCTTCACTAGGAAGGCCAGAAAATAGATCTTTCATGACAAGATTCAGCAAAGCAGTATTAATTTCACAAGATTCAGCATCGGTAAGAGGAGCAATCGGAGTGCTAATAAAATCATTATTGTTGGTATTGGCAAAGTCACACAATTTAGTATTTTCTTGAGCCATCGTGACAAGCAGGCAATCCAACACACAAGCAAACAAGAAACAGGTAAAAGAGGCAAACTGGAAAAGAGAAGCGGAACGGAAAAAGAGGGCGAATAAAACAGCAAGGGTGATGTGGGGAGAGGAAAACGAGAGGCAAATGGCAAATAATGTAATGCGAAGGATAAGAGTTGTGATGGGTACTTGGTATGTTGACTTGGCGTAGATATCCCCGGCAACGGCGCTAGAAATCCTTCTTGCTACCTCTTGAGCATGCGTTGGTTTTCCCTTGAAGAGGAAAGGGTGATGCAGCAAAGCAGCGTAAGTATTTCCCTTAGTTTTTGAGAACCAAGGTATCAATCCAGTAGGAGACCACGCGCGAGTCACCTCGTACCTACACAAACAAATAAGAACCTCGCAACCAATGCAATAAAGGGGTTGTCAATCCCTTCACGGCCACTTGCAAGAGTGAGATCTGATAGAGATAATAATAATAAGATAAATATTTTTGGTATTTTTATGATATAAATTGAAAGTAAAGATTGCAAAATAAAATAGATTGGAAACTTGTATGATGGAAAATAGACCCGGGGGCCATAGGTTTCACTAGTGGCTTCTCTCAAGATAGCATAAGTATTACGGTGGGTGAACAAATTACTGTCGAGCAATTGATAGAAAAGCGAATAATTCTGAGAATATCTAGGCATGATCATGTATATAGGCATCACGTCCGCGACAAGTAGACCGAAATGATTCTGCATCTACTACTATTACTCCACACATCGACCGCTATCCAGCATGCATCTAGAGTATTAAGTTCATAAGAACAAAGTAACGCCTTAAGTAAGATGACATGATGTAGAGGGATAAACTCATGCAATATGATATAAACCCCATCTTATTATCCTCGATGGCAACAATACAATACGTGCCGTTTCCCTTTCTTTCACTAGGATCGAGCACCGCAAGATTGAACCCAAAGCTAAGCACTTCTCCCATTGCAAGAAAGATCAATCTAGTAGGCCAAACCAAACTGATAATTCGAAGAGACTTGCAAAGATAAATCAATCATACATAAAAGAATTCAGAGAAGATTCAAATATTGTTCATAGATAGACTTGATCATAATCCCACAATTCATCGGATCTCGACAAACACACCGCAAAAAGAGTTACATCGAATATATCTCCAAGAGAATCAAGGATAACTTTGTATTGAGATCCAAAGAGAGAGAAGAAGCCATCTACCTACTAGCTAAGGACCCGAAGGTCTGAGGTAAACTACTCACACATCATCAGAGGGGCCATGGAGTTGATGTAGAGGCCCTCCGTGATCAATGCCCCCTCCGGCGGAGCTCCAGAAAAGGCCCCAAGATGGGATCTCTTGGGTACAGAAGGTTGCGGCAGTGGAAATTGGGTTACGTGGTGCTCCTGGATGTTTGCGGGGTATGTGAATATATATATATATATATATATATATATATATATATATATATATATATATATATATATATATATAGGAGGAAGAAGTAGGTCGGTGGAGCAACGAGGGGCCCACGAGGGTGGAGGGCGCCCCCAGGAGGTAGGCACACCCCCTGCCTCGTGGGCACCTCGTTGATTGCTTGACGTCCACTCCAAGTCCTCTGGATCACGTTTGTTCCAAAAATCACGTTCCCAAAGGTTTCATTCCATTTGGACGCCGTTTGATATTCCTTTTCTACGAAACACTGAAATAGGCAAAGAAACAACAATTTGGGCTGGTCCTCCGGTTAATAGGTTAGTCCCAAAAATAATATATAAGTGTAAAATAAAGCCCATTAACATCCAAAACAGATAATATAATAGCATGGAACAATAAAAAATTATAGATACGTTGGAGACGTATCAGCAAGTCTCTTTAGTTGTTCTGTAATGCATGATCCCGTGGCTAACTCCTTAGTCACATTGAGCTCATTATGATGATGCATTACCGAGTGGGTCCAGAGATACCTCTCCGTCATACGGAATGACAAATCCCATTCTCGATTCGTGCCAACCCAACAGACACTTTAGGAAATACCTGTAGTGCATGTTTATGGCCACCCAGTTACGTTGTGACATTTGATACACCCAAAGCATTCCTACGGTATCCGGGAGATGCACAATCTCATGGTCTAAGGAAATAATACTTGACATTAGAAAATCTGTAGCAAACGAACTACATGACCTTGTGTTATGCTTAGGATTGGGTCTTGTCCATCACATCATTCACCTAATGATGTGATCATGTTATCAACGACATCTAATGTCCATGGTCAGGAAACCACAACCATCTATTGATCAATGAGCTAGTCAACTAGAGGCTCACTAGGGACATGTTGTGGTATATGTATTGACACATGTATTACGGTTTCCGATTAATACAATTATAGCATGAACAATAGACAATTATCATGAACAAGGAAATATAATAATAACCATTTTATTATTGCCTCTAGGGCATATTTCCAACAAAATTAGCATCCCCAAGCTTGGTGTTTTGCATATTATTAGCACAATTGACATTAATAGAATTTATAATAACATCATTGCAATCATGCTTTTTATTCAAGGATCTATCATGAATCATTTTATAATTTTCTTCTTCTAGCACTTCATCACAATTTTCAGATTCATGAATTTCAAGCAAAACTTCATAAAGATAATTTAGTGCACTCAACTCACTAGCAATTGGTTCATCATAGTTGGATCTATTAAGAAGATTAGCAAGTGGATGAGGATCCATAAGCTTTTTGTTCTTGATTTCCAATAAATGCACAATTATGCCAAGCGAACAAGCCAACAAACCAAGTAAGACATAAAGGCAAACAGAAAGAAGGCAAATAAATAGGCAAATATTTTTGTGTTTTCCTGAAAATGTTTTAGAAGTGGGGGAGAGGAAAACAAGAGGCAAATGGCAAATAATGTAATTCAAGAGATGAGAGTTTACGATGGGTACTTGGTAGGCTTGATGTAGAACCTCCTGGGCAATGGCGCCAGAAATTCTTCCTGCTACTTCTTGAGCTTGCATTGGTTTTTCCCTTGAAGAGGAAAGGGTGATGAAACAAAGTAGAGATAAGTATTTCTCTCAGTTAAGAACCAAGGTATCAATCCAGTAGGAGGCACAAGCAAGTCTCCAATCTATGCACCTGCACAAACTATCAAACACTTGCACTCAACGCGAAAAAGGGGTTGTCAATCCCTTCACGGTCTCGAACAAGAGTGAGATCTAATAGATATAGGTAACAAAGATAAATAAAAAGGCAAACTAAAGTAATTATAAATAAATTGCAACAGGGTATTTTTGGGTTTTTTGTTTATAGATCTGAAAATATATCATGGAAAATAGACCCGGGGGCCATAGGTTTCACTAGAGGCTTCTCTCTTGAAGATAGCATACGGTGGGTAAACAAATTACTGTCGAGCAATTGATAGAAAAGCGCAAAGTTATGAGGATATCTAAGGCAATGATCATGAATATAGGCATCACGTCTGTGTCAAGTAGATCAAAACGATTCTGCATCTACTACTATTACTCCACACATCGACCGCTATCCAGCATGCATCTAGAGCATTAAGTTCATAAGAATGGAGTAACGCCTTAAGTAAGATGACATGATGTAGAGGGATAAACTCAAGAAATATGATATAAACCCCATCTTTTTATCCTTGATGGCAACAATACAATACGTTCCTCGCTACCCCTTCTGTCACTCGGTGAGGACACCGCAAGATTCAACCCAAAACTAAGCACCTCTCCCATTGCAAGAAAAACCAATCTAGTTGGCCAAACCAAACCGATAGTTTGAAGAGAAATACAAAGATATATTAATCATGCATGAAAGAGTTCAGAGAAGACTCAAATAATATTCAATTCATCGGATCTCGACAAATGCACCGCAAAAGAACATTACATCGGATAGAACTCCAAGAACATCGAAGAGAACATTGTATTGAAGATCAAATAGAGAGATAGAGAAGAAGTCATCTAGCTACTAGACCCGTAGGTGTGTGGTAAACTACTCATGCTTCATCGGAAGGGCAGCAAGGTTGATGTGGAGGCCCTTCATGATTGAATCCCCCTCCGGCAGATCGCCAGAAAAGGCCCCAAGATGGGATCTCACGGGAAGAGAGGCTTGCGGTGGCGGAAAAGCATTTTGGTCGATGCCTCTGATGGTTTGGGAATATTTGGGAATTTATAGTGCAAAGATTAGGGTTGGAAGACCTTCGAGGGGCCCACAATCTCTCAGGGCGCCCCCAGGGTCCCGCCTGGCAGGCTTGTGGCCTCCTCAGGAACATTCTGGGCCCCTCTCCAAGTCCTTTGGATGTCTTCTGGTCCAAGAAAAATCATCACGAAATTTCTATTCCGTCTGGACTCTGTTTGATATTCCTTTTCTGTAAAACTCAAAATAAGGAAAAAAAACAGAAACTGCCAGTGGGCTAGCTCTAGGTTAATAAGGTTAGTCCCAAAAATAATACAAAATGGCATATTAATGCATATAAAACATCCAAAACAAATAATATATTAGCATGGAATAATAAAAATTATAGATACATTGAAGACGCATGAGTGCCCGCGCCACAAATTTCATGTGAGTTGTATGACCACGCAAAGCAAAGTGACAATGAATACTCCAGTCATGTGAATAGTAACCGTGGAAGTTGCGCGGCAATATAGCTCAAAATGACCATGAAAATGCCATGATAGGCAGGTATGGTGTCTATTTCGATGATGGATATAATAAGGCTTATATGTGATAGAGCGTATCATATCAGGGGGTTTGGATACACCGGCAAAGTTTGCACCAAGTCTCGAGGTGAGAACGGGTAATGCATGGTACCGAAGAGGCTAGCAAAATATGGATAGATAGAAGTACTTATAGTCCACTTATATGTCTCCATCGTATCTACTTTTCCAAACTCTTTTGCCCTTGTTTTGGAATCTAATTTGCATGATTTGAATGGAACTAACCCGACTGACGCAGTTTTAGTAGAATTGCCATGGTGTTTTTTTCTACAGAAATCAAAGTTCTCAGATTGACTAGAAAATTTACGATGAATTTTTGTGGAATATATAAAAAATACTAGCGCAAAAGGATACCAAAGGGGGGCCACTCAGAGGCCACAAGCCCTGGGGGCACGCCCACCCCCTGGGGCGCGCCCTGTAGGCTTGTGGGCACCCTGGACCTCCTCCGACCCTAACTCCAACTCTATAAGTACCTATTTGGAGAGAAAAATCAGAGAGAATGATTCATCGCGTTTTACGATACGGAGCCGCCACCGCCTCATGTTCTTCATCGGGAGGGCTGATCTGGAGTCTATTCGGGGCTCCGTAGAGGGGAGCCCATCGCCATCATCATCATCATCAACCTTCCTCCATCCCCAATTTCATGATGCTCACCGCCGGGAGTGAGTAATTCCATCGTATGTTTGCTGGACAGTGATGGGTTGGATGAGATTATCATGTAATCGAGTTAGTTTTCTTAGGGTTTGATCCCTAGTATCCACTATGTTCTGAGATTGATGTTTCTATGACTTTGCTATGCTTAATGCTTGTCACTAGGGACCAAGTGCCATGATTTCAGATCTGAAGCTATTATGTTTTCATGAATATATTTGAGTTCTTGATCCTATCTTGGAAGTTGTAGACACCTATTACATGTTATGATCCGCATACCCCAAGGTGAAAATAATTAGGATTCTTTTTGGTGATTACCTTAGTTTGAGGAGTTCATGTATTCACTAAGTGCTAATGCTTTGGTTTGGTTCTCTATTAAAAGGAGGCCTTAATATCCCGTATTTCCATTAGGACACTGCTGCCACGGGAGGGTAGGACAAAAGATGCCATGCAGGTTCTTTTCCATAAGCACGTATGACTATACACAAAATACATGCCTACATTATATTGATGAATTGGAGCTAGTTCTGTGTCACCCTAGGTTATGAATGCTACATGATGAATAATATCCAACACAATTATCATTGCTGATCCAATGCATACGATCTTTTCGCATATTGATCTTTGCTAAGTTACTTTCGTTGCTACTGCTGTTACAATCACTACAAAACTGCTACTGTTACTTTTGCCACCGTTACTGTTACTTCCATACTACTTTGCTACTAAATACTTTGCTGCAAATATTAAGTCTTTCAGGTGTGGTTGAATTGACAACTCAACTACTAATACTCGTGAATATTCTTTGGCTCCCCTTGTGTCTAATTAATAAATTTGGTTTGAATACTCTACCCTCAAAAACTGTTGCGATCCCCTATACTTGTGTGGCACCCCAGCTCAGAGAAAACTGGAATGCCCTGTATTCTGGCCCAGAGATCGAGGTGAAGTCTTTTGGAATACGGCACTTCTTAGTATAGAACAAACTAGCTCTCTTTTACAACATGAATATGAATACAAGGTTTCTGATATTACAATGAATAACGTCGGCATGACGACACTATGCCAACCACGCATGCTCTATACAAGCAGCATAACAACTCGAAGCAGCGGAACAACTACTGGCAGCAGAACAACGAACGGCGATGATGGACTCCAATCCACAGGTACTCTGGCTAGAACGTTTATCCTAGCTCGTGAACACAGGAACAAGAACAAACAAGCAAGAAATCCAAGCACGACCTGCAAGCTGGCATGACACGCCAGGTCAGTACATTGAATGTACTTGCAAGCTCACAATAACCAGAAGCATTCAAGACAAACAATAGCATGGCAATTACAGGTTAAGCAGGAATTATCATGAGATCATAAGGATAACATGGCATGAACAACATAAACATAATATCGCTAGAACAATAGGAGCATGGCATGTACATATAAACATGATGACACTATCATGCAACATGATGACATTATATGCACCACTTATTTTGCTCGGGTTACCATCATATGCATCACTAACCAACCTCAGACATTACACGATCATCTCAGGATCAAATCAAGCTTGGTATAAACAATACCATAGTAATCATTAAATGACCACAAGGAGCTTGATCTTTATCCATGATTCTCGTGCAACATCACGAATATCCAACAACTCGGTATCCTCGATACCACAGTGATCATCTCATGATCACGAACGGAACCACTCTTGGTTCAACGGGTTACCTCATAACCAAATGGTGATCATTTCACGATCATCACCAATCTCTTTCTCATCATCGAACCAGGGTTGTTATTAAGCAAGTTATTATTATTACTGTTGACCCATAGTGTGACCGATATGAATTGGGCCCTTATCCACGGGCACGGCTATCGATAGATTTAATACACACTCTGCAGACGTTAGTACACTGTACCCACACCACAGAACCCATGGCCTCTCTCTCCCATTCGGGTGGACCAACAAAATTTCGACAAAACCGATCTACTGCCATGACACTCTCCCGGCCACTCCGACCAACTCCCCTCTGGGCCAGGTCATGGGTGGCCCCGTGCCTACCAAAGGCACCAATGGCCATCATCGTGGCAAAACGACCACCATCGTGGCAAAATGGTCCCAAACAGGGACAATCCGGACATAATGACAATGGCCACACAAGGTTATGTCTGCTTACCGGGCCATGGTACAACACGCCCATAACCTTCCCTCGTTGGAGGCACTAACGAGAGGCACGACAATAGACCCAGTTAGGACCTTCCCATAAAGGCAAGCGTGATTGCACTGGTTAGCTCGATATGGTGGCACCATGACTCAGCCAATAGTTGTTCAAGTTCAATTTAATCTGCTTAAACTTGAATGCAAATATGCTGAGCCATGATAAATAACATGATGCAATTTACAATGCATGAACATGATATCAACATAAGCATGGAGGTGCAACATAACTATTAACCATATCATCAACGAATCATATCCAACTGAGCATGGCATACTGACTAGCATGAACATCACAAGTACATACTTCTCAGAAACATAGCATGACCACTAGCATCAACAATAAATATCATGCAAGAACATATCAACAATGTCATCATGGAAGTATTTAACCAACTGGATGCAATGGAACATGCATAACAACAGTACTCGGGACAGACGGCAGTCATGCACCGAAGACCATCACCAACATCAACTTGTACTACTAGCAAGCATAAGCATATGATAGGAATACTAGCAACTAGCAGGGCATGATAACCAGGTGCATAACAACATAGCCAGAAAGTAAGCACTAACCCAGAAGCATTGCCGAAACAACGATAACCATATTTTAAACAAGCAAACATTTAATAAATATTCAAGTTGAAAACCATGGCTACTGCATGACTATCATGCAAGTGGGTATTGTGGCTTGCCTGGGAGTGACAGAGACTCCGGGAAGAACTGCGGTGAAGCCGCAGAACGAAACATTGGACGGTTCTTTCTTGGAGGGGGCTGATTAGAGGAAAGGGAAAAATGGTCATTTTCACTGTGAGACCACCTAGTGAAAATGTTACCAAAAGATAGAGCTCGACGATACGAAGAAGTGAGCGTTGGTTTCACCTCAATCGAAGTTAAGGTTGCAGAGTTATGAGGTGTAGAAGATCGGGGGACTAATCTGTAAAAATATCATCACAAACAAGTCCTTGAGTGGATAAGGCAGAGGCGCAGAATTAGAAATACTCTTTCCGACTTAGAAAACATATTCAGAACCGAAGTAGAAGCAAAGTATGCTTTCAGAAAAGAGGAAACGTACTCTGGGAAAACCGTCTCCACTTGCCACATGGGCAGAGGTGGCTAAGCCACCGACGCGTGGGGACCACAGGCAGGGGGGCGATCGATTGTCGTCTTCTTCCTCCCGTGCTCGCTCGTGATAGAGAACAGGGGAGGGAGACATAGGCGCTGTCGGCGACGGGGCGGGCTGCTCCGGCCAGGCCCGGCCAAGCAGAGGCCATCGGCGAGCGCGGCTCAGCCCCCCGCGTCCATCCCCGCAGAGAAGGAGTGACCAGGTGGCTGGGAGTGACGACGTTGAGTGGCGGCAGGGAGGAGCAGAGGCGGGCAGCCAATGGTGATGCTCGGCGAAGCAAAGCGCTCCGACGAGAGATGAGGGGTGGGGCGGTTTGCCGGGACGTGGGGAAGACGTTGGTAGAGTCGGGGAGGCGAGGCAAGGCTCGGCTAGCACGATTGCTGCGGTGGATGAGAGGAGTAGGCGGTGGCTGAACGAGGGGCACGTGGCCACGGGTGGACTCCGGCGAGGGCGAGGGGATGGGGCGAACCGCCGGAGTGAGGAGGAGGCCTAGGTGGCAACGGGAGGGAGAGAGGAGCGCCGGAGGGCTCGGTCGGGGTGGTGGCAGAGAACAACGGTCACGGCCAAGCTCTGGGAGGTGCAGCCAGAGGGACTCTGGCGACGAACTGGTGGGGTGGAGATGCTCTCTGGGAGGAGGGGAACATGCTGGAGGGGTCAGGAGGTAGAGAGGAGGACTAGGCTCACCGGAAACGAGAAGACCAGCGATGGCCGAGGCGAACTCCGGCGAAAAGAGGAGGGGCTGATAACCCACAAGTATAGGGGATCAATTTTAGCCTCTTTCGATAAGTAAGAGTGTCAAACCCAACGAGGAGCTAAAGGTAGAACAAATATTCCCTCAAGTTCTATCGACCACCGATACAACTCTACGCACGCTTAACATTTGCTTTACCTAGAACAAGTATGAAACTAGAAGTACTTTGTAGGTGTGATAGGATAGGTTTGCAAGATAATAAAGAGCATGCAAATAAAAGCTAGGGGCTATTTTGATAAAGACACAACTAAATTAGTTTCAATAGAGAGCTTTTTGCCACGAGAAAGTTATTTGTCCCTAGCTAATCGATAACTAGACCGGTAATCATCATTGCAATTTTATTTGAGGGAGAGGCATAAGCTAACATACTTTCTCTTCTTGGATCATATGCACTTATGATTGGAACTCTAGCAAGCATCCGCAACTACTAAAGATCATTAAGGTAAAACCCAACCATAGCATTATAAGGCATCAAGTCCTCTTTACTCCCATACGCAAAGAACCTACTTACTCGGGTCTGTGCTTCTGTCACTCACGCCACCCACCATAAGCAAATCATGAACATATTTCAAACCCTACAGCGGGGATCCCTCACGCTTGCGTGATACGGAGAGCACCATAGGACAACACCAATAATAAAACATGCAACTCAAACCAATCATGATCATCAATTAACCCATAGGACAAAACGGATCTACTCAAACATCATAGGATAGCCATACATAATTGGGAAATAATATATAGAGTTGAGCACCATTTTAAGTAGAGATTACAGCGGGTAAAATAGGGGTTACACCGCTTCATAGGGGGGGAAGAGTTGGTGATAATGGCGGTGAAGTTGTTGGTGTAGATTGCGGTGATGGTGATGGCCCCGGCGGTGTTCCGGTGCCACCAGAAGAGAGGGGGAGAGAGCCCCCCTTCTTCTTCTTCTTCTTCTTCTTCTTATTCTTCCTTGACCTTCTCCCTAGATGGGAGAAGAGTTTCCCCTCTGGTCCATGGCCTCCATGGCATGGGAGGGCCAAGGGCCCCTCCGAGATTGGATCTGTCTCTCTGTCTCTCTCTGTTTCTGCGTTCCTGATTCTGCCCTTTCACCGTTTCTTAAATTCCCGGAGATCCGTAACTCCGATTGGGCTGAATTTTGGATACACTTTTTATCCAGATATTAGCTTTCTTGTGGCGAAAGAAGGGTACCACCCGCCTTATGGGGTGGCCACGAGGGCCCAGGGCGCGCCTGACCCCCTAGGGCACACCCCCTACCTCGTGGCCCCCTCGGGCATCGTCTCGCGTTGATTCTTCTTCCCAAAAATCACATATATTCCAAAAAAATCTCCATCAGTTTTTATCGTGTTTGGACTCCATTTGATATGGATTTTCTGCGAAACAAAAAACATGCAACAAACATGAACTGACACTGGGCACTGGATCAATATGTTAGTCCCAAAAATAGTATAAAAAGTTGGCAAAAGTATATGAAAGTTGTAGAATATTGGCATGGAACAATCAAAAATTATAGATACAACAGAGGCGTATTAGCATCCCCAAGCTTAATTCCTGCTCATCCTCGAGTAGGTAAATGATAAAAAAGATAATTTTTGATGTGGAATGCTACCTAGCATAATCTTGATCATGTAATCTAATCATGGCATGAATATTAAGACATGAGTGATTCAAAGCAATAGTCTATCATTTGACATTAAGACAATAATACTTCGAGCATACTAATAAAGCAATCATGTCTTTTCAAAATAACATGGCCAAAGAAAGTTATCCCTACAAAATCATATGGTCTGGCTATGCTCCATCTTCACCACACAAATCATTCAAATCATGCACAACCCTGATGACAAGCCAAGCAATTGTTTCATACTTTTGATGTTCTCAAACCTTTTCAACTTTCACACAATACATGAGCGTGAGCCATGGACATAGCACTATAGCTGGAATAGAATATGATGGTGGAGTTTGTGTGGAGAAGACAAAAAGGAAGAAAGTCTCACATCGACACGGCTAATCAACGAGCTATGGAGATGCCCATCAATTGATGTCAATGCGAGGAGTAGGGATTGCCATGCAACGGATGCACTAGAGCTATAAGTGTATGAAAGCTCAAACTGAAACTATGTGGGTGTGCATCCAACTTGCTTGCTCATGAAGACCTAGGGCATTTGAGGAAGCCCATCATTGGGATATACAAGCCGAGTTCTATAATGAAAATTCCCACTAGTATATGAAAGTGATAACTCACGAGACTCTCTATATGAAGAACATGGTGCTACTCTGAAGCACAAGTGTGGTCAAAGGATAGTAACATTGTCCCTTCTCTTTTTTTTGTAGGCTTCTTTGGACTCTTTTTTTGGGGGGCTTCTTTGCGCACTTTTATTTTGATCGTGGGACAATGTTCTAATAATGATGATCATCACACTTTTATTTACTTACAACTCAATATTACCACTCGATACTAGAACAAAGATATGACTCTATATGAATGCCTCCGGCGGTGTACCGAGAAGTGCAATGATCTAGCATAGCAATGACATCAAAAAACAGACAAGCCATGAAAACATCATGCTAGCTATCTTACGATCATGCAAAGCAATATGACAATAAATGCTCAAGTCATGTATATGATGATGATGGAAGTTGCATGGCAATATATCTCGGAATGGCTATGGAAATGCCATAATAGGTAGGTATGGTGGTTGTTTTGAGGAAGATATAAGGAGGCTTATGTGTGATAGAGCATATCGTATCATGGGGTTTGGATGCACCGGTGAAGTTTGCACCAACTCTCGAGGTGAGAAAGGGCAATGCACGGTACCGAAGAGGCTAGCAATGATGGAAGGGTGAGAGTGCGTATAATCCATGGACTCAACATTAGTCATAAAGAAATCACATACTTATTGGAAAAATCTATTAGTCATCGAAACAAAGTACTACGTGCATGCTCCTAGGGGGATAGATTGGTAGGAAAAGACCATCGCTCGTCCCCGACTGCCACTCATAAGGAAGGCAATCAATAAATACCTCATGCTCCAACTTCATTACATAACGGTTCACCATACGTGCATGCTATGGGAATCACAAACCTCAACACAAGTATTTCTATAATCCACAACTACCCACTAGCATGACTCTAATATCACCATCTTTATATCGCAAAACTATTGCAAGGAATCAAACATATCATATTCAGTGATCTACAAGTTCTATGTAGGATTTTATGACTAACCATGTGAATGACCAATTCCTGTCATATCTCTAAATAGATATAAGTGAAGCAAGAGAGTTTAATTCTTTCTACAAAAGATATGCCCACGCTCTAACAAATATAGGTGAAGCAAAAGAGCATTCGACAAATGGCGGTTTTCTATGTGTAGGGAAATAGGCAATCCAAACTTCAAATGATATAAGTGAAGCACATGAAGCATTCTATAAAGCCATACTCAAAAAATATAAGTGAAGTGCAATGAGCATTCTATAAATCAACCAAGGACTATCTCATACCAGCATGGTGCATAAAAGGAAAGTGAAAACTAAATGCAAAAGATTCTCCAAGATTTATGCATATCATGTGACGAATAAAAATATATCTCCAAGTGAAATTACCGATGATCGTTAGAAGAAAGAGGGGATGCCTTCTGGGGCATCCCCAAGCTTAGGCTCATGCCACTCCTCATTCCTTCATCCATCGTGATCTCTCCCAAAACTTGAAAACTTCCATCACACAAAACTTAACGGAAAGTTCGGTAAGATCCATTAGTATAATAAAGCAAATCACTACTCTAAGTACTATTGCAAACCAATTCATATTTTGTTTTTGCATTGTAGCTACTGTAATATAACTTTTCCATGGCTTAATCCACTGATAGAAATCGATAGTTTCATCAAAACAAGCAAACTATGCATCAAAAACAGAATCTGTCTTAAACAGGACAGTCTGTAGTAATCTGAACATTCAACATACTTCTGGTACTCCAAAAATTCTGAAACAATTAGGAAAAATAAAAAAATTGTATAGAAATACAGTGAAAAGTTTCAGAACTTGTCGTGGTTTTGTCACGGCAGTTGTCCTAGAGAAAGGACTTAGTCGTGGAGCCATCGCTACGGGTTAGCTTGAAGGGGTTAAAGCGGACACAAGGACGCAAGAGAGTTTATACTAGTTCGGCCCCTTCAATGAAGGTAAAAGCCTACCTCTAGTTGTGATGGAATTGATGGGTGTTTCGATGACTAGGGAGCAAATAAGCTTCGCCTATGTCTCGAGTTGTTGTCTGTCTTTGAACCGCCGCCGGGTCGTCCCCTTATATACATGGGTGACGCCTGCCGGTTCAGAGAGTCCCAACACCGGTTCATACTCGTATCCGGGTTGGTCTCTCCTTGTTCCTAACTTATATTACAAGTATATGCACAAAGCTGATGTACGGCTACAGGTTGTAAACCGACTACAGGCCCTGGGCCTTTATCTGCCTCTTTGGGCTTTAACACCTTTGAACTACTGATAGAGTTAACCCGGCCCAGGTAGGCCGGTTTATGCCCAGTAGTAATATCCCCAACATTAGGCCCCAGATTGATTTGAACAAGTTCATGTCAATCCTTAGCAACAATCTTCGTCTTCAACATCTTCTTGTAGTTGTTGAACTGCCGTGACGTCATCTTCTCTGTTTGCTGTAAACCGGCGTGACATCATCTGTCATAAAGAAAACATCCATGATATCTTCTTGTTTAATAGATTCACAATGACCGAGGTGACCGCCCTACTTCCAAAATCTGCGGTCCCTTGATTCCTGCGCCTGACACATGTCCTTTGCCTTATAAATAGGCCCGAAGGGTCATTTCTTCTCTTCCCTTCGTGCCCTTCCTCTTCGTCTTCCTCGCGTCACCAATCTCAGAGCTCCGCCGCCGCCGTCGTCTTCTGCATCACCCTTGGCCGCTGCATCAACTTGAACGTGCCAGAAAGCCGCGGCGACCTTCCGCGTTTTCCTCAGCTCTGGTAGGTCTTCTGTTCTTCTCAACATAGATCTGATCGAGGGCTTCGTGTTCTTGCAGTGTTCCTCACTTGTTCATACTCATGTACTAGCTCCTGGATGCACATGTAAACCCTTGCTTTGTGTAGCGGTAACTTTCAGTATCCGCCGCTAGTTTCCTGCCCAAAACCATAGATCTCACATATACTTCTGCTCATTGATTCAATACTGTTCTGCTTTGATCTTCGACTATTTTTCTTATTTTCTGAACTTGCTTCAGATCCAATGCCGTAATAAGATCTTGTGAAACCTGTTTCTGCATACTTAACCATCCGTAATCTCAATTGCTTCAACGTTTAGGTCAGGCGGTTTCACTTTATAGAAAATTTTCCAAACCGGTATATGCCATTAGTCCCCTTGTTGAACCGTCAGATGTTGGTTGCTTCATGAAACTCCGGTTTAGATAGATCTGCTTCCGGTTTAACATTGCACATATCAATGTACTTTGTAGATTTCATCATGGCCAAGCAAGTGTATGAGTGCAATTGGGTCCCTTCTCGCGTCACAGAGGATCAACTGGACGATTTAGTCCTGATTGGCGCCTTGGGCAGCAAAGACACCGTCCATTGGAGGGCTCCTGGCAAAGAATGCCCCCCCACACCTCGAGATGGAGAGGTTGTTGTTTTCATAGACCACTTAGCCCGGGGTTTTAAACCGCCTGGTTCTAAATTCTACCGGGATGTTCTAGCTGATTTCCACCTCCATCCGCAAGACACTGGCCCCAACTCTGTTACAAATATGTGCCACTTCCAAGTGCTCTGTGAGGTGTTCTTTCAAGAGGAGCCCACAGTGGAATTATTCAGAGATCTTTTCCATCTAAACCGCCGTACTGAGTTTACTGATGGCTCTAATACGGAGTTGGGTGGCATGGCGATTCAAAAAAGGAAAGAGGTTACATACCCTCACGCCAAGCTGCACAGTCACCCCAAGGAGTGGAATCAGACATGGTTCTACTGTAAAGACACCTCCCCTGCTGGTGAGAATCCCTTGCCTAGCTTTCGTCCGGAGCGGCTCAGCAATACCCATCCTTTTCCTCAATGATTGACTTCCCAGGAGAGAAACAAATATGCTCCTCAGTTGTCAAAGCTCAGGGCCTTTATGGCCAACGGTTTAATAGGGGTTGACCTTGCTCGCTGTTGGATATCATGGAGCATACTGCCCCTTAGTCAGCGCTCTGATTTGATGTGCGAATATACTGATAGTGTGGATGACCCACTGCGACATTCAAGACTCCAGATCTCCGGTGAGGAAATCACAGAGGCTGTGCGTAAGATACTGAATGAACCGGAGCACATCTGCGCTAGAACCGGCCTGCTTCCCTTCTGTGCTACCAACAAACCGCCAGCTGTAAGACTTTGATTTTTCTCTTTGTTGAATCTATTATTGATATGTCTGGTCATTGTTTTTAATATCAGTGTCTGCATAACCAGGGCGATGATCCGTTTTGGAGCAAAAAGCTGCCGTAGGAGAAACCAGAGAAAACAGATAAACCGGAAAGAGCAACCCGGCAAAAAACTAAAGCTGTGAAGAAGACTGCCCACCGGAAAAGAACCACTGCATCTTCTAATCCGGCCCCTGATGACGAGGTGGATAATCCAGACTTTGAGGTAGAGCTTGACTCACTTGGTTTATTTTTCATGCGTCTTATTGATGATGATATTTGTCAGGATGATGCCGAAGCCAGCCATGCGGATGTTGTAGAGGTAATTATTCTCTCTTCTGATTCAGAAACTTTGCCTTCACAAAAAATCCGTCAGGCAAACCGGAAAGTTAATTTTTCTCATCCTCTTGCTTATTTGGATCCTAAACTTCTTATGAAGACTCAACAACACGAAGCTCTCCACACCACCCGGCATAGCGGCCAGGTAGTTACCTCCGCCGGTTTACCGAACAGTCCAGTTCGGAAATGTCATTCCGAGGTCTCAAATTCGCTTGTCAGTGCTTGTCCTAAAGAGGGCTGCTTTCGTCAACCTCTTAATCCGTCTGACTCCGATTATCAGGTTATTTCCCACTCATCTTCTGGTGAGTCGTCGGCTACTCAGCTCCCACCGCTCAAAACGGTGCTTGGGTAAGCTATATTTATTGTGATGTTTGTAGTATATTGCCTTAGAACATATGCTGTATTTAATTTTGTTATTCTTCTCAGGGCCAAACCTAGGTCGAGCAAGAAGGCCCTCCTGGATAAAGCGGCCGAAGAAGATGTCATTCTTGAGCCAGGCACCACACCAATCTTGAAGCGGCTATTCCTGAGGATATTCCCAATGATCCACCGCAGCCAGATGATGATCTTACTGCTGAGGAAATACCTACTGATACCTCAGGTCCTATCCATCAGCCCACAGGTTCCCTCCGGGTTGAAAGCTCCACCGGTCCTGCAAAACCTACTGACAAGCCAACAGCTCCAGTGCAAACCGGCGGTACCAATGATGATGAAGTTGTCATTACTAGCACTGGCCATACTGAGCCAAGCAATCCTGTCGCTTTATCCAAACATTCTGCCAAGGAAGAACTAGCTGCTTTTGGCAAAGGCAAGTGGAATGCTGATCTGACGGCTTACACTGCTCTGAACGCCCAAGATATCCATTCCGGCTATCTGAACCGGTTGTATACCAGCCGTGACTATGAAGCCGGTCTGGTTAACATGATGAAGGATAAATATGAGGTAACTTCCATATGCTCCTTCCTGCTTGTATGCTTTCATTCTTGCTGACTCTCCTAGCCCCTAAGGGCCGATTTGAAATATTCTTTCAAACCGGGACTTAATAATATGAATCTTGATGCTTTGAAATTTGTTGATGTAGTCCCCAAGGGCCGGTTCAACTTAGCGTAGTTAAACCGGTACTTTAAGTAATTGAAACTGCTGCATCAGAATACATATGATTAAATAGCCATTAGCTCCCAAGTGCCAAGTTGAATAATTGTATTGATCTTGGGACTTTCTAAACAATCGAAAGATGAAGGGGTAAATCGGAGGCCGCTTTAGATCAAATATGCATTAGCCCCCAAGTACTAAGCGCATAACTTGTTATGTGGTTGGTACTTGAATCCTTCTACCAGTTTGCTGAAGACATATATCTGTATGCATGCAGGCGGAGCTGAAGACGAAAGAGAACCAAGTCATCGATCTTCAAGAAGCCCTGAAAACCCAACAAGCTGAAACCTCCAAAGCAAAAGAGGAATTGACCAGTGCTTTAAGCACCATGGAACAACTTAAGGAAAACTTCAAAAAGAAACGGGCGGACTGGGCCACTAAGAAATCCGCTTTGATCAAACGAGCAGAGGATGCTGAGGCTGCACTAAAACCAGTGGCAGATGAACTGACCAGCATAAAGCGGCATGTGCATGCCATGACTGCTGCTATCTTTGGTAAGCCAGTTTTCCTACTGAATTGGCTTTGCCTTCTGACAAAGTCGCCGGGTTATTAACCCTTTATGGTATTTCAGGGACACGCATTGGTCACTTGGGGTCAGATGTACGGAAGAAGCTAAAAGCCGCCTATACATTGGTTGAACAATTGTATACTGGTGCCCAGCGGATCATCTATACCGCCTCTCATAACAAACCGACGCCTACTTTGATTCAAGATACTCTGATGAAATTGTCGGTGCTTCCTGCCCGGATTGAAGAGCTAAAGAAATTTGCTGCTCGAACCGGCGCAATCAATGCTTTAATCTGGGCAAAAGCCTGGGTGCCGGACTTTGATCCTGTTGAAGCGTCTCAGGGCTATCCCAGCTTGAAGGAAGACGGATCAGAATTCGGTGAAGCAGATCTGTGAGCGATAAACTGGGAGGTGCTTCCACTGGCTTGTCAGTTGGCTGAGGAAGCAGACTTGTCTCGTTATCAAGCGCAATATGACAGTCAGAACAAGCGAATAGCTGCGCCAATCCATGAATCGGAAAATCTGATTCCTCCAATCCGTAAGCATACTTACGCTCCCGATATTGACCCGTCCTTGCTGATCCACGATGAAGCTGTTTTTCAAGCATTAATGGGAATCGACTGGACAACTATGGATTTCCAGCCACTGGATAGGGATACGGAGGCTGAAGCGGCGCAGGACGACCCACAACCATCAGGCCAGGCTGGTGACGAAGCCTGAACCGGACGCCGGTTTAATACTGCCTCTTCTTCTCGAAAAACAATTATATTACTATGGGCACCATGTTGCCTTGTAATAGGCTAGCTGGTACCTTTGACGTTGATATGCCTTCGTGCATAATTTGTTCTTCCTGTGGCAATGAACTTTCCAAAACACTTTCTGAAATAAAAAATTCGTCAAGTGCCACCGCGGTTGTACCGTCAGGCGGAATATGATGTCTGCATATATGAAATCAAAACAAAATTTTAAGTATGACCAAATTTTGAGATACATAATACCTGTCGTCATTGAGCGTGAAGTTGGCTTGGCCAATCTTGAAGCGGAGTTTTGCAAACCCATACTGTTTGGAGGAGATAACAGCTCCTGTATATATATATGACGCTGGTTTACCATGTAAACCGTGCTGGGTTATGATAAACACAGTTTAGCAAACCCATACTGTTTGGAGGAGATAACAGCTCCTGTATATATATATATGACGCTGGTTTACCATGTAAACCGTGCTGGGTTATGATAAACACTGTGTTACTCCATAAGAGGATGTTAACAACAAGGATCAAACCGGACAAATAGTCTTCGGATTGACGTGAACTGTGTTCCGTCAATTGATTGGTTAAAAAACTTTGTCGGTTTAAAGAACACAATGAAAAGCAAAAACCCCCCTTCAAAGAAAAGTATGAAGCAAAAGCAAGGACAAAAACGTTTGCCAAAAAAGATTTATTTAAGCTGATCAAATGGCGTAACCATGGCCAAACACGACCAAGCTCCTGTTAGGTGTAACTATGGTTCTAGTTAGCCAGGTCCCCAAGTGATTCTTGTGGCATTTATGCCGACCAAATGGCGTGGTCATGGTTCGGGTTCGACCAAGCCCCCAAGTGATTCTGTGGCCTTAGGCCGATCAAGAGGCACGACTGGTTCAGACATGACCAAGTCCCCAAGTATCTGGTGGCTTTCGCCTATCAAGAGGCATGGTATTGGTTCGGACACGACCAATCCTCCAAGTGATATAACATGATGCTTTTAGCAAAGCGAACTCAAGGGGTAAACCGGAGGCCGTTTTAGAGCAACTCCGTGTAACCTCACATGATGTAAAAGAACAGATACCCCGCTTTAGCTGAGGTTCCGGTTTATTATACTTAATCATAATATATACATTGTATGTACATAAGTATAGCCAATGGCTCAGGTATAGTAAGGCCAAAGATGAGCTATATTCCACGGCCTGTTAGTCTCTTCCTCTGATGTACGTGAGTCCTTATGCTCTCGAATATCGATCAGATAGTACGACCCGTTGTGCAGATTCTTGCTGACCACGAAAGGCCCCTCGCAAGGTGGGGATAGCTTATGCATATCAGTCTGATCTTGGATGAGCCGAAGCACCAAATCTCCTTCCTGGAAGGCTCTGGTTCTGACTTGGCGACTGTGATAACGACGAAGATCCTGCTGGTAAATCGCCGACCGGGCGGCTGCGATGTCACGCTCTTCATCCAACCGGTCCAAAGCATCTTGCCATGTTGTCTCGTTGTCCACTTCAACATAAGCCGTGACACGAGGTGAGTCATGACGGATATCGCTGGGGAGAACCGCCTCCGCTCCATAAACCATGAAGAACGGTGTGTATCCTGTTGATCTGTTGGGTGTTGTATTGATGCTCCATAACACAGATGGTAATTCTTCTACCCAACAACCCGGCGTTCTCTGCAAAGGAACCATGAGCCGGGGCTTGATGCCTCTCAAGATCTCTTAATTTGCTCTTTCTGCTTGACCATTGGACTGTGGATGTGTCACTGATGAAACGTCGAGCCGGATGTCCTCCCGTTCGCAGAACTCCTTCATAGCACCTTTGGATAAATTGGTACCATTATCTGTGATAATACTGTGCGGAAAGCCAAACCGGAAAATCACCTTTTTGATGAACTGAACCGCCATGGCCGCATCACACTTGCTAACAGGTTCTGCCTCCACCCACTTTGTAAACTTGTCCACCGCCACCAGGAGGTGGGTCTTCTTATCTTTGGACCTTTTGAAAGGCCCAACCATATCCAGCCCCCAAGTCGCAAACGGCCAAGTAATTGGAATCATCCTCAATTCTTGAGCCGGTACATGAGCACGTCTTAAAAACCTTTGGCAACCATCACATCGTCTGACCAGATCCTTCGCATCAGCATCAGCAGTTAACCGATAGAAACCATGGCGAAACGCTTTAGCCACCAGAGACTTTGAACTGGCATGGTGACCACAATCTCCTTCGTGGATCTCCCGCAAAATTTCACGGCCTTCTTCAGGAGACACGCAACATTGAAAAGCTCCTGATACACTGCAATGATGCAACTCACCTTTGATGACAACCATGGACTTGGATCGCCGGATTATCTGCCGGGCCAGAATCTCATCTTCTGGCAATTCGCCCCGGTTCTTGTACGCCAGATAAGGAAGCGTCCAATCCGGAATAACATGAAGAACTGCCACCAATTGAGCCTCCGGATCAGGAATGGCCAAATCCTCTTCACCAGGGATCTTCACCGACGGGTTGTGCAGCACATCCAGAAAAACATTGGGTGGGACCGGTTTGCGCTGAGAGCCCAGCCGGCTTAAAGCGTCCCACCGCTTCATTTTTCCGCCGGTCCACGTGGTCCACCTGATAGCCTCTGAAATAACCTGCAACAATATCCACCTCACGACGATATGCTGCCATGAGTGGGTCCTTGGAGTCCCAAGTGCCAGACACTTGCTGAGCCACAAGGTCCGAATCACCGAAGCACTTAACTCGACTTAGATTCATCTCCTTAGCCATCCGAAGACCATGGAGCAAGGCTTCATACTCAGCTGCATTGTTAGTACAAGGGAACATTAAACGGAGAACATAACAAAACTTATCACCTCGTGGGGAAGTTAATACGACTCCAGCCCCTGAGCCTTCCAACTGCCTGGATCCATCAAAATGGATGGTCCAATACGTATGATCCGGCTTTTCTTCAGGTGCTTGCATTTCCATCCAATCATTGATGAAATCAACAAGTGCTTGAGACTTAATCGCTGTCCGAGGCACATATTTCAAACCGTACGGCCCCAACTCTATAGCCCACTTTGCAATCCGGCCAGTTGCTTCCCGGTTCTGGATGATATCTCCCAAAGGAGCAGAACTGACCATCGTAATTGGGTGCCCTTGGAAGTATTGCTTAAGCTTCCGGCTTGCCAAAAAACCCGTACACCAGCTTCTGCCAATGCGGATACCTTTGCTTGGACTCAGTGAGTACCTCGCTGATATAATAGACCGTACGTTGAACCGGATGCTCCTTACCTGCCTCCTTTCGTTCCACCACAATAGCCACGCTGACCGCTCGAGCATTAGCAGCAACATATAGCAGTAACGGCTCCTTGTCAATGGGAGCGGCGAGCACAGGCGGATTGGCCAATTGCCGCTTTAAGTCCTTAAATGCTTCATCAGCAGCAGAACTCCAGATGAACTGATCCGTCTTCTTCAACATCTGATACAAAGGGATCGCCTTCTCACCAAGGCGGCTGATAAACCGGCTTAACGCGGCAATCTGGCCTGCCAAGCGTTGAACATCATTGATACACTTCGGTTTAGCTAGGGAGGTGATGGTTGTGATGTTCTCCGGATTAGCCTCAATTCCCCTGTTGGACACCAGAAAACCCAATAACTTGCCTGCCGGTACACCAAAGACACACTTGTCCGGATTAAGCATCATCTTGTACATCCTTAGGTTATCAAAGGTTTCCTTCAAATCATCAACCAGAGTCTCCTTCTCCCCGGATTTAACCATGATATCATCCACGTAAGCATGTACATTACGGCCAATCTGCTTGTGAAGACAGTTTTGTACACACCATTGATAAGTTGCCTGGGCACTTTTGAGCCCAAAGGGCATAGACACATAGCAGAAGGCTCCAAAGGGAGTTATGAATGCCGTCTTCTCCTGGTCCTTAACTGCCATTTTGATCTGATGATAGCCAGAATATGCATCCAAAAAACTTAAACGCTCACAACCCGCCGTAGCATCAATGATTTGATCAATACAGGGGAGGGCAAAAGGATCTGCTGGATAAGCCTTATTAAGATCTGTGTAATCCACACACATACGCCAGGTGCCATTTTTCTTAAGGACTAGCACCGGATTGGCAAGCCACTCAGGGTGAAAAACTTCAACAATAAAACTAGATGCTAAGAGCCTGGCTACCTCTTCTCCAATCGCCTTGCGTCTTTCTTCGTTAAACCGGCGGAGGAACTGTTTCACCGGTTTGTATTTATGATCCACATTAAGTGTGTGCTCAGCGAGTTGCCTCGGTACACCTGGCATGACGGAGGGCTTCCATGCAAAAGTGTCCCGATTCTCACGGATGAACTTGATGAGCGCACTTTCCTATTTCGGATCCAAGTTGGCACTAATGCTGAACTGCTTGGACGAATCGCCAGGTACGAAGTCAACAAGTTTAGTTTCTGCTGCCGATTTGAACTTCAGGGCCGGATCATGCTCCGTAGTTGGCTTCTTCAACGGAGTCATGTCCGCTGGATCAACATTGTCTTTATAGTACTTCAACTCCTTGGTGGCACAAACCGACTCTGCATAAGCCGCATCTCCTTCCTCGCATTCCAAAGCGATTTTGCGGCTTCCGTGAATCGTTATTGTCCCCTTGTGACCCGGCATCTTAAGCTGCAAATACACATAACAGGGCCGAGCCATAAACTTGGCGTATGCCGGACGCCCAAACAGGGCATGATATGGACTTTGGATTTTCACCACTTCAAACGTTAATGTCTCCGACCTGGAATCATGATCATCCCCAAAGGCCACTTCAAGAGCTATCTTACCAACGGGATAGGCTGATCTGCCAGGCACTACATCGTGGAATAATGTATTGGACGGTTTGAGATTCTTATCTGTAAGTCCCATACGATGGAAGGTCTCATAGTATAGGATGTTAATGCTGCTCCCTCCATCCATGAGCACCTTGGTGAACTTATAACCTCCCACCTGAGGCGCCACCACCAGAGCCAACTGACCTGGATTATCGACCTGGAGTGGGTGATCCTCTCTGCTCCATATGATTGCCTGTTCAGACCAACGTAGATAACAGGGTGTGGTCGGTTCAACAGAGTTGACTGCCCACCTCTGAACCTTCCGGTCTCGCTTGTCCAAGCTAGTGGTAAAGACATGGTACTGCCCACTACTCAACTGCTTTGGGTTGCTTTGGTAACCTGACTGTTGCTGCTGTTGGTTGTAACCACCCTGGTTGTTCTGACTATTTTAACCATTATGCCCGCCCGGATTACCATTAAATCCTGAACCGGAACTTCCTTCACCGTAACCCGGCCCGGATCCTGAGCCGCCGCCAGATCCGTGATCATACCAGAAATTATTAGAATTCCTGAACTCCTGCATAATAAAACAATCCTTCCAAAGGTGGTTTGCTGGCTCCTCCTTCGTCCCATGTTTTGGACAGGGCTGGTTTAGCAAATAGTTCAGGCGGTTTGGGTTGGGGTTGGGCGCTCCACTACGATTTTTCGGCCTGCCCTTGCGCCGCTGGCCATTGTCCTGTACGTTGGTATTAGCCACAAAATCCATGTTGCCATCTGCTTTGTGCTTGCCTCCTCCGCCATTGCCTACCCAGTGATGCTGCTGACCTTTGGAGCTGCTGTTCTTCTTCCCCTTCCCTGTCTTGTCATCATCAGATTCGGGAACTTGGTACTATCAGAATCAGCATATTTTACCAAAGCGGCCATGAGGGTTCCCATGTCGGTGCAATGACGCTTCATCCGCCCCAATTTCAACTTCAGGGGCCCAAACCGGCAGTTGCCTTCTAGGGTTAATACTATGGTGTCAGCGTTGATGCGGTCTGAGGAGTGCAACACTTGCGAAACCCCGCGCACCCAATGAGTCGTTGACTCTCCTTCCTCCTGGACGCATGCAGCTAAGTCCACTATCGACATAGGTTGTTTACAGGTATCCTTGAAATTGTTGATAAACCGGGCTCGTAATTGGGCCCACGAGCTGATAGAATTAGCGGGCAAGCTTTTTAGCCAAGTACATGCCGTTGCTTCAAGCATCATGGTGAAGTATTTCGCACATGCCGCATCATCCACATCAAGCATCTCCATGGCCATCTCATAGCTCTCTACCCATGTCTCTGGTGGTTGATCCGCCGTATAATTTCGTACCTTGCGTGGGCCTTTGAAATCCTTGGGCAAACGCACGTTGCGTAAAGCGGGGACGAGGCAAGGCACCCCCAAAGAACTAGAAGTAACACCAGGCTCGATTGAAATGGTTGGACGAACCGGCATGAGCTGCCGAGCCTGATGTTGTGCGGCTAACTCGGCCTCCCTACGCGCTCGGGCCCGGTTCACCACTTCCTGAGCGTCATCAGCACTACCCGTCGGGTTGTTACCACGGGGTGCTCCACGTCGTTAATTACTCGACACTGCTGGTTCATCCATATGTCTGCTATAGCTCCGGCTTGGATGGGGGGTCGAGTGGATTCGGTCGCGGCTGTACGAGTACGCCTCCTGTTGGGCCAAAGCTGTCCTCAGAAGTTCCTTGACCCGTCGCGTCTCTACTGCTTGCGGCGAGTTACCTTCAACTGGAATGGCCTCCAGTCGTGCAGCAGCGGCAACAAGATTGTCCATTGGGTTGGAGTAGTGACCCGGAGGTGTTAAAGCATCCCGAGGTATAACGGTGTTTTGACGAGGCGGGTCCATCTGACGGGGCTGAACCGGTGCACCGGTCCCAGGGGCTTCTGCCCAGTTCCCCTCCGGCGGATTACTGGCTCTTGGTCCTGGAGTGTTGAAAAGGTCTCTGGCCTCGAAAACTGGAGGTAAGCGGGACCGATGCTTCCTCCTCATGACTTCATGCGACGCGCTCTGATCCAACATAAGCCTGTAGGCCTGTGCATCTAAAGCGGCCCGCTCTGCGGCCATCCTGGTGTCCTCAGCCGCCAGATCGGCCTTGGCCTGGGTGATCTGTTCCTTTACCTTTGCAATCTCCGTGTTGTGAACGTCCTGATCTGGCGGATTAACTTCCGCCATAAGCACATCCAACGCATCAAATAGCTCTAATAGAACCTGAGCCGGCGGGCGCACAGGGCCTCCTACCCCGGTGGCCGTTGCTGCTGCTGAACCAGAAACCGTTGCCGCAGCTGTCGAAGAATGAAGCGCTGCTTGTGTTCCGGCCATGAATATTCCAACCCGGTTGGGCAGATCAGAGGGGTCCAGAATACTGTCGCCATTGGAACAGCTCCCAATCCGGCCATCTTGTAGCTGATAAAGAGATTCGGTTTCTCCGGTCGAAGATTCGTCACCGGAACAAATGACAGCCGCCCCGCGAAATCCCGATCCGTCCTCATGACTTCCTCCATGGATGACACCCACGAAGGCACGCTTCATGGTCGGTTTAACCCGGGCGGATTGCGCATGCTGAGCCATCTCGATGAGGTCGGTGCAGATGTCCGGCTCAGGGACCGGTTCACCGATCTTACCAATGAAAACGTGAATGCTACCAAAGGGGACCCGGTACCCATACTCAACTGAGCCGGCCTCGGGGCCCCAGCCTGCATCGTCGATGTAGAGCCTGCTGCGACGACTTTTAGTCATCCGGCCTACAGCATAGCCCTCGAGTCCTTCAAAGCGGCCCTCCAAGAACCGGAAACCATCGTGCGATAGCCCCACGGTGGGCGCCAACTGTCGTGGTTTTGTCACGGCAGTTGTCCTAGAGAAAGGACTTAGTCGTGGAGCCATCACTACGGGTTAGCTTGAAGGGGTTAAAGCGGACACAAGGACGCAAGAGAGTTTATACTAGTTCAGCCCCTTCAATGAAGGTAAAAGCCTACCTCTAGTTGTGATGGAATTGATGGGTGTTTCGATGACTAGGGAGCAAATAAGCTTCGCCTATGTCTCGAGTTGTTGTCTGTCTTTGAACCGCCGCCGGGTCATCCCCTTATATACATGGGTGACGCCTGCCGGTTCAGAGAGTCCCAACACCGGTTCATACTCGTATCCGGGTTGGTCTCTCCTTGTTCCTAACTTATATTACAAGTATATGCACAAAGCTGATGTACGGCTATAGGTTGTAAACCGACTACGGGCCCTGGGCCTTGATCTGCCTCTTTGGGCTTTAACACCTTTGAACTACTGATAGAGTTAACCCGGCCCAGGTAGGCCGGTTTATGCCTAGTAGTAATATCCCCAACAGAACCGTTTGAAGTTCCAGTAAAAAAATGTAAAATCACGCACTACATCCAAAGTTTCTGTTCTGCACTGGACAAACCAACAAGCAATGTAAACATACTAAAGGAAAATCTTGGCACATTATTTTTATAATACAATGGAATTGTATAAGGGGATAATTATTTTTGTTGATAAGTTTCTGTAATCAAGACTCACGAAGTTTCCATGAGCATGAACAAAGTTCAAGGAGCTCCCCTACTTCAACAATGCTTATCTCTCTCACTTCCCTTTTTGAAAAGTTTTTGGTTCCCCTCTTTATTTTTATCTTTTAACTATATAAAAGCACTCGACAGAAAAAAATGACTCTCTAAAACTTCCGGGTTGTCTCCCTGGCAGCGCTTTCTTTAAAGCCATTAAGTTAGGCATATAGTACTCAAGTAATGAATCCACTCGGATCCCAAGGTATATCAAAGCCAATTTTAATTAACAAAGATTTGTGATTTAGTAGTGAGCACAAAGTAACATATATCATGCAACAACTAAGTCTAACTCTCTTCCTATGCATCAGCATGTCATAAAAGAACAATTCATGCACACATAGTAAAGGCCAATGCATAGTATAAACAGTTTCTTGCAATTTTATCATACTGGAAACATGGAGAGGCGGAGATGTAGTTCCTCTCTCATAATAATTGCAAGTAGGAGCAGCAAGCACATGCATGTTATATCTATGAAAATCATCATGTGTAGTAGTGAAACGCAACCCATCAATATAATTCTTAATAAGGGCAAACTTCTCCGATATAGTGTAGTCGGGAGAATTCAAATAGATAATAGGCTATCATGCGTGGGTGCAATAGCAACAATTTCATGTTTAACATAAGGAACTATAGCAAGTTCATCTCCATAAGCATAATTCATATTGGCATCTTGGCCACAAGCATAGCAAGCATCATCAAAAAGGGATATTTCAAAAGAATCAATGGGATCATAACAATCATCATAGCAATCATCCTTCGGTAAGCATGAAGGGAAATTAAACAATGTATGAGTTCAAGAGTTACTCTCATTAAAAGGTGGGCACGGGTAGTGTCGGGGATATACCCCGCGGTATGACCCGGCTGGGATTTGGTAAACCGGCGGAGAGTTAAGACAGAGAGTCAAGACAGATGGCTAAGGTAGACAATGTTAAACCGACAGATAATGTTAAACCGGCAGACATTAAGAAGCCCAGGAAGGGAAGTCAAAATAGTTTAAGTTAAAGTCCGAGTTGGACTCCACATGTAACCCGCCCCTTCAACATATATAAGGAGGGGCAGAGCTCCTCAAAGGGGGACAGAGCAAGAAACAATCTCTAGGGCTAGACACAATTAGAGGAGAGCCGGTTTACGGCGACTCCCTCGTAATGATAATGAGATCTAGCCTCAAATAGCATGTAGGGCTATTACCGGATGATGTTTCCCGGGGCCTGAAGCTATCTAAATCTTTGTCTTGTGTTGCGTCTCTCGATTCCTCTCAACCCCTCTCAAGCTACTACAAAGATGCGTTGGCCTCACGACTAAGTCCTCACACTAGGACATCTGCCGTGACAATTCCACGACAGTTGGCGCCCATCATGGGGCCTGCGCACGGTGGTGTTGAGTTCTTAAAGGGATCTCTTTAGGGTTCGAGAAGCTACAACCCGCCGGTTCAACAAAAATCGGCGGAGAAAAATTCACATCAACTATGAATTAATCAACAAAGATTGACGAAGCGTTTTGCAGCGGAGGATATGAGATTAAGATTCATAGGGATTTTTTGGTTTTGCGTGCGGTGCCTCATGTGTTGCAGGGCGTCCCGTCAAATCCGAGTGCAGATCACTTTTTCCTACTGCAAACTAGACCGGACAAGAGTCTGATTCGGCGTCATCAAATAAACAGGGCTTTGGACAGCTGGGCCCCGGTGCTGACTCGGCCTCGCCATCACCTTAGAGACGACCTCGAGCCGACCGCGCCGCAACCCACTTTTGCCTCACATCAATTCTCCGCTAAACCGGCCGTCGCTGGCCTCTTTATCAACACGGAGTACTAGTTCTGCTATTAGTAAAATGTGTGCAACTCCCGTGGCATGCGGCCCTGCGTACCGACTGTCAGGTTGCCGCTTCACATGGGCATGTCAAGACAGAGACAAAATCGATCTAGTAGTAGTACTACTACTGGAGGAGCACGGGAATCAGTGCTGCATTAAATAAAAGGGGACTAGCATGAAGTACTACTTCCCACGTACTGGCAATGGTCGTGCTTGGTGTTTGGATAAAAAAAGTGCTACTAGGAAAAGATAAAGAGGGTGCTTGGATCCAAGGGACTATTTTTAGTCTGGCTAAAAATAGTCTTTTTTAGAGGCTAAAGTTCCAAGCACCCCTGAATAAAGAGAGGCTAGGACTAGTCTTGAGGCTAAAAATTTTTAGTCATAGGAAACCTACTAAAATATGTATTAGTCCTCTCTCTCATCATTTAATGCCTCTCCTTTAACACATGCAAGTTCTGAATTGAAGGGTTTGGAGGATAATAAATGCTCGATAACTTGATTTTAGTCTCTTTAGTATTTGGATCCAAGCATGGGTGAGGCTAGCAAGTTTTAGTCCCACTACTTTTAGTCATGGGACTAAAACGTATCCAAGCACCCTCAAAGCTATTACTACTACTTTGCCCAAGCCTGGGAAGTACCTCCCTCATGTGGAGATAACGGATTCTATCATGCGAGATGCAAGTACCAGGACTCCAGTCATCAAGGGAAAATTACCATTGAAAAGGGGAGGGTCACCACTTGGAGGTTGAGGCGGATGTGGATTCGGAAAAAAACATGCGGCCTGGAAACAGACTTGATCGCAGGCCTCTGCTGCTCACGCCCTCGCGTCGCCTGAGCCGTCGTTGCCGGCCGGCTGCTGCTATTTCCATGTTGGTCAAAACAAATCATCTTAAACCACTGATGTTCAAAGTTGCTGTGAACCGGCCGGCTTGATACAATCACTGATGTTCAAACGTTCGGCGGAGGCTACTGGCTCGAACTCCTCCTACGATTCGCCATCGCCGACTCGCAGCCGCGCCTCTCCGATCCGCCGTTGGTTCAGTCGCGCCTCGCCGGCCGGCTGCTTCGATCTGCCCTCGTCAAAACCGCCCCCGCCTCTACTGTCATCGCTTGCCTAAGCTTATTGGCCTGTCTCGCCGGTTTACCTCCGCTGTCCCAGCCTTGAGTACATGCAGCCGCTGCCATGACTTGCCTCAAGACCGGCCCTACTTTTCGCTACTGCTGATGCCACCAATTCGCCAGGGAGCCGGCCCGGTGCTCCAAGTCACCCTCGACTCCGCGAGTTCGCTCCGAGCCGCCCTCGGCCTCAACAGACCAGCCCAACCTAAACCGTACTCCAGCCTGGCCGGATCGCCTCCTCTGGGTTGTCGCAGGTCGTGGCCGAGTGCCTCTGAGACCGCCCCGGCTTCGCGTGCTCAGCTTCCCGGCCTCGCGCTCAGCTTCAAACCGCCAGGACGGAGGTGCAGGAGATGGGTGTCTTCTCCATGGTGGAGCGCCAGGAGATTATGGAAGCCTCCTCTGAGCCGTCTGCCATAATTCGCCACTTCTTTAGATGTGCCGGGCCTTCCTCGGCTTCCTCTGCTGCTGAAGACCGGCGCCGGGTTATTGCCGCTGCAGAACCGGCGCTGCCGTGTTCACTTTGGCGCATTAAGCCGCCATACCTTTCCGCTGCCATAACCCGCTGCTGTCGCACGGGTTGTCTCTGTCCCTGCCGTGGTTGGGTCGCCGCCGACGGACCGTCGACTCCCTGGCCATCCGAGCCACATCTGCTGCCTTCGCCGCAGCAGCAACCTGTTATTGCTCCCGATTGAGTCGCCTCCGTGTGCGTGGAGATGCTGTCCTGGTGTTGAACCGGCGCCGGATCAATTCGACACAGCCTCATTCCTTTGAGCCGGCACCTCCAAGCTACCATCTTCAAATCGTCATGTCCGCGAACCGTCTTGAGCTACAGCCGCTTCCTACGTTGAACCGGCCATGTCCGCGCGTCATTCCGCCTAGTGCCCTGCTGCCTCGACCCGGCCGCGCCGTTGCCTTCACAGCCTCATTGTGAGTCACCACCCGCATCAACCCGCCGGCGACACCTGCACTGGCTCCGTCATGCATTACCACGGCTTTGAACCGCCGTCGCCGTTTTTTCCTCGTGATGCCCGGGTCACTACGTTGGACGCCGGCCCGTCTCCGCTTCCTGAACCATCTTGAGCGGCCGCGAGTCTCCAGTGAACAGTTCTGACTGCCGCCGGTTCACCTTTTCTGCTACGGGCTCGGCCAATGTGACCCGTCTTCTGATTGTTGCCCCACCAATCTGTGTTGAGCTATGGTGTTATTCTGTGGAGATAACGGGTTCAAGTGGCAGGAGGCCATGGTCTAGAATGATAGGGTTTTCTTCCCTCTCGTTAGGGTTTTTTCTCTCGGCAGCGATCTACGCCATCGTTGAGGCATAGCTTCGTCCCTCCCAATCCTTTACCCGGGGATCTTGATTCGGGCTGATCAAGGGGTGGTCTAGTACCGCTACCCAGCCTTGGTTGAGTCTCACGGGAGGATTAGGGGTAGGGTTCACAGCTGTTTTGACACCCGGCAAGAATACTCTTCGGGTTAGGGTTTGGATGATGGCTGAGGAAGGGGTTGGCAAGGCCGGCGGCTCTTCTTCTGCTAGTGAGATCGCGAGGCTGATGGAAGAACTGGGGCTCTAGAAAGACGATCTTGATGATGTGATAGTAGATGAGGCATCGGTTCCTCGCGATGCAGTTCGCTGGATCGCGGTGGCCAGAGTCCATATATATAAGCCATACAGCCAGACTTGGTTCTTCCGCAACATGAGATCGGCGTGGGATCTAGCCCAGGTGGTGAACTTCAAACCTCTGGAACCGAATCTGTATACATTACAGTTTAATTGCCTGGCAAATTGGGAGCGAGTTATGGAGGAAGGGCCATAGAATTTTAGAGGGCATGCGGTTCTAATTACGCCGTATGACGGAGTAACGCAGCCATCAAAGGTTCAGCTGCATACTCTCAACATATGGATTCAGATACACGATGTCTCGAAACTTTTTGCACATCTGGTGCCAGCCCTAGCAGCAAAGGTTGGTGAGGTTCTTCATACAGAGGGGGATTCTTATGACTACACGGGAAACTTTTACCGTGTGTGGGAAAAAATCAATGTCCATAGGCCCTTGAAGAATGCCGTGTCGTTGATCCGTGATGGACAGAGGCAGATCTACCGTGTCAAGTACGAACGTTTGCCGGATTGATGTGCTGTGTGCGGACATCTAGGCCATGTTTTCAAGGAGCGTGGTGATGGGTTACATCCACAATCCGCATTAGTTTTCAAGGATCTGTGTGCGACATGGATGATGCGCTCTGGGCGTGGTCCGGGAGGAAACAGGGGACGCCGAGGCAGGCGGGGTGGTCCCTCAGGTGGTCACAGAGGTGCTGATAGTGAAGGAACTGGGGCATATGGAGCATATTGGACAGAACGTGAAGAGGAAAAACAGGATATCAACATGGATGACCCAAGCAGGAAGAGAGGGGCTCACTCTGAAATAGGTGATAACTCGAAAGGGAATGAGGGCAAGTTTCTAGAAGACCGAGCGGACAACCAGCTCGCAATTGTTTAGTCAGGAGGAGGCATGGTGAGCCCTCCCCCCAAGAGGGATCCGAAGAGGACCAAGACTGGTTCTGATGGCATATCAGGCGTGGTGGTGAAAAATTTGGCGGCCTCCCTTGAGGAGAGCCGTGCGTCCCAATGAGTGTTATGTGCTGGAACTGTTGCGGAGTGGGCAATGCCGCGACAGTCAATGAACTTCGCGATTTAGCGAGAAAGTTTGCCCCTACCCTGTTATGCATTGTTGAAACATAGATAGAAGGAAATAGGGTAGAGAGTTTAGCTGGTACTTTGGGCTACGATAAAGCTTATGCTGTTAACAGTAGAGGTAGAAGTGGAGTCTTAGGCCTTTTTTGGAATAATGAAATAAAAATTGAGGTCTTGGGTTACTCTGATTATCATTTGGATGTGTCTGTGGAAGAAGCAGGTTTGGAAGAGTGGAGGCTCACGTGTGTGTACGGTGAGGCTCAAACCCACCTGAGGCACCAGACGTGGACAGTGTTGAAAAACATAAGCACTTTGAGTTCGCTCCCTTGGCTATGCATTGGAGATTTCAACGAAGTGCTACGTCCAAACGAGCATGACGGGATTGCTCGACGTAGCAACGCTCAAATGCAGGCTTTTAGAGAGACCGTTGACGTGTGCATGTTGCTGGACATAGGGTACAAGGGTCGTTCCTGGACGTGGGAGAAGAAGGTAACTGGTGGATCCTATACATGGTGCAGATTGGATAGGGCTTTGTCTAATGCCCCTTGGATGTCACTTTTCTCGGTGGCGAGCCTGGAGCATCTAGCTGCAGCTACGTCGGATCATGGCCCTATTGTGCTAGATCCGGGACGCAACCAGCCCAGCTTAATGCATAAAAACTTCCGTTATGAGTTAATGTGGGAGAAACATGAAGACTTTCGGGAGACCATCGGGACAGCATGGGCAGCGTTAGGGCCATGTGCCACGGTTCATGAACTACAACAGAAGCTACTGGGTGTCTCAAAGGGTTTGACAAACTGGAGTAAACAATCTTTTGGGAGTGTACGTTTGGAGATAAAGAATATGAAGAAGGAGCTTGATAAGTTGTAGAGCGACCCTTTGAGGTTAAGCCCATCACATGCGGAACTAAAAATCAATGAAAGGTTGATTGAACTTTACCATCGAGAGGAGATAATGTGGAGACAGCGTGCTCGCTCAGAGTGGCTTTCTTCGGGAGACAAAAACACAAAATTCTTTCATATGCGGGCGAGCCTGAGGAGAAAAAAGAATATGATTAGAGCTTTGCAAAACTCATTGGGAGTACTAGTTGATGACCCGGCGGAGTTGAGAGCTTTGGCCAATAACTTTTATCAGGAGTTGTACTCAATGGAAGGAGTGCATGATGTGGAATCAGTCCTGGAACATGTACCGCGGAAAGTTTCAGCGGCAATGAATGCGCAGTTATGTGCGGCCTACACCGCTGATGAGGTTACATGTGCTTTGTTCCAAATGTTCCCTACGAAAGCATCGGGCCCCGATGGGTTCCCAGCCCATTTTTATCAGAAACATTGGGAGGTATGTGGAGAAGATGTGACAAACATTGTGCTACAGATTGTTAGAGGAGAGACGAGCCCTGAATGTATCAATGATACGGTACTTGTCTTAATCCCGAAGGTGACAAATCCCACCCTACTCTCTCAATATAGACCCATAAGTTTATGTAATGTGCTATACAAAATTGCATCCAAGGTAGTTGCGAATAGATTGAAGCTTATCTTGTCAGATATCATTTCAAAGGAGCAGTCAGCTTTTGTGCCAGGGAGGTTAATAACGGATAATATTATTTGTGCTTATGAGTGTCTGCACTTTATGAAGAGAAACAGGTCAAAGAATAATAGCTTCTGTGCTTTGAAGCTCGATATGATGAAAGCTTATGACAGGTTGGAGTGGCCTTATTTGAAAGCTATCATGCAAAAACTAGGGTTTGCACAGGCATGGATTGACACAGTTATGAACATGGTTTCATCAGTTTCCTTCTCGGTTTTGTTTAATGGTGAAAAACTTGAAGCTTTTAAACCGTCCAGAGGAATTCGGCAAGGAGATCCAATCTCCCCTTACCTCTTCTTGATTGCAGCAGAGGGCTTCTCGTGCCTCCTGAAAACTAGTTCTCAGTCATCACTTCTTGTAGGTGTTAAGGTGGCTCCCACGGCTCCGGCCGTTAACCATCTTTTATTTGCAGACGATAGCATGTTGCTTTTCAAGGCGAGTGTGGAGGGAGCAGAACTTGCATCAAACCTACTGAACAGGTACTGTAATGCTTTAGGCCAGAGAGTAAATCACGCAAAATCATCCATCTTTTTCAGCAGAGGATGTCCACAAGTCACTAGAGAGGGGGTGAAGAATAGCCTCCAGGTGCAAAATGAAACCCTAAGTGATCGCTATCTGGGCATGCCCACGGATGTTGGACAATCAAAGAATGGAACGTTCAGATATCTGCGGGATAGAGTGTGGGAGAAAATAAGAGGATGGATGGAAAAATTGTTGTCATCTGCAGGGAAGGAAGTGTTAGTAAAGTCAATCGCGCAAGCAATTCCAGTTTATTCTATGTCATGCTTCAGGTTGCCAAGGGGGTGTGTGATGATATCACTTCTCTAATTCGTCAATTCTGGTGGGGAAGTAAAAGAGGAAAGAGGAAACCAACATGGGTTGCGTGGGATGTGATGATCAGACCAAAGTACATGGGTGGCATGGGATTCAGAGATTTGGAGCTGTTCAACTTGGCGTTATTGGCAAGGCAGGCATGGAGAGTCTTGGTTGATGATGAATCCCTGAGTTCTCAAATACTCAAAGCGGCTTATTATCCAGATCGCTCATTGCTTGACGCAACCCTTGGACCACATCCATCGCAGATTTGGAGGGCCATAATTGATGGTAGAGATGTGCTTGCTCAAGGAATCATACGGAGAGTGGGAGACGGAGAAACTACCAATATTTGGCATCATAACTGGATACCGAGACCAAGTTTTAAGCGACCAATTGCTTCTCTAGTACCGGTTCCACCAGAGACAGTATTGGAGCTTATTGATAAAAACACAGCCTCTTGGAGAGCGGGACTAGTAAGGACGGTGTTCACCCCTTTCGATGCTGAAGAAATTTTGAAAATTCCACTGTGTACCAGGAAGGTGGATGACTTTTGGGCTTGGAGCGAGACCCCGCGGGGAATATTCACCGTATCATCGGCTTATCGTATGCTTGTAACAACAAAGCTTGGCAGAGAAAATTGGTTGGAGGGGAGGAAGGAATCATCGAGTATCAACATGGAGAGCGGGGAGTGGAATGACCTGTGGAAGATGCATGTGTCGTCCAAGATCAAAGTTTTTGCATGGAGGTTGGCGAGGCACTCGATCCCGGTGGGAGACGTGCTACACCGCCGCCATATGGCCACAGCAGCAGCTTGTCCTCTATGTGGAACCCGAGATACATGGAAGCATGCTTTACTAGAGTGTCCGATGTCTCGCTGCACATGGGCCCTGTCTTCGGTACAAGTGTTGGATCAGCTCTGTGTCGTGCAACACGATAGTGCGAAAAAATGGTTGTTTGCCCTTAAAGATAGCCTTAATGCTGATGAATTTACCAGGTTGGTGGTCACCCTTTGGGCAATTTGGGGAGCTAGAAGAAAAGCTATACATGAAGGAATATTCAGGAGCCCCCAATCCATCAATGACTTCATAAGTCCCTACTTATCAGAAATCAAGATGATATATCCTCAGAAGGTAGCAACGGCCAAAGTAGCTGCAGCAAGACCACGGCGGTGGCTGCCGCTGGTGGAGAATCATGCCAAGATAAACATGGATGCCGCGGTCGGAGGCCGGGGGAGCTTTGGCGCAGTGGCGGCAATCTGCCGAGATGCAAATGGAACGTTTGCAGGGGCGTCAGCTATCGTATATAGAGCGATTGGAGATCCAGCAACGCTTGAAGCTTTGGCTATTCGTGAAGCCCTTTCCCTTGCCGATGATCTATACCTCCAGCGAGTTCACGTCGCTTCGGACTGCTAGGAAGCAGTTGAGGAAATATTGAGTGGTGGTACATCGAAATATGGTGCAATTATTCAAGAGATTAGGTTACATGCACTTTCTTTTATTTCATGCAGAGTAGTTCACGAATTTAGGAGCTCAAAGTTTGATGCTCACAACCTTGCGAAATATGCGTTGGGTCTCGGGTTTGGTCGCCATGTTTGGTTAGGCCAGCCTGAGGGTATTCCCTTTGTCCATGTAAACATTGTGACGGATGAATAAAATTTCGCAGGGTTGCCTAAAAAAAAGTGGCAGGAGGCCTGGTGATTAAAATACAAGGTTGGAGGTGGGGATGCCAATAATAAGCTGTGTGTGTATGCGTGCCACATCAAAAAAGCAAATCATGCCAAAAGTGAGAGGGAGCAAGCTCTCACACAAAGAAACAAGCTAAAGGATTCACGGTCTGAGCTAGGTGTGCTACTGATTGATGGGAACGACCCATTTCAAAATTTGATGGATAAGTGGTTAGTTGATTGGACGTGAAGGCTTTCACTCGGTCAATAGTTACTACCTTCGAAAAATATATCAGGTGATCCTGTTTTATCTATTTCATCTGTGTACAATAATATGTTTCGTACAGTTATTCTATCTTGCAATGTTTATGCAGGATAGTTATTTGTGATGAAAGTAATGTTATACCACGGATACGGAGCACGTACCAATATTATTTTGTACTAGCGCTTGTCCGTGTCGTGATGCTCGACGGATACATACCTTCACCGTGGTGATGATCAGCTCTGCGGTGGATAATTTACTAGCCTGACATATCAGGTGAAATCCATCCAGTATATTTTTTATATTGGTTTTTTAAAAGAGCAATCACTCCGGCTTGCAAGGTTATCTAAATGCAGGACCTTAAAACCGCCATATTGGTGCAAATTTAAACACCATCAGAAAATTTCCGGCTTAAAAAGAGGGATTCCGGTTTAATATCCGGTTTAAGGGAAAGTTATCTCCCACCAAGCTTTGAATCTCTCGATAGCCGGGTCAAAATACCAGTTCAAGAAGAATTTATCTCTTGCAAAAAGTTAAAGGTTGCAAAAGAGGACCTGCTGCTCTGACGCGCGGTTCAAACATGGGTATCCCGCCTTATTGGCTTATCATATTATATTTTACATGGGGGCTTCAGCTTACAAAGCAGAGTTCTGTCCATTAATCCGGCTATCATGCCACAACAAAGCCTGGGAGCTTCACACCCAAGGGGCCAAAGAGAGTATTGTTTCTAAAGCACAACTCAAACATAGGCACCCATTGAGCACAGCTCACAAAGTTACTTGGGGGCTCTTTGTGCAACGCAACAAAGAGTTCGAAAGGACCCTTGTAATTGGGTATCGACCCACGGCTTGGAAGCCTGGTGTATTCACCTAAAACCCCGGGTTAACCTGCCTTCATCAAGTAAGCCACTCCTATCCACGTAATCCTGGCATGACCCGCCGAATGTTTGACAGTTACTCTCATTGAGACCCTGAACTTGTCAAAGTTAAAACGACGATTGGTTAGTTGGAGGCCCATCTTAAAAGGCTTTGTCAAATGGTTTAACTCAGCGGCCTGGCAGCCCATGAAAAGCCTCGAATTTGGGCCTGGCAGCCCTTGAAAAACCTCGACTACACAGTTTTATTTGCCTTTGTCAAGATTTTTCTTTTTTGATAAATTTTATGTTGAACCGTGTCTATTGACCTGGCATGACTATCAGTCATCAAATTAACCCGGCTCGACTTTCAACTACAAGTTGTCAGTACATAATTACTTATAATCCGGTGTTTATTGACCCGGCCTGGCTTTGGACTATAAATCGCCAGTATATATTTGGATTGCGCCATTGGAATTATGCGCTTATAAATCATTGGGTATATTATTCAAATAGCCAACATGGCTGGATTTTTATTATGGTTATTAATAACCAGTATTATGATTAAGGTTTTCAAAGTCGCTTTAGCGCAAATGGCTATCATATTATCAATAGATATGATTTATTCTACAATTGAAGGAATAGTCCCGAGTTGCTGCAGGCTTACGACCTGGGACTTGGGGGCTACATTATTTTAGTTGAAATTACATTAAATACACAAGTCTCATGTCGCTGCAAGCATGCACCATGACACTTGGGGGCTAATGCAAAGTCATTTTTTTGCTCACCTTATTGAAGACCCGACTCATCACATGGTAATGAGCCGGCCCTTGGGGGCTACCAATTGCCTCTGTCAACAATTTAAGGTACAAAGCTTTTTATCCATTACATTGAAGGGTCCACTGCTCAGTTGGTAAAGCACAAGTCTCTTAACCTTGTGGACGTGAATTCAAGCCCCATGATGGGGGTTACATCATATGATGTTATTTTCATTGAAGAATATATCAAAGTCCCAGCTCAATATTATCTTATTGAGCCGACCCTTGGGGGCTACACGTTGATGATCAAATTTTACAATATTATATTTACAAAGTCCTTGCTCATTATTGCATAATGACCCGGCCCTTGGGGGCTACACTGGTTGAAGTTTTTATGAGAATAAGGCAATTTCAAGTCACAGGTTGCTGCAAGCATGACTGTTGGAAATATGCCCTAGAGGCAATAATAAAATGATTATTATATTTCCTTGTTCATGATAATTGTCTATTATTCATGCTATAATTGTATTATCCAGAAATCGTAATACATGTGTGAATACATAGACCACAATGTGTCCCTAGTGAGCCTCTAGTTGACTAGCTCGTTGATCAACATATAGTCATGGTTTCCTGGCTATGGACATGGGGATGTCATTGATAACGGGATCACATCATTAGGAGAATGATGTGATGGACAAGACCCAAACCTAAGCATAGCACAAAGATCCTGTAGTTCGTTTGCTGTAGCTTTTCTCAATGTCAAGTATCATTTCCTTAGACCATGAGATTGTGCAACTCCCTGATACCGTAGGAGTGCCTTGGGTGTGCCAAACGTCACAATGTAACTGGGTGACTATAAAGGTACATTACAGGTGTCTCGAAAGTGTCTGTTGGATTGGCACGAATCGAGACTGGGATTTGTCACTCCGTATGACGGAGAGGTATCTCTGGGCCCACTCGGTAATGCATCATCATAATGAGCTCAATGTGATCAAGTGGTTGATCACGGGATCATGCATTACGGTACGAGTAAAGAGACTTGCCGGTAACGAGACTGAACAAGGTATTGGGATACCGACGATCGAGTCTCGGGCAAGAACGTACCGATTGACAAAGGGAATTGAATACAGGATTGATTAAGTCCTCGACATCGTGGTTCATCCGATGAGATCATCGAGGAGCATGTGGGAGCCAACATGGGTATCCAGATCCCGCCGTTGGTTATTGTCCGGAGAGTCGTCTCGGTCATGTCTGCTTGTCTCCCGAACTCGTAGGGTCTACACACTTAAGGTTCGGTGACGCTAGGGTTGTAGAGATATGAGTATGCAGTAATCTGAAAGTTGTTCGGAGTCCTGGATGAGATCCTGGACATCACGAGGAGTTTCGGAATGGTCCAGAGGTGAAGAATTATATATAGGAAGTGTAGTTTCGGCCATCGGGAAAAGATCCGGGGTCACCGGTATTGTACCGGGACCACCGGATGGGTCCCGGGGGTCCAGCGGGTGGGGCCACCATCCCGGAGGGCCCCATGGGCCGAAGTGGGGATGGGAACCAGCCCATAGTGGGCTGGTGCGCACCCCCCTTGGGCCCCCCTGCGCCTAGCGTTGGAAACCCTAGGGTGGGAGGCGCCTCCACTTGCCTTGGGGGGCACTCCACCCCCCTTGGCCACCGCCACCCCTTGGGAGATCCCATCTCCAGGGCCGGCGCCCCCCCAGGGGGCCTATATAAAGGGGGAGGGAGGGCAGCCGCACCTCAAGTCTTGGCGCCTCCCTCTCCCCTGCTCCACCTCTCCCTCTCGCAGAAGCTCGGCGGAGCCCTGCTGCGATCACTACTGCATCCACCACCACGCCGTCGTGCTGCTGGATCTTCATCAACCTCTCCTTCCCCCTTGCTGGATCAAGAAGGAGGAGACGTCATCCGCTCCGTACATGTGTTGAACGCGGAGGTGTCGTCCGTTCGGCACTTGGTCATCGGTGATTTGGATCACGGCGAGTACGACTCCATCATCCCCGTTCTCTTGAACGCTTCCGCTCGCGATCTACAAGGGTATGTAGATGCACTCTCCTCTCATTGCTAGTTGACTCCATAGATTGATCTTGGTGAAACGTAGGAATTTTTTTTTGTTTTCTGCAACGTTCCCCAACAGTGGCATCATGAGCTAGGTCTATGCGTAGTTACTATGCACGAGTAGAACACAAAGTAGTTGTGGGCGTCGATATTGTCAATTTTCCTGCCATTACTAGTCTTATCTTGATTCGGCGGCATCGTGGGATGAAGCGGCCCGGACCAACCTTACACGTACGCTTACGTGAGACCGGTTCCACCGACTGACATGCACTAGTTGCATAAGGTGGGTGGCGGGTGTCTGTCTCTCCCACTTTAGTCGGATCGGATTCGGTGAACAGGGTCCTTATGAAGGGTAAATAGAAATTGGCAATTCACGTTGTGGTTTTGGCGTAGGTAAGAAACGTTCTTGCTAGAAACCTATAGCAGCCACGTAAAAACTTGCAACAACAATTAAAGGACGTCTAACTTGTTTTTGCAGCAAGTGTTTTGTGATGTGATATGGCCAAAGGTTGTGATGAATGATGAATGATATATGTGATGTATGAGATTGATCATGTTCTTGTAATAGGAATCACGACTTGCATGTCGATGAGTATGACAACCGGCAGGAGCCATAGGAGTTGTCTTTATTTATTTATGACCTGCGTGTCAACATAAACGTCATGTAATTACTTTACTTTATTGCTAAAGCGTTAGCCATAGTAGTAGAAGTAATAGATGACGAGACAACTTCAAGAAGACGAAATGATGGAGATCATGATGATGGAGATCATGGTGTCATGCCGGTGACAAGATGATCATGGAGCCCCAAGATGGAGATCAAATGAGCTATATGATATTGGCCATATCATGTCACTATTATTTGATTGCATGTGATGTTTATCATGTTTTTGCATCTTGTTTACTTAGAACGACGGTAGTAAATAAGATGATCCCTCATAATAATTTCAAGAAAGTGTTCCCCCTAACTGTGCACCGTTGTGACAGTTCGTTGTTTCGAAGCACCACGTGATGATCGGGTGTGATAGATTCCAACGTTCACATACAACAGGTGTAAGACAGATTTACACACGCAATACACTTAGGTTGACTTGACGAGCCTAGCATGTACAGACATGGCCTCAGAACACAGAAGATCGAAAGGTCGAGCATGAGTCGTATAGAAGATACGATCAACATGAAGATGTTCACCGATGTTGACTAGTCCGTCTCACGTGATGATCGGACACGGCCTAGTCAACTCGGATCATGTTATACTTAGATGACTGGAGGGATGTCTATCTAAGTGGGAGTTCATTGAATAATTTGATTAGATGAACTTAATTATCATGAACTTAGTCTAAAATCTTTACAATATGTCTTGTAGATCAAATGGCCAACGTTGTCCTCAACTTCAACGCGTTCCTAGAGAAAACCAAGCTGAAAGACGATGGCAGCAACTATACGGACTGGGTCCGGAACCTGAGGATCATCCTCATAGCTGCCAAGAAAGATTATGTCCTAGAAGCACCGCTAGGTGACGCACCTGTCCCACAGAACCAAGACGTTATGAACGCTTGGCAGACACGTGCTGATGATTACTCCCTCGTTCAGTGCGGCATGCTTTACAGCTTAGAACCGGGGCTCCAAAAGTGTTTTGAGCGACACGGAGCATATGAGATGTTCGAAGAGCTGAAAATGGTTTTCCAAGCTCATGCCCGGGTCGAGAGATATGAAGTCTCCGACAAGTTCTTCAGCTGTAAGATGGAGGAAAATAGTTCTGTCAGCGAGCACATACTCAAAATGTTTGGGTTGCATAATCGCTTGACTCAGCTGGGAGTTAATCTCCCGGATGACGCGATCATTGACAGAATCCTTCAGTCGCTTCCACCGAGCTACAAGAGCTTTGTGATGAACTTCAATATGCAGGGGATGGAAAAGACCATTCCTGAAGTTTTTGCAATGCTGAAATCAGCAGAGGTAGAAGTCAAAAAGGAACATCAAGTGTTGATGGTGAATAAAACCACTAAGTTCAAGAAAGGCAAGGGTAAGAAGAACTTCAAGAAGGACGGCAAGGGAGTTGCCGCGCCCGGTAAGTAAGCTGCCGGGAAGAAGCCAAAGAATGGACCCAAGCCTGAGACTGAGTGTTTTTATTGCAAGGGAAGTGGTCACTGGAAGCGGAACTGCCCCAAATACTTAGCGGATAAGAAGGCCGGCAACACTAAAGGTATATGTGATATACATGTAATTGATGTGTACCTTACCAGTACTCGTGGTAGCTCCTGGGTATTTGATACCGGTGCGGTTGCTCACATTTGTAACTCAAAGCATGAGCTGCGGAATAAGCGGAGACTGGCGAAGGACGAGGTGACGATGCGCGTCGGGAATGGTTCCAAGGTCGATGTGATCGCCGTCGGCACGCTACCTCTACATTTACCTACGGGATTAGTTTTAAACCTCAATAATTGTTATTTAGTGCCAGCTTTGAGCATGAACATTGTATCAGGATCTCGTTTAATACGAGATGGCTACTCATTTAAATCCGAGAATAATGGTTGTTCTATTTATATGAGAGATATGTTTTATGGTCATGCTCCGATGGTGAATGGTTTATTCTTAATGAATCTCGAGCGTAATGCTACACATATTCATAGTGTGAATACCAAAAGATGTAAGGTTGATAATGATAGTCCCACATACTTGTGGCACTGCCGCCTTGGTTACATAGGTGTCAAACGCATGAAGAAGCTCCATGCAGATGGACTTTTAGAGTCTCTTGATTATGAATCATTTGACACGTGCGAACCATGCCTCATGGGAAAGATGACCAAGACTCCGTTCTCAGGAACAATGGAGCGAGCAACCAACTTATTGGAAATCATACATACTGATGTGTGCGGTCCAATGAGTGTTGAGGCTCACGGTGGCTATCGTTATGTTCTCACCCTCACTGATGACTTGAGTAGATATGGGTATGTCTACTTAATGAAACACAAGTCTGAGACCTTTGAAAAGTTCAAGGAATTTCAGAGTGAGGTTGAGAATCAACGTGACAGGAAAATCAAGTTCTTGTGATCAGATCCTAGGGGCGAATACTTGAGTCACGAATTTGGCACACACTTAAGAAAATGTGGAATAGTTTCACAACTCACGCCGCCCGGAACACCTCAGCGTAATGGTGTGTCTGAACGTCGTAATCGCACTCTATTGGATATGGTGCGATCTATGATGTCTCTTACCGATTTACCGTTGTCATTTTAGGGCTATGATTTAGAGATTGCCGCATTCACTTTAAATAGGGCTCCGTCGAAATCCGTTGAGACGACACCGTATGAATTATGGTTTGGGAAGAAACCTAAGCTGTCGTTTCTAAAAGTTTGGGGATGCGATGCTTATGTTAAGAAACTTCAACCTGAAAAGCTCGAACCCAAGTCGGAAAAATGCGTCTTCATAGGATACCCTAAAGAAACTGTTGGGTATACCTTCTACCTCAGATCCAAAGGCAAGATGTTTGTTGCCAAGAATGGGTCCTTTCTAGAGAAAGAGTTTCTCTCAAAAGAAATAAGTGGGAGGAAGGTAGAACTTGATGAAGTATTACCTCTTGAACCGGTAAGTGGTAGAGCTCAAGAAAATGTTCTTGAGGTGACTGCACCGACTAGAGAGGAAGTTGATGATGATGATCATGAAACTTCAGATCAAATTGCTACTGAACTTCGTAGGTCCACAAGGACTCGTTCCGCACCAGAGTGGTACGGCAACCCTGTCTTGGAAATCATGTTGTTAGACAACGGTGAACCTTCGAACTATGAAGAAGCGATGGCGGGCCCGGATTCCGACAAATGGCTGGAAGCCATGAAATCCGAGATAGGATCCATGTATGAAAACGAAGTATGGACTTTGACTGACTTGCCCGTTGATCGGCGAGCCATAGAAAATAAATGGATCTTTAAGAATAAGACAGACGCGAATGGTAATGTGACCATCTATAAAGCTCGGCTTGTCACTAAGGGTTATCGACAAGTTCAAGGGGTTGACTACGATGAGACTTTCTCACCTGTAGCGAAGCTGAAGTCCGTCCGAATCATGTTAGCAATTGCCGCATTCTATGGTTATGTGATATGGAAAATGGACGTCAAAACGGCATTCCTTAATGGTTTCCTTAAGGAAGAATTGTATATGATGCAGCCGGAAGGTTTTGTCGATCCTAAGAATGCTAACAAGGTGTGCAAGCTCCAACGCTCAATCTATAGGCTGGTGCAAGCATCTCGGAGTTGGAACATTCGCTTTGATGAGATGATCAAAGCGTTTGGGTTTATGCAGACTTATGGAGAAGCCTGCGTTTACAAGAAAGTGAGTGGGAGCTCTATAGCATTTCTCATATTATATGTGGATGACATACTGTTGATGGGAAATGATATAGAATTCTTGGAAAGCATAAAGGCCTATTTGAACAAGTGTTTTTCAATGAAGGACCTTGGAGAAGATGCTTATATATTAGGCATCAAGATCTATAGAGATAGATCGAGACGCCTCATCGGTCTTTCAGAAAGTACGTACCTTGACAAGATATTGAAGAAGTTCAATATGGATCAGTCCAAGAAGGGGTTCTTGCCTGTATTGCAAGGTGTGCGATTGAGCACGGCTCAATGCCCGACCACGACAGAAGATAGAGAAAATATGAGTGTCGTCCCCTATGCCTCAGCCATAGGGTCTATCATGTATGCTATGCTGTGTACCAGACCTGATGTAAACCTTGCCGTAAGTTTGGTAGGAAGGTACCAAAGTAATCCCGGCATGGAACACTGGACATCGGTCAAGAATATCCTGAAGTACCTGAAAAGGACCAAGGAAATGTTTCTTGTTTATGGAGGTGACGAAGAGCTCGTCGTAAAGGGTTACGTCGATGCTAGCTTCGACACAGATCTGGATGACTCCTAGTCACAAACCGGATACATGTATATTTTGATTGGTGGGGCAGTAAGCTGGTGCAGTTGCAAGCAAAGTGTTGTGGCGGGATCTACATGTGAAGCGGAGTACATGGCAGCCTCAGAGGCAGCACACGAAGCAGTCTGGGTGAAGGAGTTCATTACCGACCTAGGAGTCATACCCAATGCGTCGGGCTCGATGACTCTCTTCTGTGACAACACTAGAGCTATTGCCCTTGCCAAGGAGCCCAGGTTTCACAGGAAGACCAGGCATATCAAGCGTCGCTTCAACTCCATTCATGAAAGTGTTCAAATTGGAGACATAGAAATTTGTAAAGTACATATGGACCTGAATATAGCAGATCCGTTGACTAAACCTCTCCCTAGAGCAAAACATGATCAACACCAGAATTCCATGGGTGTTCGATTCATCACAATGTAACTAGATGATTGACTCTAGTGCAAGTGGGAGACTGTTGGAAATATGCCCTAGAGGCAATAATAAAATAATTATTATATTTCCTTGTTCATGATAATTGTCTATTATTCATGCTATAATTGTATTATCCGGAAATCGTAATACATTGTGAATACATAGACCACAATGTGTCCCTAGTGAGCCTCTAGTTGACTAGCTCGTTGATCAACAGGTAGTCATGGTTTCCTGGCTATGGACATGGGGATGTCATTGATAATGGGATCACATCATTAGGAGAATGATGTGATGGACAAGACCCAAACCTAAGCATAGCACAAAGATCGTGTAGTTCGTTTGCTGTAGCTTTTCTGAATGTCAAGTATCATTTCCTTAGACCATGAGATTGTGCAACTCCCGGATACCGTAGGAGTGCCTTGGGTGTGCCAAACGTCACAACGTAACTGGGTGACTATAAAGGTACATTACATGTGTCTCCGAAAGTGTTTGTTGGGTTGGCACGAATCGAGACTGGGATTCGTCACTCCGTATGACGGAGAGGTGTCTCTGGGCCCACTCGGTAATGCATCATCATAATGAGCTCAATGTGATCAAATGGTTGATCACGGGATCATGCATTCCGGTACGAGTAAAGTGACTTGCCGGTAACGACACTGAACAAGGTATTGGGATACCGACGATCGAGTCTCGGGCAAGTAACATACCGATTGACAAAGGGAATTGAATACGAGATTGATTAAGTCCTCGACATCGTGGTTCATCCGATGAGATCATCGAGGAGCATGTGGGAGCCAACATGGGTATCCAGATCCCGCTGTTGGTTATTGGCCGGAGAGTCGTCTCGGTCATGTCTGCTTGTCTCCTGAACCCATAGGGTCTACACACTTAAGGTTCGGTGACGCTAGGGTTCTGGAGATATGAGTATGCAGTAATCCGAAAGTTTTTTGGAGTCCCGGATGAGATCCTGGACGTCACGAGGAGTTCCGTAATGGTCCGGAGGTGAAGAATTACAGATAGGAAGTGTAGTTTCGGCCATCGGGAAAAGATTCGGGGTCACCAGTATTGTACCGAGACCACCGGATGGGTCCCGGGGGTCAACCGGGTGGGGCCACCCATCCCGGAGGGCCCCATGGTCCAAAGTGGGGAGGGGAACCAGCCCATAGTGGGCTGGTGCGCCCCCCCTTGGGCCCCCCCTGCGCCTAGGGTTGGAAACCCTAGGGTGGGGGGCGCCTCCACTTGCCTTGGGGGGCACTCCACCCCCTTGGCCGCCGCCCCCCCTTGGGAGATCCCATCTCCAGGGCCGGTGCCCCCCAGGGGGCCTATATAAAGGGGGGAGGGAGGGTAGCCACACCTCAAGTCTTGGCGCCTCCCTCTCCCCTGCTACACCTCTCCCTCTCGCAGAAGCTCGGCGAAGCCCTACTGCGATCACTACTGCATCCACCACCTCGCCGTCGTGCTGCTGGATCTTCATCAACCTCTCCTTCCCCCTTGCTGGATCAAGAAGGAGGAGACGTCATCCGCTCCATACGTGTGTTGAACGCGGAGGTGCCGTCCGTTCGGCACTTGGTCATCGGTGATTTGGATCACGGCGAGTACGACTCCATCATCCCTGTTCTCTTGAACGCTTCCGCTCGCGATCTACAAGGGTATGTAGATGCACTCTCCTCTCATTGCTAGTTGACTCCATAGATTGATCTTGGTGAAACGTAGGAAATTTTTTTGTTTTCTGCAACGTTCCCCAACAATGACAACCCGGCACTTGGGGGCTACATATGTAGAATACTCAATTCTGACTAGTGATTGATGAACAACCTGGATTTCTTCAAGATTGTGATATTCATATTGAAGCAAGTCTTAAGCTGTTGCTATGCTACCTTCTTAAGACTTGGGGGCTACAAGTGATAGGCATATAAGAGGTATATTTTCAAGCTTCATGTTAACTACAATTATGACCTGGTGCCATCAATATTTATAAACCGACAAGTTCAAGTCTTAAACCGGCACAATTCTACATTCTCAAACCGGCAAGTTCTACATTCTTAAACCGGCTGAAGATCAGATGAGTATTTCAAAGGCCAATATTTTTGTTAAGCATTGGGAGCTTAAGTCAAAGGAGTTTTTCTTCACAATATTTCACTACGACAAACCGATGTCAGCAAATTGATTATGAAGCTGGTCTATTGACTCGGATTTTATAGAAGAAGGAAGTGACAAGGACTTAAGGATGATCAAGATCAGTTTAACATGGATAAATCCAAATTAAACTACGGGCTAATGTCGGGGATATACCCCGCGGTATGACCCGACTGGAGTTGTAAACCGGCTGGGATTTGGTAAACTAGCAGATGGTAAACCGGCGGAGAGTTAAGACAAAGAGTCAAGACAGATGGCTAAGGCAGACAATGTTAAACCGGCAGACAATGTTAAACCGGCAGACGTTAAGAAGCCCCGGAAGGGAAGTCAAAATAGTTTAAGTTAAAGTCCGAGTTGGACTCCACATGTAACCTACCCCTTCAACATATATAAGGAGGGGCAGGGCTCCTCAAAGGGGGACAGAGCAAGAAACAATCTCTAGGGCTAGACACAATTAGAGGAGAGCCGGTTTACGACGACTCCCTCGTAATGATAATGAGATCTAGCCTCAAACAGCATGTAGGGCTATTACCGGATGATGTTTCCCGGGGCCTAAAGCTGTCTAAATCTTTGTCTTGTGTTGCGTCCCTCGATTCCGCTGAACCCCTCTCAAGCTACTACAAAGATGCATTGGCCTCACGACTAAGTCCTCACACTAGGACATCTGCCGTGACAATTCCACGACAGGTAGCTAATCCGCTCTTCCTCCTTTTGTTCTTCGCTCTCCTCATCATCTTTTTCATCCAATCAACTCACAGTTTCATCAATTTCTTCTTTCATAGACTCCTGCAAAATATTAATCTCTTCTCGGATAGTGGATACTTTCTCAATAAATTCATCAATATCATAATTGTATTTATAATTATCATAGCAATATTTAAGGATATCTAAATTTTTAGGTCTATAAACTGAATCATCAAAATCTTCTAACTCTTTAAACAAAGATTCAATTTCATAAGCACCCATAAAAGCAACGAATTCTTCTATTCGATCCACATCATAATAATCATATATACCATTAGCATAAGAAGCCAAGGTTTCATCATCATTAAATTCACATGAAAAGGGAAGGTGTGGAACCTTCATCCTAGAGCAACAAGTATAATCATATCTCAAGCATAGTTGCTGAGCATACCAATGCAACGTATAAATTTGATCCCATAATAGTTTCCCTTTTTGAGTCAAGCGATAATCCCTAAAGTATTCACGTTGATCCAACATTACTCCCATTATAAAGTTGAATGGGTTTTTCTCAGGATTATCAAAGTAGTACATAATATATTTCACACAATGAGCATCGAGGGTTTTAGGGGGTTCTCCATCTCCGTGAGGAGCAAGTACACCTAATTTTTTTTTGTATTTCATGTTCCATATTCATAACTAAATATAGAGAACAACTCAGAACAGAAAATAAAAACTACTTAGTGATAAAGCAAACAAGCACACACGAGAATATTCACCCCACGCTATAACTCCCTGGCAACGGCGCCAGAAAAAGGTCTTGATAACCCACAAGTATAGGGGATCAATTGTAGCCTCTTTCGATAAGTAAGAGTGTCGAACCCAACGAGGATCTAAAGGTAGAACAAATATTCCCTCAAGTTCTCTCGACCACCGATACAACTCTACGCACGCTTAACGTTTGCTTTACCTAGAACAATTATGAAACTAGAAGTAATTTGTAGGTGTGATAGGATAGGTTTGCAAGATAATAAAGAGCATGTAAATAAAATCTAGGGGCTATGTAGATAAATACACAACTAAATTAGTTTTAGTAGAGAGCTTTTTGTCACGAGAAAGTTATCTGTCCCTAGGCAATCGATAACTAGACCGGTAATCATCATTGCAATTTTATTTGAGGGAGAGGCATAAGCTAACATACTTTCTCTTCTTGGATCATATGCACTTATGATTGGAAATCTAGCAAGCATCCGCAACTACTAAAGATCATTAAGGTAAAAGCCAACCATAGCATTATAAGGCATCAAGTCCTCTTTACTCCCATATGAAACAACCTACTTACTCGGGTCTGTGCTTCTGTCACTCACACCACCCACCATAAGCAATCATGAACATATTGCAAACCCTGCAGCGGGAATCCCTCACGCTTGCGTGACACAGAGAGCACCATAGGACAACACCAATAATAAAACATGCAACTCAAACCAATCACGATCATCTATTAACCCATAGGACAAAACAGATCTACTCAAACATCATAGGATAGCCCTACATAATTGGGAAATAATATATAGAGTTGAGAACCATGTTTAAGTAGAGATTACAGCGGGTAAAAGAGGGTTTACACAGCTGCATAGAGGGGGGAGAGTTGGTAATGATGGCGGTGAAGTTGTTGGTGTAGATTGCGGTGATGATGATGGCCCGACGGTGTTCTGGCGCCACCGGAAGAGAGGGGGAGAGAGCCCCTGTTGTGGAATTGTCACGACAGATGTCCTAGTGTGAGGACTTAGCCATGAGGCTAACACATCTTTGTAGTAGCTTCAGAGGGGTTGAACGTAATCGACAGATGCAACACAAGACAAGGATTTAGACAGCTTCGGTCCCCGGGAAATATCATCCGGTAATAGCCCTACATGCTGTTTGTGGCTAGATCTCATTATGCTCATGAGAGAGTCACCGCATAAGCCAGCTCCCCCTTTGTGTCCCCCTTGGGGGGCCCTGCCCCTCCTTATATATGTTGAAGGGGCGGGTTAAATGACTAGTCCTAGCAGGATTAGGATTACTCTATTACAAGTGGAGTCATAGTCTTGATTCCTTTGTAAGGGAATATTCCTTATGCTTTCTTCTTAAGCCGGCCCACCATCACATGAACCGGCCAACTGGGCCTTGGGCCTTGTAGTCCATCTGACCCATCTGTCAGGTCTCTAGTGAGTCATAATGATCAGGCGGGTTACCCGTAAATCGCCAAGTCGGGGCGGGTCGCTTGTGAGTCACCAAGCTCCAGCCGGATCATACATCTAGCGGGTTACACCGCGGGGTATATCCTCGACATTACCCCCCAGTTTAATTTGGATTTATCCATGTCAAACTGATCTGCATCATAAACGCAAGAACATATTTGACAGGTTGTGCTCCGGGTTAAATATTCTTGTAAGCCGGCACCTAATCATCCTTAAGTCCTTGTCATTTCCTCCTTCTAGGAAATCTGGGTCATTAGGCCAGCTTCATAATCAATTTGCTTGTAGAATAAATATTGTAAATAAAGAATCCATTTGAATCGGCCTTTAATGCTCTGACTTGACAAAAATATTGGTCTGTGGAATATTCAACTGATATCTAGCCGGCTTGAAAATGTAGAACTTGCCGAGTTATGATTTCCAAAATCGACGGGTTATAAAAACTGATAATTTCGGGTCATGATTGTTGCCAATGCCGGTTCATGATTGTTGCAACACCGGGTCACACATTTGATCTCCCTGTTTTACTCAAAACCGAGAATTTGAAGATGTTCCTCCATTATATTCATATCACCTGTAGTCCCCAAGTCTTAAGAAGGCAGCGTAGTAACAGCTTAAGACTTGCTTCAATATAAATGTTGCAGTCTTGAAGAAATCCAGGTTGTTCATCTCAGTCACTAGTCAAAACTGAATATTCCACACATGTAGCCCCCAAGTGCCGGGTTGTCATGCTTGCAGCAACCTGGGACTTGTAATTGCCTTATACTCATAAAAACTTTAAACAATGTAGCCTCCAAGGGCTGGGTCATTATGCAATAATGAGCAAGGACATTATAAATATGATCATGTATACTTGAGAAGCGACGTGTAGCCTCCAAGGGCTGGCTCAGTAAGATAATACTGAGCTGGGACTTTATATATACTTTATTGAAAATAACATCATATGATGTAACCCCCATCATGGGGCTTGAACCCACGTCCACAAGGTTAAGAGCTTTGTGCTTTACCAACTGAGCAGTGGATCCTTCAATATAATGGATTAAGACTTGTTACCTTAATTTTTTGACAGGAGCAATTGGTAGCCCCCAAGGGGCGGTTCATTATGATGTGATGAGTCGGGTCTTCAATAAGGCTAGTAAAAATGACTTTGCATTAGCCCCCAAGTGTCATGGTGCATGCTTGCAGCGACATGAGACTTGCATATGCGATGTAATCTCAACTTGAATAATGTAGCCCCCAAGTGCCGGGTCGTAAGCCTGCAGCGACTCGGGACTATTTCCTCCATTGTAGAATAAAACATATCCATTGATAAATAATAGCCGTTGTGCTTGAAGTGACTTTGAAAACCTCAATCATAATATTGGTTATTGATAACCATAATAAAAATCCAACCATGTTGGCTATTAAAGATTTGAATAATATAACCTGTCTTGAAAACCGATTCCTGCCATATAAACCAGTATATCCATGCACATATGATGTATGCTATGATGATGTAATGATGATGCAATGTATGATGATGTAATGATGATGCAATGTATGATGTAATATATGATGATGTATGTGTATGTGGCATTGAGCCAATCAAGAGGGTTTAAGCTATGGTTCGGATACGACCAGAGCCCCCAAGTGATCATCCTGGTGGCCTTATGCCGATCAAGAGGGTATAAGCTATGGTTCAGATACGACCAGAGCCCCCAAGTGATTATCCTGGTGGCCTTACGCCAATCAAGAGGGTATAAGCTATGGTTCGGATACGACCAGAGCCCCCAAGTGATCATCCTGGTGGCCTTATGCCGATCAAGAGGGTATAAGCTATGGTTCGGATAGGACCAGAGCCCCCAAGTGATTATCCTGGTGGCCTTACGCCAATCAAGAGGGTTTAAGCTATGGTTTGGATACGACCAGAGCCCCCAAGTGATATTGTGAGTTGCGCTCAAGGGGCACCTATGTTTGAGTTGTGCTTTTGCAACAGACTCTCTTTGGTCCCTTTAATTTTTCCTGAGAACTCGAACTTGCAAGAGATTATTCTTTTGAACCGAAATTTTTTAAACTGGATATTGAGAGCTTCCAAGTTTTGTGGGAGACAGCTTTCCCTTGAGCCGGATTTTAAACCAGAATCCTTCTTTTTAAGCCGGAAATTTTCTGACCGCCTTTAAATTTGCATCAATATGGCAGCAGCCTCCGAGACCGGGTTATCTTTTCCTACAATGACCCGGGCTTCTTGAATTTGCTCGAAATGGCAAGATTTGCTGAGTCATGTCATTGTAGCCCCCGAGTCTCAAGATGACTCGAGGAGTTGGCTTGAGATTCTTCATACTTGGCCATGATATAAACCGGCATATAGCTGAATAACGGACCGCTGTCATATGTTGAAGCCGGAAGCAAGGTGACGAGTTAATGATCTTCGCAACACTCATTGTATATCCTTGGCGTTGATAACGCAATGTGAATCCACGAAAACTTGATGTCGATCGTGGCGGGTTATAAATGACTTCGTATGATTTGTGTCAGTAATCCGGCCAGCGGTTCATCCCAGCTGGTTGTTTAACCAAAACGCGGTGGTGGTGATTTGTACGCCTATCCAATGAACCATATGGTGGACGCAGTGGCTGACACTATGACCTTCTTCAGAGTTGTTGTAATAGACCGGGCAGCAGGAGCGGTGACTTGCACGCACTTCTTAAGCAAACTTGTGCACACAGGTGTGGCCCGATGTGTTGATGTAGACCAGACCGCGAGGGCCGGACGGGAAAGACAACCATAGAATCAGAGGCGGCACAGACAGATGAGTCGCCATGATGTTGTAAATGGCACGGATGCGGGCGAGTCGGTCGCAGACGCGGACGACGAGCCAGTCGCGTGTGTTGATATAGTAGGGGCGGCGACTCACGTACGTATCCATCGAGCAGCACAGCACGGACAAGCGCTAGTGCAAAAGTGATGTTGGCGCGCGCCCCTTCTACGACACCTTTGTAATGAATAATGATCCTGCGAAAAAATATCACGAACCAGAATAATTATTCTGAAATGATTTAATATGTGCTGAAAAATACTTAGAAAGATAGCACGTGGTGATTTGTTGGTTGAATGCGGCCGCTGATAATGTATAATGCTCCACATGGAGTAGTAGTCCACCAATAAGTAATGAAATCAGCCTTGAAGTAATTGATCTAATAGTGTACTTTGCTTCTGGCCTTTGGGATTTAATCCAGCATCCCTATGGACCTGTTGTAAATTGAATAGCAATACTCGCCCACTGGGACTCCTGCTCCATTATTGTCGGCTGGCTAGACTTCCAATCATTATGCGTGCATGCATTGCTTCATCACCCTCCGGCTGAAACCCCCAATTTTCTTTTTGTTTTGTACTGGCGAGACAAGACCACACCAGGGTGCCTTGGCAAAAGGGCAGGCGGGTTAAAAATTCTTGTTAAGCATTGGGAGCGTGGCGACTCACGATGGCATGTTGGCACGAACACAGCAGAGGCGAAGAACAATGACGGCTCAGCGACGAGGTGGAAGGTAGCAAGGCGGCTATGTGGCAGAGGCACTCTGTGGCGACTCACGGTGGAGCGAGGCAGCTTGAGATCACTGCGATTAGGTGGCTTAAAGGCGCGGTGGTCGCTGCAGACGTAGAGATACTCGACGAGGTGACGACTTGACAGGTGCTTGCGACAGAGGCGAACGAGGGGCGCAGAGGCAGAGGAGGCGTCCGGAGCGGCGGCTTGCAGTCGTACCGGTGAGTCATGGCGATGGAAGCGCCTCAGGGTGAGCGACTCTTGGCAGTTTAGGCGATGAAGTCCGGCTCATAGCCATGTATTTGCAGGCGCTGACTTGGGTCGTGGGTGAGCCGGCGTCGGCGGCTCAGAGGCAGGCGAGTTCGAGGTAGAGCCGGCTCATGGAGGAGCGGCGGGTTGAAGCACGGCCACAACGACCGAAAGGCCAGGCGGCTCAAGGATGTCCCCAACAATTCGTGGTAGCGCGAGGCAGCAGCAGCATCAAGGCCAGGCCGCGGGGCGGCCTGGAGGTAAGTCCGCGCCGACGGGTCTCACGCAAGGCGAAGCAACAGTTGCAAGGGCCCGACGCGGGCGACTCGGAGGGCTCAGCGATAGAGGTGGAGATTCGCAGAGGGTCATGGTGACTCTGCGGAGGCGAGCACCAGCAGCCCCGACCAGCGGCGACTTCGGCGTGCGAGAAGAGGGCGGCTCGGACCACGGTGGTTTGGAGTAGGCGATGGCGAATCCACAGTGCAGCAAGAGTCGTTCGAGTCCGTGTTCACACCTGGGTCCTTCTCCAAGTCGTGACTGGCTTTGACCAATCTGTCCGAGTCGTGGTTGATTTCCAATTTTGACTACGCGCGTGTGGATCCGAACAATAGCGTGACTTCCTGACGAATAGTAGTATTACTAGATTGATCTTGACGGGAATAGTCGGCCTTTGTTTGATCTTCTCCTGGAGTAAATTGTAGCAGGCTAGCAGCAGTTTCGATTGATGGCCCCTGGAGTCCTCCTCCAAGTCGTGGAGGTTTTATTCCTAATTGATTGGTGTGTCAAGTTTTTCCAGTGCCTTCACATGAGTACTACACCGGCCACTAGTACTTAGTACCTCCGTCTAGGTGAATAAGTCATTCGCGTAGTTCTTGTCATCGATTTGAGGGATTAAATATGTGTTATATGTCATGAAAAGTATATCACTAGATTTCTACATGGATGTAGTTTCTAAATATATATTTTTTGTCACATATAATACATATTTACATAGTTAAATCATCGACCTAGAACTATGTGAATGACTTATTCACCGAGACGGTAGCATCCTCGGGATTTGAAGCGAATCTGCATATGTCAACTGCATCGAGATGCAATTTTCTTCATGTGCACCAGCTCTTGCAGTAAAAATGGCAATTAAATAGCGGAGTACTCTGAATCGGTCCTGGTTTCGTGGGATCTAACTATTTTGATGGAAATCAACCATACTCAGACGAGCCGACCGACCGGCCGCGTTCGGCAACTCGCACGGAACCCTAACTTCTTTGATCTGAAACCTTGTACTGCCAGCTCCAAAGTTAATCACGTTCTCGATTCATAGAACAACGAACTTGCCGGTTTTTCCTCATATGACGAAATCGCGAGCTCTTCGATCCCCAATGAGATCCCTTCAAAAACACAACACCACCGTGCGTAAGCCCCACGGTGGGCGCTAACTGTCGTGGAATTGTCACGGTAGATGTCCTAATGTGAGGACTTAGTCGTGAGGCCAACGCATCTTTATAGTAGCTTGAGAGGGGTTGAACGGAATCGAGAGACACAACACAAGACAAGGATTTAGACAGCTTCGGGCCTCGGGAAATATCATCCGGTAATAGTCCTACATGCTGTTTGTGGCTAGATCTCATTATGCTCATGAGAGAGTCGCCGCATAAGCCGGCTCCCCCTTTGTGTCTAGCCCTAGAGATTGGTTCTTGTCCCCCTTGGGGTGCCCTGCCCCTCCGTATATATGTTGAAGGATTAGGATTAGGATTAGGATTAGAATTACTTTATTACAAGTGGAGTCCTAGTCTTGCTTCCTTTGTAAGGGAATATTCCTTATGCTTTCCTCTTAAGCCGGCCCACCATAACATGAACCGGCCTACTAGGCCTTGGGCCTTGTAGTCCGTCTGACCCATCTGCCGGGTCTCCAATGAGTCGTAATGATCAGGCGGGTTACCCGTAAATCGCCAGGTCCGGGCGGGTTGCCTGTGAGTCGCCAAGCTCCAGCCGGGTCATACATCCGACGGGTTACACCGCGGGGTATATCCCCGACAGCCCCCCATCTTGTTCTTCTTCCTTGACCTTTTCCCTAGATGGGAGAAGGGTTTCCCCTCTGGTCCATGGCCTCCATGGCATGGGAGGGGTGAGAGCCCCTCCGAGATTGGATCTGTCTCTCTCTGTTTCTGCGTTCCTGATTCTGCCCTTTCACCGTTTCTTAAATTCCCAGAGATCCGTAACTCCGATTGGGCTGAATTTTGCACACAATTTTTATCCAGATATTAGCTATCTTGCAGCGAAAGAAGGGTACCAACCGCCTTACGGGGTGGCCACGAGGTCCCAGGGCGCACCCCCTACCTCGTGGCCCCTCGGGCATCGTCTCGCGTTGATTCTTCTTCCCAAAAATCACATATATTCCAACAAAATCTTCATCAGTTTTTATCCTGTTTGGACTCCGTTTGATATGGATTTTCCGCAAAACAAAAAACATGCAACAAACAAGAACTGGCATTGGGCACTGGATCAATATGTTAGTCCCAAAAATAGTATAAAAAGTTGCCAAAAGTATATGAAAGTTGTAGAATATTGGCCTGGAACAATCAAAAATTATAGATACGACAGAGTCGCATCAGGGGCCGAGGACTCCGGTGGACTAGAGAGGCGAGGGAGGAGTGAATGAGCTGCAGAGGGGTTCAGGCATGCTATATATAGCTGCGGGGAGGGCTCTAGAGCTCACGAGCGAGCTCTCGACCGAGCTTTAATGGCGGGCAGAGGCTGGACGCAGCACGGGCTTGGTGCTAGCGGCGCATTTAAGGCGAACGACAATGAGGCAGAGGCACAGGGCGATGCAGGAGCTCACGGGGCAGCTACTAGATATGAATGGAGGTCGACACAAGGAGGGAGGAGACGAGCACAGTGGCCGGAACAAGCCAGAGCACGCGTTCAGCTATGACGCAAGCGTGATCACCACCCGCACTGGCGCAAGCGGTGGCGCTTTGGCATGGCCGACCATGTCCAGTAGATGGACCCTGGTGCCCTTAGTCCAACTGAAGAAATAATTGGGTCCTGGGGCAAAGAAGAGATCTGTAGATGGCTCCAAAGTAAATTAACAGGAAGGTGCTTGTAACTTGATGTGGTTAAACCAGCTTGGTAACATGGCAAATAATTTTTATGGTGATGATCACACACTAAGGTGATTAAGATGGCAAAGTTTTAGCTCAAGAATAGGAGTTTAGATGAGGGTTGCTGTAGGAAGTGCAAAACTAGCCAGAATTAGGGATTTGGATGATACACTCACATACTTGATTGTCATGAGCTGAAATTTGGCATAGAGGGGTTATATGATGATACGAAGCTGCTGTAAAAGCTTCATGCCATTTGGAAATACCAAAGTGTCACTTGCTTCACAAAGCTTCATTCTGGACAGAAACTTGGAAAAATTGCGCAGGGCAATTGGATTAACTAATTGAGCTAAAACTTGGTGGAGGGAGTTGATATAGGTAGAAGCATGTCCTGGTAAAGTTTCAGCTTAATTGAAGCAATATAAAATATAGTTGCTTCACAAACTGAAAATCGGACCAGAAACTAAGATTTGGGGCTGGGCTCACATAGATAAGTTACATGAGCTCAAATTTGGTGGAGAATCATGATTTGATCATATGAAGGACCTTGCAAAATTTAACTCATTTGCATATGCCTAGCTTGTACTTCCTTCACAATCACTTCCCTCAGACAGGAACTTTGAAAATTTGCTCAGGAATATTTACTAGGAAAATTGAGTTGAATTTTGTCATGAGGCAATTATTTGGACAGGAAAAGATGTCCAAGAAGTTTGGGTTTAATTGGGCAAAGATAAATGGCACTTGCTTCACAAACTGCCATTCAAGATAGAACAGAAAAGGAATTAATAGAGAATGATTGGAAACATGGCAAATGAAATATTTTACCGTATTTGAGGAAGATATGACCCAAACAATTTATGAGAATTATTTGGGAATATTAGGAGTGACAGGAATATTGGTTGCTTCACAACCTAGGGTTTTAAGGGTTATTCCTTTATCAAAAAAGGAATGTTCCCAATAAAAAGAATATTGGGTTAGGTCAAGGATGGAAATGACATGATCTTGGGATGATGATGAGGGTGACAAGCCACTATAAAACCTAGGAATACATGATCTTCCCAAGTTTCAGAACCACATAGCCACAAAAAAGCAAATCAAAACAGGAAATCCAATAAAATCAAAGGAAAAAAGAAAAGGGCAAAAATCCAGGCTGTTACAAACCTCTCCCCCTTTAAGAAATCTCATGCTCGATATTTGATTGCTCAGGGTTAAATAATTTTTCTGACTTGAAGAAACCGTTTCCAACTCAGGTTTCTTTTATTCATTCTCAGATAATATTTCCACTGAATTGGATCTGATTGACTGTCTTTTCTGGGGTGGTTTGCTTCGCCATATCTGACATTCTGATCGGACGTACCTCATATGTTCCTGTTTATACTAACTCAAATTTTCTTTTCATATCTATTGGCTGAGCTAGCATCCGAAGTATTATTTTTATGGACATACTTGTCCTTCTTGATATTGATCCTTGCTGGAAATGTTATTCTCGTATCGAGTACCGAGAATATTCCACGGAGTTGGGGAACATACCTTCCCATGGAACAAAGAATCTCTTCTATCCAGGCATCGGGTTCCTTGAATATATGCATTCCTTCTAGGTACAAAACAATGATGTGGATTATATCTGTTTTGCTAATGGATGCTGACATCTTGCAGGAGTTTCTGACTTATCTTGACTGGTTTCATGTCTTGAGCCTAGGTATATTTATCCGACCCACGTGTGGTTATACAAATCTCAATACTTGATTCCGTCGGACAGTGCCAGGGTTAATAATATCATCTTGCGCGGCTGATTTTTATAATCACTGCTAAGACTATTGCCCCAATGTTGTCTTTCCGTGAATTCTTCCTTATGTGAGAGACTTGCATGGACTTGGCAGCATACTCATATAATGAACAAATATCTGATTCTTGAGGCATAACTTTGTTCTGACTGATGTTTGTTCCAGACCAAATTGTCGCAGATCAGCCACTTGGAAACACTATCATATGCTGACAATTCATAATTTAATGTCTTGTATTAGTGCCATACAGAAGAAGACTGGGCACCTTGCGTTCGGAAACAACCGGGGTATCATGCTGACGAAGACTGGATGATTTGTGCCCGAAGCCTTCGATGGATATCTTAACGGGGTACCGTACCCCATAAGCTTTCCCCCTTAAAGACTTTGCTAGGGAAGACTCGGTACCTTATGCTAGAAGCTTTTGTAGTATTTTATTGAGAAGACTGAATATATTGCATGGGAATCCATTCATTCCCTACCGATGCAGACTGGGAACCTTATCTTCGTACACTTCGTCAATAAATTTTGGAGAAGGACGGGACTGATTTTCTTGGTGAATGGAATGACATATATATATATTTTTGTCAGTCCGGCAGCTGATTATTTATATGACAAGAATTGTCTGACTATCCTTACTGAATTCATCGTGCATTTGGACTGACTTCTGGGTATCGCAATGTTTTAATTTTGACTTACGGCATATTCGATCATTGTGCATAGCCTATTCCTTTGACATGAAATGCACTGTTGACCCAATTTTGTTCTCTTGCTGATTTAATCATTGCTGCGATAAAGTGTAACTCTGACAGGTACTTGTTACTGATAGTCTGATCAAAATACAGTTTCTATCCAGACGGATGTCTGCGATACAATGCTGTCAGCTAAAAACCTCATTGATTTTAACTGAATTCCTTGGTGTATATCTGTACTACTTATGGCTTCTTCTGATTCGGTGTCGGTTGAAGAGCAATTTCCATAAGGGGGTGAGGGTGTCTTGGATTAGGGGGTGTCCGGATGGCCGTACTATACCTTCAGCTGGACTCTTGGACTATGAAGATACAAGATTGAAGACTACGTCCCGTGTCCGGAAGGGACTTTCCTTGGCATGGAAGGAAAGCTTGGCGATACGGATATGTAGATCTCCTACCATTGTAACCGACTTTGTGTAACCCTAACCCTATCCGGTGTCTATATAAACCGGAGGGTTTTAGTCTGTAGGAGAACATACAATCATACAATAGGCTAGCTTCTAGGGTTTAGCCTCTCCGATCTCGTGGTAGATCTACTCTTGTACTACCGATATCATCAATATTAATCAAGCAGGACGTAGGGTTTTACCTCCATCGAGAGGGCTCGAACCTGGGTAAAACTTCGTGTCCCTTGCCTCTTGTTACCATCCGGCCTAGACGCACAGTTCGGGACCCCCTACCCGAGATCCACCAGTTTTGACACCGACATTGGTGCTTTCATTGAGAGTTCCTCTGTGTCGTCGCCATCAGGAAGGATGCCTCACCCCGTCTTTAAAGACGGCACCATTGCTAAGGGAGCTTTGGCTGTCGGCCAAACCCTCCGGCTAGGTGGTTTTCTTATGACCGCCTGTTCGGCTTCTACGCCAATGATGACCTCTCGAGCCATCGAAAACAATCTTCATGTCAGCTCGGAACTTGCCGAGCAGTTAGATCCAATGGAGTTCTCCTCCATAAATGAGCTCTTGGATCGCATCGCTGCCCTGGGAGTCGCTACGGATTACGACCAGATTGGTCCTAAACCCGATCTGAGAGAGATTAACTCTCCCCAAGTCACCCATCACGTTGCCGTGGTAGAGCGACAGTGCGGCGACCCTTCATCTATCTTAAGGACTAGCTACGTCCGGATTCCCGATCCCTCCAAGCCGGATACCCGCGGAGGGGAGGATATCACTCAAGACCTGAACTTAGAGTCAGGCGACGGGCTGGATTCATTGGACAACATCCAGGAATCCAAATTTTCGATTTCGGAAACTCCTCGGCCTCTGAGCCTCAAATTGGGTGAGGCTTCGGATTTAATTCCACCCACCCACCCGAACACAAGCGATCTATCCCAAATCAGGCAAGAGCCCGAAGAAACAGTACATCATTACTGGGCCAGATTCCTCCTGGTTAGGAACAGGATAAGGGACTGCCGCGAGGAAGACGCAATCTCAATCTTCTGCAATAATTGCACGGACAAGGGAATCCTCAACGCCATAAGTCGCCGTGATATTACACGCTTCACTGACTTGGCGTCCATCGTACGAAAGTACAGTGCGATGGAAAGCGCCTGGAAAACCGAAATAAAATTTTGGGACGATCCGACCCTGAATACAAACCCAGTCCGAAATTAAAGGGTGCATCATCGCCAGACATCCGGGTCAAACACAAAAAAGCAAAAACCCTCTACAGGGCATGGAACCGTACTAGAAGGATGGCTCAATGGACCCTGTAAAATTCACAGTACAGAGGACGCCACACCAACTCACAGCCTTAGAGCATGTTGGATACTCCGGCAGGTGGCCAAAATTGGCGAAGATCTCCTAATTCCGGAGGCCACAGAAAGCCACCCCAGATACACCAATACGGTATTAACAGTCTTCGAGACTTTCGCATCAAATAATATACGAAAAAGGACACTCCGCAGCCTTGCCGAAGTCTACCAAGTAGCAACAATAAACCCATGGAATGACACGGCTATTACCTTTAACGCCAGTGATGAACCTAAATTCCGAATAGCCCGAGCACCAGCCGCATTGGTCCTCAGTCCAATAGTGGACGGCTTTCATCTTACCAAGGTACTCATGGACGGCGGCAGCGGATTGAACCTCATTTACGAGGAAACCCTTCAAAAAATGGAAATAGACTGGAACCTCATTGAGCGAAGCAGCACAACCTTTAGAGGAATAATCCCCAGTCGGGAAGCGCGCTGTACAGGAAAAATCACACTAGATGTGGTGTTCGGCACGCCGGATAATTACAGATCCGAAGAGGTCACGTTCCATGTGGCTCCGTTCAGCAGCGGTTGTCACGCTCTGCTAGGGCAGGAAGCATTTACAATATTCCAAGTAATACCCCATTACGGGTACATGAAGCTCAAGATGCCCGGGCCTAACGGGATCATCACTCTCGCTAGTGATCCGGACATAGCACTCCGCGCCGAAAACAAGACAGCCGCACTGGCCCTTGAGGCACTATCCGAAGCCCTAGCGGATGAGGAACTGATTGCGCTGCGCTCCACGGTGAATAGGGATGATGTGGTACTCGACAAAAGATCCAAGTCCACCTCCTTTAAACCGGCGGACAAAATAGTCAAATTCCAGGTCCATCCAACGGACCCCAATAAAACAGCTTCCATCGGGGCACAGTTAAACCCTGATGTAGACGCCGCACTACGAGAGTTCCTACGAGAGAACTGGGACATTTTCGCCTGGCACCCTTCAGATATGCCAGGAATCCCACGCAGGCTGGCCGAGCACAACTTAAATATCCTAAAAGGATTCAAACCTGTCAAACAAGCTCTTCGGCGTTTTTTCGAACCGAAGAGACAGGCCATGGGAGAGGAGCTAGCAAAGCTATTGGAGGTCGGATTCATCAGGGATATAAAACATCCGGACTGGCTAGCAAACCTGGTGATGGTACCAAAGAAGGACAAATCTTGGCGCGTGTGCGTTAATTTTAAAGACCTTAACAAGGCTTGCCCAAAGGATCCCTTCCCCCTCCCCCGCATCGATCAAATTATCGACGCTACCGCAGGACATGATTCGTTGTGTTTCCTCGATGCATATTCCGGCTACCATCAAATCAAGATGGCAGAATCAGACCAAGCCGCAACGGCATTTATCACACCATACGGCCCATTCTGCTTCAACACAATGCCCTTCGGGCTCAAAAACGCCGGCGCAACATATCAGCGCATGATTCAGACATGTCTGGCAAACCAGATCGGCAAAATAGTGGAGGCATATGTAGATGATGTGGTCGTCAAAACAAGACATGTCGAATCTCTAGTAGATGACTTGAGGCTCACATTTGATAACCTCCGAACATACGACATCAAGCTCAACTCGGAAAAATGCGTTTTCGGCGTTCCAGCCGGAAAGCTCTTGGGCTTCATTGTATCCGGTAGAGGAATTGAAGCAAATCCAGCCAAGATCCGAGCTCTATCACAATTGGATATCCCAAAAGACCTCAAAGAAATACAAAAGTTAACCGGATGCGTGGCGGCTCTAAGCCGCTTTATCTCCCGTTTGGGAGAAAAGGCCCTCCCCCTTTACCGCCTCCTTCGGTGCACCAAACACTTCGAATGGATGGATGCAGCCATGGCCAGACTCGACGAAATAAAAGCCATATTGGCAACAAACCCAGTCCTGGTCGCGCCAAACATTGGCGAACCAATGCTATTGTACATTGCAGCAACACATCAGGTTGTAAGCGCAGTGCTCGTCGTCGAACGAGAAACGGACGGACACAAATTCCCCCTTCAAAAGCCGGTCTATTATGTGTCCACTGTCCTCACTCCATGCAAATCACAGTACCTGCATTATCAAAAGATTGCTTACGCGGTATTCGTGGCATCCCGGAATCTACGACACTACTTTCAAGAGTGTTCAATAACAGTAGCCTCGGAAGTACCACTTAACGATATTATAAACAACCGTGACGTAACGGGCCGGTTTGCAAAATGGGCCATTGAGCTCCTCCCGTTCGACATAACTTATAAGCCACGGTGAGCCATCAAGTCGCAAGTTTTGGCCGACTTCGTCACAGAATGGACGGAGGCTGAACTCCCTAAAGAGTACGGCACATATTCAAATTGGATCATACATTTCGATGGCTCCAAGATGTTGGCCGGACAAGGGGCTGGCGTCGTTTTGACGTCCCCCACAGGAGACACAGTTCAATACGTACTCCAGATTATGTACACAGACTCCAACAATGCAGCCGAATATGAGGCCCTTTTACATGGTCTCCGGATGGCAGTATCCATGGGCATTCAACGCCTAGAGGTGTGCGGGGACTCGAACCTCGCAATATCCCTAATAAATGGAGACTTTGATGCCAAGGGTCCAAAAGTGGCAGCTTACTGCAACACCGTCCTAAAAATGTCAGCTCGGTTCGAAGGGCTTGAATTTCACCATATAGCCCGGGAAAATAATCAGGCGGCAGATGTCCTGGCACGCATCGGCGCAAAACGTGATGTAGCCCCCCAACATCTTCTTGAAAAGTCTGTTCAAGCCATCCGTAGTATGGGAAGGGGAGCCAAACAATAACAGCCCAGACCCAACCGCACTGCCTGACACCGAACATTCTGGCACAATCGGAGGCTCTGCCAATGAAATAACACCTTCAGCCCACGTAATAATGGCCATCATCGCCCCGTGGACAGAACCATTCCTCGCCTACCTTACTAGGCAGGAACTCCCCGAGGACCAAAACGAGGCACGCTGCATAGTGCGGCGATCCAAAGCCTACAAAGTTCACGAGGGAGAGCTTTATAAGAAAAGCACTACCGGAGTCCTTCAAAGGTGCATCTCCGAAGAGGAAGGGCGGAACCTACTGGCTGAAATTCATGCCGGACTCAGAGGTCATCACGCTGCAGCTCGGTCCCTTGTAAGCAAGGCCTTTCACATAGGCTTTTATTGGCCGACGGCCTGGGCAGATGCCCAGGACCTAGTCCAACGATGCACCGGTTGCCAGCTCTTTGCAAACCAAAGCCATATGCCACCCACCGCCCTCCAAACTATCCCCATCACTTGGCCCTTCGCGGTCTGGGGGATTGACATGGTTGGACCCCTTAAAGGCGGAACCCACAAGCAAAAATATTTACTGGTCATGGTGGATAAGTTCACCAAATGGATAGAAGTCAAGCCGGTTAAGACGGCCAAATCCGGACTGGTGATAGACTTTATATCTGGGGTTGTACACCGCTACGGCGTCCCCCACAGCATCATCACTTATAACGGCATGAACTTTACGGCCGACGAGGTAAAACTCTGGTGCAAAAAAATGGGCATCAAGCTCGATTATGCTTCTCTCTATCACCCACAAACTAACGGTCAGGTCGAACGTGCAAATGGTCTTATCATGAGCGGCATCAAACCCAAATTAGTGCGGTCCCTCAAGGAATCTAACACACACTGGGTAGGGGAGCTCGACTCCGTACTCTGGGGGCTGCGGACCACGCCGAATCACTCCACCGGATACACACCATTCTTCATGGTGTACGGCGCAGAGGCAGTTCTGCCTTGTGACATAATTCATGACTCACCTCGAGTGCGCATGTACGAAGAAAGAGAAGCCGAACTCGATCGGCAGGACAGTTTGGACGCATTGGAGGAGGAGCATGATGTGGCAAAAGCCCGTTCCGCATTCTATCAACAGCAGGCTCGAAGATACCAAAGCAGAGAAGTACGGGCCGAAAATTACAACGTTGGCGAATTAGTTCTACACCTGCTGGACAAGAAAAAGGACAAGCTCAAGCCCAAGTGGGAAGGTCCCTTCATAATTGACCAAGTCCTAACTGGTGGAGCATACCGCCTGCGAGATGCATCAGATAACCGACTCGAGCCGAACCCATGGAACGCAGCCCGTCTCCAAAGATTCTATGCCTAGCGCCGGACTCTGTGTTCGTCTCCTTCCTCTGTCCATTTTTTATATACTGTCTGTCTTACATTTCTCTCCTTCTCCCCTTCCTTTCTCTTATAGCCTTTAAAGGCTCATCAAATGACGTGCTATTCGCACTCATTAAACCTGGGGCTTCTTTTACCAGAAGCTTATTTATACGGGCTTCATGCCCAACACATGTGTGACACTTCCGCATGTACCTTTTATTTCACCACTATATGCATCGATATGACTTAAGTTTTGGCCAAGCTGGGTTGCCTGGCTCCTTTGCTTACCCCTACGTTCCCGATTATTCGGCTAGGCGGTAAAGGTAGCACCTCTGCGATTGTTACTGCCGGATCAGCCGGATGTGTACCTCAGGCTGGGTGAAGCTGAAAGCTAGCATTCTTAAGGGAATATTCGGTCAGTGACCTAAAAGATGATCTTTTTACTTATTTATTTATGCGCCCCCAGATGCTTTTTTCTGCGTCTTTTTCACAGAATGGGCATGCACTTTAGGGCATGCCTCCGAGGGAAAGGAACCCCTAATGGAACTATTCTCCCTGGAAGATGTTTCTTACTAACCATGTAATATAACATAACTAGTCGGGCACTTGTCTGTTCACGCACTAATGACCCCTACGCCTGGTCTCCATGCATTCCCCGGTTCTTATATAACCGCATGGGAATTCGGACACACTCCGGACCGTCAGGTCCCGAGGCTGAAGCGAAAAGGTCGGCCATGACAAACGATCTACAATCCGGCTAGAAGGCATTATAAATGTCAATTAAATTACATAGTCATTCTGATTGATTGTATTCCTCTTCAATACCATCCAACAGGCTGTCTAATTTACAGTCCTGCTGGGAATACTTTGCGGCCAATTCTACTTGGCCGTATACTAAGCTTACAGGGATCTCCTTCCCATCGGGCCCCACAGGACCGACCTCGGCCATGTGGTTGGGGTCAGCCTTTGTGTACCGCGTCTTCACCATGGCCCAGGCCTCCCTAGCGCCTTGACGGTAGGCCGATATCTTCCACAATCGGAAGCGCCGCCGTGCTCCCTTTAGCTTCTCCGCAAGCTCTCCAAGACCTTCGGGCACGGAGATGGATGGCCACAGGGCCTGGGCAACGCCTCGCATCGCCTTCCGAACTCGCTCGAGCAGTTGCGAGAGCTCGGGAAGAAGGTCACCCGTAGAACCGGGCATCTCCTCTGTAGGACGACCTGTTAGCACACCTACAGACATTATTCTGTTAGTCGACTTCCCCGCCGAACTTTTTTTTCTCCAAAGGTTCATTCAAGCACTTACTAAATATGTCGCGCCGAAGCCGCTGATTCTCCTTAACGGAGTCTGACAGCTGGGCACGAACATCTTTCAGCTTGACGCTCAGCTTGGTGTTGGCATCTTGGAGATCGTTCTTCTCCCGCCTCACCAGCTGGCGTAGGAGGTGTCGCCTTTCCGGATTCAATCCGGCGCCATCTGCAATTTCATTTGTCAGATTCGCACCCATGTCGTGCTTCGCAAAATACTTATCTTTCGAAGTGTATATTACCAGAGGGGGTCTCCTTGGGCTCCCCTGCTGCGGCTAATGCAGCCTCAAGTTGGGCTTTGCACTCTTCCAGCTCCTGGGACAGTAGGGAATTCTTTTCTGTAAGAACCTGCATAACATATGATCCTTAAATCAGTTATTCTAACGGTTTCAAGTCTCGGGGGTTACTGGTATATATATATATATATAATTACCAAAATTTTCTTACCCGTATGTCTTTTACATATTGCTCCGTGGCTCTGGCTAGACCATTTTGAGCGGCACGGAGGTACGCATCTCCCAACTTGAAGGCATCTAATGCCTCTTGGGAGAAACAAGCGTCGAGAAAAATTGTCCGGCGACGCCTGTGGTTCATGGCACTCTCGACCTCAGAGTTGGTGGCAGACAACCTGTCCACATCCTCCGTCGGAGGAGCGTCCGGTGCGCGCCTTGTGTTCGCCTCCGCCTCCGGACCAGGCTTTGGAGCCTGGCTGGTGGAGGCACGATTGGCAGCCTCTCCGAATATAGTCCAGCGAGGTCTCTTTGTCCTGAAGAGAGCACGAGTGTTAATATGCCTTAAAGGTATAACACCTGGGATAAGGAGGCGCGCCATACCTTTGCGCCGATGCCTCGGTCCGGACTGCACCTCTTTTCTGCCCACGGGGCCCTGCGGCCCCTCGTCAGCTTGTCGCCGCAGGTTCGGCCTCCCGTCTCAGAAACGCCCCTGCAAAGTTCGGTTGTAATTAGGAAACTGAAAACACGAGAGGGCAGACCCCTATTCGGGGTACCGGGACTTCGATCTCAGTTACCCGGGAGGCCGGGATTAGCCCTGGGTAATCGGCCGTAATGGCCACCAAGGCGTTGTCCTTGCTCAATTGATGGAACACTCCATCAATCAGCTCCACAGATACGTCCGGATCCTCTTGAGAGGCCGGGTCGAGGGACCGTCCTGGGTCCTCGGGTTGTAGAGGAGGGCTGTTTATTTCTTTAACAGCCTGGCGCAGTTCCTGCGTTGAAGTCGCTAGACTGAATATTTAACGATGGGGATATAAAACGGATGGGCAAGATGCGACCACTTACCTAGCTTGGAGGATTGTACATAGAAAATCCACCCTTCGGGTCGACATGGAGAAAATCCTCCTCTTCTCCCTTGTACAAAGCGGACAAGGTCTTCGCTAGAGCCGCAGCCGAATCCGGCCCCTTACGACCGTAGCGGGTGGCGTCGTCCTCCCCGTTGAAGTCCCACATGGGGTGGCCTCTATATTGTAGCGGCTGCACCCCTCGCATGATGCATGCGGCCATGACCCCGATCATGGTCAGTCCAGAATGAGCTAACAATCTTATCCGTCCCATTAGGTAAATAATGTCCTTGTCACTTTCCCTCTAAGGGCTCCGTGGATGCCAACTTAGGCGCTTCTTTAGTGGGGCACTGTCGAACTCAGGGAGGCCGATCCGGACAGGATCCGGCAGCGGGACGTCCTCTATGTAAAACCATTCCGAAGGCCAGTCCTCGGACGCCTTCTTTGGGGTTCCGGATAGATATCCGGTCCCGGCGATGCGCCACACTTCGGCTCCGCCCACTTGATATATTGACCCCTTCTTAGAACGGGGCACGAGGCAGAATAGCTCTTTCCATAGCCCAAAATGAGCCTCAACACCCAAGAACAACTCGTAGAGGGCTACGAAGCCCGCGATATGCAATACGGAGGCAGGCGTGAGATTGTGTAGCTGGAGGCCATAGAACACCAAGAGCCCCCGGAGAAATGGATGGATTGGAAATCCGAGCCCTCTTATTAAATAAGGGACGAGGCACACCCTCTCTCCTTTGGAGGGATTAGGGGCACTCTCCGCTTGCTCTCCGCCATTATAGATGGCAAGACCGGCTCGAACCGGGACCATATAGGCCGAGGGGGAAATCCCTTGGTCTGGAGCGTCACTAGCTCGCTATGCGGGATGGAGCATCTCTCCCAATATCCAGGCTGAGGGCTGGAAGGGCGAGAGGAGGAGTTGCGACGGCTGGCCATGGTGGTATGGACCTTTGTCGAATGCGCTCTGATGAACACTCGCTAAGGGGAGAAGGTGTGGTTTGGATCTAAATCCTCGTCCCCTTAAATGGGCGGCTCATTTACGTGGCTAGGGGTGTGGATGTAAAAACACTCAGACTTTTCATATTCATTTGACACATGGGAGACGGCCATTATTGGGCGTAGAAGCCGAGGAGCGCAACATTTACAAGAAACCGGACTTTATTCAACAGGTACACGGAATTTGGAGGAGAACCCGCCTTGCAATGCCGAAGACAATCTGCGCGCCGGACTCATCATCATTGAAGCCTGGTTCGGGGGCTACTGAGGGAGTCCTGGATTAGGGGGGTCCGGATGGCCGGTCTATACCTTCAGCCGGACTCCTGGACTATGAAGATACAAGATTGAAGACTTTGTCCCGTGTCCGGAAGGGACTTTCCATTGCGTGGAAGGCAAGCTTGGCGATACGGATATGTAGATCTCCTACCATTGTAACCGACTTTGTGTAACCCTAACCCTATCCGGTGTCTATATAAACCGGAGGGTTTTAGTCTATAGGAGAACATACAATCATACCATAGGCTAGCTTCTAGGGTTTAGCCTCTCCGATGTCGTGGTGGATCTACTCTTGTACTACCCATATCATCAATATTAATCAATCAGGACGTAGGGTTTTACCTCCATCGAGAGGGCCCGAACCTGGGTGAAACTTCGTGTCCCTTGCCTCTTGTTACCATCCGGCCTAGACGCACAGTTCGGGACCCCCTACCCGAGATCCGCCGGTTTTGACACCGACAGGGGGTAACACTGAGGATTCAAAGCAAAGAAGCACGAGAAAACGATTTATTGCAACAAAGCACACAACAAACAAGATACAAAGCTCCTCCACACAAGCATGATACTACAACAGATGCACAAGCACTACATGAAGGACTACACCCTACGCTTGAGCAAACGCTCGCGCACTGACGAAGAAGCTAAGGGAGTAGTGAGTGGAACCGCTGACTCTGAAACTCTGGATGGACGAGGCGGAAGATTTGGAGAAGCTGGCGGAGACTGAGGTATAGTGACACCAAGAAATCTCCTGGCTCGAATGGCATCTCAGACTAACTCAGAAATAAGTAGACACTCGGCTGTCATGTAACGAGACATGGCGAGGATAGCCGGGTCATCTTGAGGGTTGGCAGACAGAAACCGGATCCGCCTAGGATTCTCGACGATGGTGGGATAATATTGATAAGCACGGTTCTCTTGCACCATGCTCTCTTGATGACGAAGACCGGTGATTCCTGCCATTGCGGCAAGCTGAACAGCACGCTCAGGGGTAGGGCCGTAACCACCGTGGAAACTATAGGTGCGCTTACCGACAGGAATCAGGGCTGATTGATGAACATGAGTAACATATTCCTGAATTATTCCTCCAGCAGAAGATTGGAATACTTGATAATGAGGTGGATCTCCGAGGGGATAAATGCTATGCCACATGTCACCAAGGAGGGCGGCAAAGCTGAGAGGTGCAGGAGTGGGACTGAACTCAATAGGAACAACACCAGGAGCTGTGGGAAGGGCACTGAACTCATGGAAGTTGACCGCCATCTACGCATGAAACAGGGGTTAATGGCAACCGAAATAATCCTATATGCAAGAAACAAATGCAACAACCGAATGCAGCCAGCAAGGGTAACAACCAGACCCTATACTATCATTTTCTAACGTTCTAGCGGACTTGGACGCTCTACAGCCAGACCTGCTCTGATACCAAGCCTGTGGCACCCCGGCTTAGAGAAAACCGGAACGCCTTGTATTCCAGGCAAGTGATCGAGGTGAAGTCTTCTGGAATACGACACTTCTTAGTATAGAACAAACCAGCTCTCTATTACAACAGGAATATGAATACAAGGGTTCCGATATTACAATGAATAACATCGGCACAGCGACACTACGCCAACCACACTTGCTCTATACAAGCAGCATAACAACTCAAAGCAGCGGAACAACTACTGGCAGCGAAACAACGAACGGCGATGATGGACTCCAATCCGCAGGGACTCTGGCTGGAACATTTATCCAAGCTCGCGAACATAGGAACAACACCAAACAAGCAAGAAATCGAGGCACGACTTGCAAGCTGGCATGACACGCCAGGTCAGTACATTGAATGTACTTGCAAGCTCACAATAACCAGAAGCATTCAAGACAAACAACAGAATGGCAATTATAGGTTAAGCAGGAATTATCATGAGATCATCAGGATAACATGGCATGAACAACATAAACATAATATCGCTAGAAAAATAGGAGCATGGCATGTACATACAAACATGATGACACTATCATGCAACATGATGACATTATATGCACCACTTATTCTGCTCAGGTTATGATACGTCTCCGTCGTATCTACTTTTCCAAACACTTTTGCCCTTGTTTTGGACTCTAACTTGTATGATTTGAATGGAACTAACCCGGACTGACGTGTTTTCAGCAGAATTTCCATGATGTTGTTTTATGTGCAGAAAACAAAAGTTCTCGGAATGACCTGAAACTCCACGAAATATCTAACAATAAATAATAAAAGATCCTCGCCAAATATGAAGACTAGGGGGCCCACACCCTTCTCATGAGGGTGGGGGGCGCCCCCCCCCTAGGGCGCGCCCCCTACCTCGTGGCCCCCTGGAGACCCCCCGACTCCAACTCCAACTCTATATAACTGCTTTCGGGGAGAAAAAAAATAAGGGAGAAGAAATGATCGCGTTTTATGATAGGAGCCGCCGCCAAGCCCTAAAACCTCTCGGGAGGGCTGATCTGGAGTCCGTTCGGGGCTCCGGAGAGGGGGATTCATCGTCGTCGTCATCATCAACCATTCTCCATCACCAATTTCATGATGCTCACCACCGTGCCTGAGTAATTCCATCGTAGGCTTGGTGGACGGTGATGGGTTGGATGAGATTCACCATGTAATCGAGTTAGTTTTGTTAGGGTTTGATCCCTAGTATCCACTATGTTCTGAGATTGATGTTGCTATGACTTTGCTATACTTAATGCTTGTCACTAGGGCCTGAGTGCCATGATTTCAGATCTGAACCTATTATTTTTTCATCAATATATGAGAGTTCTAGATCCTATCTTGCAAGTCTATAGTCACCTATTATGTGTTATGATCCGTTAACCCCGAAGTGACAATAATCGGGATACTTACCGGTGATGACCGTAGTTTGAGGAGTTCATGTATTCACTATGTGCTAATGCTTTGTTCCGGTTCTCTATTAAAAGGAGGCCTTAATATCCCTTAGTTTCCATTAGGAACCCGCTGCCACGGGAGGGTAGGACAAAAGATGTCATGCAAGTTCTTTTCCATAAGCACGTATGACTTTATTCGGAATACATGCCTACATTACATTGACGAATTGGAGCTAGTTCTGTGTCACCCTATGTTATGATTGTTACATGATGAACCGCATCCGGCATAATTATCCATCATTGATCCGATGCCTACGAGCTTTCCATATACTGGTTTACACTTATTTACTTTCCCGTCGCTATTGTTACAATCACTACAAAATACCAAAAACATTACTTTGCTTTCATTACTCCTTTGTTACCGTTACCATCACTATCATATTACTTTGCTACTAAACACTTTGCTGTAGATACTAAGTTTCCATGTGTGGTTGAATTGACAGCTCAGCTGCTAATACTTGATAATATTCTTTGGATCCCCTTGTGTCGAATCAATAAATTTGGGTTGAATACTCTACCCTCGAAAGCTGTTGCGATCCCCTATACTTGTGGGTTATCAAGACTAATTTCTGGCGCCGTTGCTGGGGAGCAGCTCTATTCTTTGAGTCACTTTGGATTTATATCTGCTGTACACTATGAAGAACTTGAGAGATCCAAAAACCAAGATCTATCCCTCAACTACGAGGGGAGGTAAGGAACTGCCATCTAGCTCTGCACTTGATTCACCTTCTGTTATGAGTAAGCTTGCGACACCTACACCTGCTTCTGCTATTCGTTCTGATATGTCGCATGTTATTGATGATGCTACTTCTGCTATGCATGATACTTATGATGAAACTACCTCTATGCCTGATACTACTATGCCACTTAGTGATTTTCTAGAGGAACGACTTGCTAGGGCTAAAGAGATTGAAAATATTGAATCTGATTATGAAGATGAAAGTGATGATGAAGAATCACTTGTTATTTCTGAGGGTTATTTATTTGATCAAGATGCTTCTTTAGGTATTTTAGCCTGCAAAGATAGATATGAACTCAAAAGGTTATTAGCTAAATGGAATAAGCAATCTCCAAATGCTAGGATGAGACCTGACCCTGCTTTTGCTACTTCACCTATATGTGTTGGTGATAAGGATTATGAATTCTCTGTTGATCCTGATATAATTTCTTTGGTTGAATCTGATCCTTTTCATGGCTATGAATCTGAAACTGTTGTAGCACATCTTACTAAATTAAATGATATAGCCACCCTGTTCACTAATGATGAGAGATCTCGCTACTTTTATATCCTTAAAATATTTCTGATCTCATTAAAGGGTAATGCTAAGATATGGTTTAATTCTCTTGATCCTATTTGTGTGCGTAGTCCCCAGGATATGATTTATTACTTCTCTGCTAAATATTTCCCTGCTCATAAGCTTTAAAGGAAATATACAACTTTGTGCAAATTAAAGAAGAGAGTCTCCCACAAGCTTGGGGAGGCTTCTCAAGTTACTTAATGCTTTGCCTGATCATACTCTTAAGAAAAATGAAATACTTGATATCTTTTATAATGGACTAACTGATGCTTTTAGAGATTACCTGGATAGTTGTGTTGGTTCTCTTTTCAGGGAAAGAACACCGGATGAAGCTGAAATCTTATTGAATAATATGTTGACAAATGAAAATAATTGGGCACCTCCTGAGCTAGCTCCCGAGGTAGCTCCTTCTCCAATTAATGATCCTATTCCTAAACCAACTCCGAAGAAAAGAGGTGTTCTATTTCTCAGTCCTGAAGATATGCAAGAGGCAAAGAAATCTATGAAAGAAAAAGGTATTAAAGCTGAAGATGTTAAGAATTTACCTCCTATTGAAGAAATACATGGTATCAATTTACCGCCTGATGAAGAAATATATGATCTTAATCCTTTATTTATTGAAGAACCTCTAGACCTCGATAACCCGACACAGGTAGTAAAGGTAAATTCTCTCTATAGATATGATAAAGCTGAAATCCCTCCTACTAAAATTGCTAGTCAATGCTTGGATGAGTTTGATAATTTTATGTTTAAGCAAGAAGACTTCAATGCTTATTTTGGTAGACAATTAAAACAAGATGCTGATATGATTAAATACTTAGGTGATTATATGGCTAATATTAGAGGTGAACTTAAAATTGTTAGCAAACATGCTTCTATGGCTACCACTCAAGTAGAACAAGTACTTAAAGCTCAAAAAGAATTGCTCAATGAGATGAATAGTAAGAAAAATGATTATGTTGTTAAGTGGCTACTAGAACTGGTAGAATGACTCAGGAACCTTTGTATCCTAAAGGCCACCCTAAGAGAATTGAGCAAGATTCTCGGAGAAATAAAATTGATGCACCTAGTTCTTCAAAAAGGAAGAAAAAGAAAAATGATAGAACTGTGCAAACTTCTAGTGAACCTATTGCTGAACCACCTGATAATCCAAATGATATTTCTATTTCTGATGCTCAAACTCAATCTGGTAATGAACATGAACCTAATGAAAATGTAAATGATGATGTTCATAATAATGCTCAACCTAGTAATGATAATGATGTAGAAATTGAACCTGCTGTTGATCTTGATAACCCACAATCAAAGAATCAACGTTATGATAAGAAAGACTTTGTTGCTAGGAAACATGGTAAAGAAAGAGAACCTTGGGTTTAGAAACCCATGCCTTTTCCTCCCAAACCATCCAAGAAAAAGGATGATAAGGATTTTGAGAGCTTTGCTGAAATGATTAGACCTATATTTTTGCGTATGCGATTGACTGATATGCTTAAAATGAATCCTTATGCTAAGTACATGAAAGATATTGTTACAAATAAAAGAAAGATACTGGAAGCTGAAATTTCCACCATGCTTGCTAATTATGCTTTTAAGGGTGGAATACCAAAGAAACTTGGAGATCCAGGAGTACCTACTATACCATGCTCCATTAAAAGAAACTATGTTAAAACTGCTTTATGTGATCTTGGAGCCGGTGTTAGTGTTATGCCTCTCTCTTTATATCGTAGACTTGATTTGAATAAGTTGACACCTACTGAAATATCTTTGCAAATGGCTGATAAATCAACTGCTATACCTGTCAGCATTTGTGAGGACGTGCCTGTTGTGGTTGCAAAGGTTACTATTTTAACGGACTTTGTTATTCTTGATATTCCCGAGGACGATAGTATGTCTATTATTCTTGGAAGATCTTTTCTTAATACTGCAGGGGCTGTTATTGATGCAGCAAAGGCAATGTCACTTTTCATGTTAATGGTAATGAGCATATGGTACATTTTCCGAGGAAACAACCTCAAGTTCATAGTATTAATTCTATCGGAAAAATTCCATCGATTTTATTTGGAGGTTTTGAATTTCCTCTTCCTACTGTCAAGAAGACGTATGATATACTTATTATTGGGCATGTGCATATCCCTGTTGAGGTAACCTAGTGTTATTCAAAATTTCTCCGGTTTCATGTTAATCGGAATGAGTTTGTTAACAAGACTTGATCAACCTTGTTAGTGGATTCCTTTTGACGAGCATGAGATGGATGAAACTAGAAGCACAACCCTCTGTACCCTTTCTATACTTTCTGTTATTTAGTTGAAATAAAGTAAAAATAAATAATTTTCTGTGTGTTATCTGATTATCCGTGCAATATAAAAATACCTTGAAAATAAAATTTCTCCAAATGCCCTGAAAATTAAATATGATTTTTTATAGAATATTTGAGGATTTATGGAACAAAGAACACCAGGGGGGCCAACCACCTTGCCATGAGGGTGGAGGGCACGCCCACCCCCTAGGGTACGCCCCTGCCTCGTGGGCCCACGGTGGCCCTCCTCCACTTATTCTTTTAGCCAAACACTTCATCTTCCTCCCCCAAACACGAAAAACCAACTCAAACCCGAGTTCAAGCTCGTTTTGCTGCCATTTTCGATCTCCTTGCTCAAAGCACCTCTCACAAAACTGTTTGGGGAGATTGTTCCTTGGTATGTGACTCCTCCATTGATCCAATTAGTTTTTGTTCTAGTGCTTTATTCATTGAAAATTTGTGTTTCTTAGGTGACCCTGTTCTTGAGCTTGCATGTCAAATTTATATGGTCAAAAGTAGTTTTGATGCATGATATAGGCCCTAGGCACTTGTAGGAGTAGTTGCTATCAATATTATTGAGTTTGGTTTACTTTTATTTTGATGTTACTAAAAAATTTCAGAATTTTTCAGAGGAAGAAATATGCTTAGGAAAATGTTCCAAGGTGGTTCTCCAAAGAAGCAAGGACCTAGGCTTGCAATGCGTGATGCTCACGAAGAGCCACCAAGAGACGCTCCAGTGAGTTCTTGTGAGTGGCCTTTTGAAAATTTTATGGATCGAGCGGGAATCAAAGAAGAATTTAATGCATATTTGCGTAATGCCGATCTTGAGGACTTTGAGGTAGACAAATGCCCCTAGTATCATGAGCTCACAAGCTCTTTTGTGAGGAGGTTTGAGTACTCATCTTAGCGTAATTCTCCTTCAGTCATGTTTGATCTTTATGACAAATCTTATACCATGGACTTAGAGGATTTCACTTTTGCTTGCAAACTTCCACAATGAGGTAGTGCTAGGGATCCCCCTAAATCTGAATTTAGAAATTTTCTTGCTAGTATAACTATAGGGGAATCTAGAGATAAAACGCAAGCTACCATAGGGAGCATTCACTTTCCTACTATACATTATTTTGCTCTCTTCATAGGTAGGTGCATAAATGCTAAGGATCAAGCTTGTCACATGTGTGTCCCTGACCTTAGCATTCTTAGGAGTGTTGTGTCAAGAGACCAATCTTATCATATGGGAGCCATTGTAGCTCGTAGGTTGCATCATAATAGACATAATGGAGATTTCTTTGGAGGACTTTATGCAACCCTCTTAGCTAAATTTCTTGAGATAGACATTTGTGAAGGAGACATGGAGTTTCCTCCTGCTTATTTAGATTTTGATTATATAGTTTCCCACCATTTTGTCGAGAGGAACGAATCACCTCTCCAGTACCGACTAATCTTTGACAGACGTCGTGCTGTCCATATTACTCTCCCTGCTCCTGCTTTCTTTGATTATCAGGCAGGAGGAGGATATACTATTACCAGAGAGGCGGCAGATGAGTACGAGAGGAGAGCGGAGGCCGCTCGTCGCCACGCTGCAGCTCAGGAGGTGATAGCCGCTGCATCATAGTACGACCCCAACAACTATTATTATGGATATCAGCCAGGCCAGCCGTAGCCACAGACCAACTTAGGCCAAAAGCATAAGCTTGGGGGAGTACATATTTCTCACCGACATTACATTTATGTTCACACACACTCATTGCTGGATGTCGGTGCTCATACTTTTGTTGGGGAACGTAGTAATTTCAAAATATTTCCTACGCACACGCAAGATCATGGTGATGCATAGCAACGAGAGGGGAGAGTGTTGTCTACGTACCCTCGTAGACCGTAAGCGGAAGCGTAATATCAACGCGGTTGATGTAGTCATACGTCTTCATGATCCAACCGATCCAAGTACCGAAAGCACGGCACCTCCGAGTTCTGCACACGTTCGGCTCGGTGACGTCCTCGCCTTCTCGATCCAGCAAGAGGGGCGAAGTAGTAGATGAGTTCCGGCAGCACGACGGCGTGGTGACGGTGTTAGTGAAGAACAATCTTCGCAGGGCTTCGCCTAAGCACTACGAAAACTATGACGGAGGATAAACTAGAGGAGATGGGGTTGCCGGCACACAGCTTGGTGTTTCTTGATGTGTCTTTGGTGCTAGCCCTACCCCTCTATTTATATGTTGAGCCCTGGGGTCGAAACTTGGAGTAAAAGCCTCCTCAAAGTCGGTTTCACCTGAATGGCAAGAGTCCTTCTCGGACTCCAGGGCTAGACGCCACGGTTCTCGGCGTCTACCCCCTAGATGCCAGGGTTCCTGGCGTCTAGCCTCTGGTCTCCGAAAAACTTCCTTTTGCACTTTCCAAAAGCCTCGTGGGCTTCCCATTTTGGCCCAGATAAAGTGTTCTCGTGCCCAAACATTTCGGGAAACATCTGGAACCCCTTCCGGTGAATTCCGAAACCCTTCCGGAGATCAAACACTACTATCCACATATCAATCTTTACTTCCGGACCATTCCGGAGTTCCTCGTCATGTCCGTGATCTCATCTCGGACTCTGAACAACATTCGATCACCAACATACATAACTCATAGTACTATATCGTCAACGAACGTTAAGCATGCGGACCCTATGGGTTCGAGAACTATGTAGACATGACCTAGACACCTCTCTTGTCAATAACCAATAGCGGGACCTAGATGCCCATATTGGCTCCTACATATTCTACGAAGATCTTTATCGGTCAGACCGCATAACAACATTCATTGTTCCCTTTGTCATTGGTATGTTACTTGCCCGAGATTCGATCATCGGTATCTCAATACCTAGTTCAATCTCTTTACCGGCAAGTCTCTTTACTCGTTCGGTAATACATCATCCCGCAACTAACTCATTAGTTGTAATGCTTGCAAGGCTTATAGTGATGTGCATTACCGAGTGGGCCCAGAGATACCTCTCCAACAATCGGAGTGACAAATCCTAATCTCGAAATACGCCGACCCAACAAGTACCTTTGGAGACACCTGTAGAGCACCTTTATAATCACCTAGTTATGTTGTGACGTTTGGTGGCACACAAAGTGTTCCTCTGGTAAATGGGAGTTGCATAATCTCATAGTCATAGGAACATGTATAAGTCATGAAGAAAGCAATAGCAACAAACTAAACGATCAAGTGCTAACAGAATGGGTCAAGTCAATCACATCATTATCCTAATGATGTGATCCCGTTAATCAAATGACAACTCATGTATATGGTTAGGAAACTTAACCATCTTTGATCAACGAGCTAGTCAAGTAGAGGCATACTAGTGACACTCTATTTGTCTATGTATTCACACATGTATTATGTTTCCGGTTAATACAATTCTAGCATGAATAATAAACATTTATCATGAAATAAGGAAATAAATAATAACTTTATTATTGCCTCTAGGGCATATTTCCTTCAACTTTTTCATTGTATCATCCATGCTAGTTTATTTCCTTTTATGCTTTCTTCTTGTGTGTTTAATAAACCTTAAGAAAAACCAAAAAAAATAGTTGTAGCTTTTAATTAATTTACTTTCCATGCTTGTAGTAGTAATTAAAAAGAAAACCCAAAAATATTTCCCGTTCTTCTTTGGCTTGTTGGGAGCTTTCCCGTGTAAATAGTTTTATTTCTTTTCTTTTCTTTGGGGGTCAGTAGGAGAAGACCATGATTAAATTGTTGAAGTGGCTCTTACATGCATTATTGTTTATCTGACAAAAGAGCCCATATTGCCTTGTCTTCTCCTGTTTATTGAATGCTCGCAGATTCCAGCTTAGTCCAATGCACATGCACTCTTATTATTATTCACATCGTTCGGTCGTGCAAGTGAAAGGTAATTATGATGATATATGATGGACTGACTGAGATGAGAAAAGCTGGTATGAACTCGACCTCTTTTGTTTTTGTAAATATGATGAGTTCATCGTTCTTGATTCAGCTTGTTATGAATAAACATGTTTGCAATGACAATTAGAGATCATAGTTGCTTGTGCCATACTTGATTAGCTATGAGTTATAATGATTTACCTTGCGTGCCAACATGCTATTAAAATGGTTATGATGTGGTATGATAGGGTGGTATCCTCCTCTGAATGATTTAAGTGACTCGACCTGGCACGTGTTCACGCATGTAGTTGAACAAATCAACATAGCCTTCACGATATTTATGTTCATGGTGGATTATATCCTACTCATGCTTGCATCCAATGTTCCTTAACTTTAATGTATGTACATGGCTGTTGTCGCTCTCTAGTTGGTTGCTTCCCAGTCTTTTGCTAGCCTTCACCTGTACTAAGCGGGAATACTGCTTGTGCATCCAAACTCCTTAAACCCCAAAGTTATTCCACATGAGTCCACTATACCTTCCTATATGCGGCATCTACCTGCCATTCCAAGTAAATTTGTATGTGCCAAACTCTAAACCTTCAAATAATCATCCTGTTTTGTATGCTCGAATAGCTCATGTATCAACTAGGGATGTCTGTATCTTCCATGTTAGGCGGGTTATTCTCAAGAGGAGTGGACTCCGCTCCTCACTCATGAGATAAAGGGCTGGTCACCGGGATGCCCGGTCCCATGCTTTATGCAAACTAAATCAAAATAGTTGCAAACAAAACTCCCCCTGGGACTTGATGTATGTTGGAGGCACTCGTTGTTTCGAGCAAGCCATGGATTGATGTTTGTTGGTGGAGGGGGAGTATAAACATTACCATTCTGTTTGGGGACCGCCTATAATGTGTGTAGCATGGAAGATATCGCCATCTCTTGGTTGTTATGTTGACAATGAAAGTATATCGCTCAAAATATTATTCACCTCTATTTTAAAACCAAGCTCTGGCACCTCTACAAATCCCTGCTTCCCTCTGTGAAGGGCATATCTATTACTTTTATGTTGACTCATCACCCTCTTATTAAAAAGCACTAGCTAGAGAGCGCAGCTGTCATTTGCATTCATTGCTGTTAGTTTACATCGGGTGTGACTATGATTGGATATCTTTTACCATGAACTACAATGTTTAGTCAGTCCTTGATCTTTAAAGGTGCTCTGCATTTATGTTTTGCGGTCTCAGAAAGGGCTACCGAGATACCATCTTGTTATATCATATTATGATTGTTTTGAGAAAGTGTTGTCATCCGAGATTTATTATTATGGCTTGCTAGTTGATTATGTTATTGATATGAGTAATCATGAGACCTGAGAATTATTGCAAATGTGGTTAGTTATAATCTTTGCTGAAAACTTGAATGCTACCTTGACATATTTACAACAACAGGAGCAAACAGAGTTTGTAAAAGTTTTTCTTTATTTCTTTTAGTTTGTATACTGAATTGCTTGAGGACAAGCAAGGGTTTAAGCTTGGGGGAGTTGATACGTTTCCGTCGTATCTACTTTTCCAAACACTTTTGCCCTTGTTTTGGACTCTAACTTGTATGATTTGAATGGAACTAACCCGGACTGACGTTGTTTTCAGCAGAATTGCCATGATGTTGTTTTATGTGCAGAAAACAAAAGTTCTCGGAATGACCTGAAACTCCACGGAATATCTTACAATAAATAATAAAAAATCCTCGCCAAATATGAAGACCAGGGGGCCCACACCCTTCTCACGAGGGTGGGGGGCGCCCCCCTAGGGCGTGCCCCCTACCTCGTGGGCCCCCTGGAGACCCCCTGACTCCAACTCCAACTCTATATAACTGCTTCCGGGGAGAAAAAAATAAGGGAGAAGAAATCATCGCATTTTATGATACGGAGTCACCGCCAAGCCCTAAAACCTCTCGGGAGGGCTGATCTGGAGTCTGTTCGGGGCTCCAGAGAGGGGTATTCGTCGCCATCGTCATCATCAACTATCCTCCATCACTAGTTTCATGATGCTCACCACCGTGCGTGAGTAATTCCATCGTAGGCTTGCTAGACGGTGATGGGTTGGATGAGATTCACCATGTAATTGAGTTAGTTTTGTTAGGGTTTGATCCCTAGTATCCACTATGTTCTGAGATTGATGTTGCTATGACTTTGCTATGCTTAATGCTTGTCACTAGGGCCTGAGTGCCATGATTTCAGATCTGAAACTATTATGTTTCATCAATATATGAGAGCTCTAGATCCTATCGTGAAAGTCTATAGTCACATATTATGTGTTATGATCCGTTAACCCCGAAGTGACAATAATCAGGATACTTACCGGTGATGACCGTAGTTTGAGGAGTTCATGTATTCACTATGTGCTAATGCTTTGTTCCGGTTCTCTATTAAAAGGAGGCCTTAATATCCCTTAGTTTCCATTAGAGCCCCACTGCCATGGGAGGGTAGGACAAAAGATGGCATGCAAGTTCTTTTCCATAAGCACGTATGACTATATTCGGAATACATGCCTACATTACATTGACGAATTGGAGCTAGTTCTGTGTCACCCTATGTTATGATTGTTACATGATGAACCGCATCCGGCATAATTATCCATCATTGATCCGATGCATATGAGCTTTCCATATAGTGGTTTACGCTTATTTACTTTCCCGTCGCTATTGTTACAATCACTACAAAATACCAAAAACATTAGTTTGCTTTCATTACTCCTTTGTTACCGTTACCATCACTATCATATTACTTTGCTAATAAACACTTTGCTGTAGAAACTAAGTTTCCAGGTGTGGTCGAATTGACAACTCAGCTGCTAATACTTGAGAATATTCTTTGGCTCCCCTTGTGTCAAATCAATAAATTTGGGTTGAATACTCTACCCTCGAAAGCTGTTGCGATCCCCTATACTTGTGGGTTATCAGGTTACCATCATATGCATCACTTACCAACCTCGGACATTACACGATCATCTCAGGATCAAATCAAGCTTGGTATAAACAATACCATAGTAATCATTAAATGACCACAAGGAGCTTGATCTTTACCCATGATTCCCGCGAACATCACGAATATCCAACAACTCGGTATCCTCGATACCACGGTGATCATCTCATGATCATGAATGGAACCACTCTTGGTTCAACGGGTTACCTCGTAACCAAACGGTGATCATTTCACGATCATCACGAATCTCTTTCTCATCATCAAACCAGGGTTGTTATTAAGCAAGTTATTATTATTACTGTTCACCCATAGTGTGACCGACACGAACTGGGCTCTTATCCGCGGGTATGGCTATCGATAGATTTAATACACACTCTGCAGAGGTTAATACACTGTACCCACACCACAGAACCCATGGCCTCTCGCTCCCATTCGGGTGGACCAACGACATTCTGACAAAACCGATCTACTGCCATGGCACTCTCCCGGCCACTCCGACCAACTCCCCTCTGGGCCAGGTCATGGGTGGCCCCATGCCTACCAAAGGCACCAATGGCCACCATCGTGGCAAAACGGTCCCAAACAGGGACAATCCGGATATAACGACAACGGGCACACAAGGTTATGTCTGCTTACCAGGCCAGGGTACCGCACGCCCATAACCTTCCCTCATTGGAGGCACCGGCGAGAGGCACGACAATAGACCCAGTTAGGACCTTCCCATAAAGGCAAGCGTGGTTGCACTAGTCAGCTCGATATGGTGGCACCATGACTCAGCCAACAGTTGTTCAAGTTCAATTTAATCCGGTTAACTTGAATGCAAATATGCCGAGCCATGATAAAATAACATGATGCAAATTACAATGCATGAACATGATATCAACATAAGCATGGAGGTGCAACATAACTATTAACCATATCATCAATGAATCATATCCAACTAAGCATGGCATACTGACTAGCATGAACATCACAAGTACATACTTCTCAGAAATATAGCATGACCACTAGCATCAACAATAAATATCACGCAAGAACTTATCAACAATGTCATCATGCAAGCATTTAACCAACTGGATGCAATGGAAGATGCATAACAACGGTACTCGGGATAGACGGTAGTCATGCACCGAAGACCATCACCAACATCAACATGTACTACTAGCAAGCATAAGCATATGAAAGGAATACTAGCAACTAGTAGGGCATGATAACCAGGTGCATAACAACATAGCCAGAAAGTAAGCACTAACCCAGAAGCATTGTCGAAACAACGATAACCATATTTTAAAAAAGCAAATAGTTAATAAATATTGAAGTCTAAAACCATGGCTACTACATGACTATCATGCAAGTGCGTATTGTGGCTTGCCTGGGGTGACGGAGACTCCGGGAAGAAGTGTTGTGAAGCCGCGGAACGAAACGTCGAACGGTTCTTTCTCGGAGGGGGCCGATTAGAGGCAAGGGCAAAATGGTCATTTTCACTGTGAGACACCTAGTGAAAATGTTACCAAAAGATAGATCTCGACAATACAAAGAAGTGAGGGTTGGTTTCACCTCAATTGAAGTTATGGTTGCAGAGTTATGAGGTGTAGAAGATCATGGACTAGTGTGTAAAAATATCATCACAAACAAGTCCCTGAGTGGATAAGGCAGAGGCGCAGAATTAGAAATACGCTTTCTGACTCAGAAAACATATTCTGAACCAACGTAGAAGCAAAGTACGCTTTTAGAAAAGAGGAAATGTACTCTGGGAAAACCGTCTCCACTTGCCACGTGGGCAGAGGTGCACTACAAAAAAAATACACTTCCATGATGATACGTGTTTGTCACAGTAGGTCATGTTTTCTGTCGTGCATGTACATCCATGACAATTTTATGACAGAATCAAGATATTCATACCTATGCTGTCGTAGAAGTGTTCCATGACATTACCATAATTATCATCACGGAAGTGTCCACTTCCATGACGATAAATCGCGTGTCACAGAAGTGCTTTCGTCAAGGGTGACTGACATGTGGCATCCACCATAACGGAATGCCGTGAAGCTATCGGGTCCGGTTTTGGATCCAATAAACCGTTAACAGCCCCGGCCAATGGGGATTTTCTACATGTAAAATCATCATTGGCTGGAGGAAAGACGTGTCGGCTCACCGTTGGGACAGATGTCATCCACTCATTGGACCCAAAGCGCCTATGATACGTCGACATGTGACACGGCCCAACAGAGGCCCATTCCTATGAAAAGGCCGACCTGTTTGACTTGGTCAAAAGGTGGCGGGCTGGCCCACGGCAAGCCTGTTAACGGCTTGTTCGCATATAGCCCATTTACAGCCCGCTAACCCAGGGCCCGTTTACGGCCTATCCGAATTAGGCTCAATAGCGTCATCTAGACCGTCCAATATAATTCCAGCCCATTTTAACTTCCGGCCCATGTATGGCCCATGACGTCTTTCGGCCCATATGAGGCCCTTATTACTCTCGGCCCATTAACGGCCCGTGGTAAAACTAGCCCGTAATGAACAGTGTATCACTTTATACCCATTAACGTCACGTGGTGAAACTGGCCCGTAATGAACAGTGTATCACTTTATAACCATTAACGGCCCATTATTCTGTTGGGCCATTTCCAGCCCATGTTATCTTTTGGCCTTCTCAGGGCCCATTTATTCTTGGGCTCATTTCCAGCATTCGTTTACTTATGGTCCGTTACTGTCATTTTCTGCTTGTGGGCCAAATTTAGCCCATGGTTACGGTCGGCCCGTTTGTGGCCCGTTAATATGTTGGGCCGTTTTCATGGTGTCATCGAATACGGCTGATTAACGATGGCCCGTTATGGTCGGCCCATGAACGGACGATTTCAACTCTAGCCCATTTACGGCCATAATGTGGTCTGTTATTGGCCCATGTTTGGCCAACCGATCATACGGCCCGTAGAAGGCCCATTGATGATACGGCCCGTAGAAGGCCCATTGTGTCTACGGCCCATAGAAGGCCCACGGCCTGTATAAGGCCCATTGTTTCTATGCCATGTAGAAGGCCCATTGTTTCTATGGCCCTTAGAAGGCCCATTGTTTCTACGGCACGTAGGAGGCCCATGTTAACTACAGCTGGTGGGCATCAAAGTTCGCCACCAGTGCAAATATAGGGAACACCCTACACTATACAAAAATGGCTTGCTATTTTCTTTAGCCGGTGGCTGCACGTTAAGAACAAATTCTGTGTCGCACTAAGACAAATTACAACTATAAAACAAAAGGAAGGTTGGCATAAAAGTTAACAGTCTAGCAGATAAATGCACCACCAGAAGTTCAAAAGCTCAATTCATTTTACCTGACTGTTATGTTTTCATGTTGTATTGTCCAATGGAGCACCATAACCTTCACCTTCAGTTCTCCTAGGCTCCTGAACAACATAGCAAATGTCTGATAGTCTAGTTTCAAAACCATGCATATCTTGACAACATCGAACAATGTCTCTCCTTGTTTCACAAAGGGTCTCTATTAGGGAATAGACTTGTGTCTGGAGCACAGAGACAACATTGTTTTGAGCTTGCATATCTTGATCATGAGGCAGTTTGGACGAGATTGCCTTAACAAGCAACCCAGTATTACGCAGGAACGTGCTTTTGGCACTGTTAGTGGACAGGCACTGACCAACTGTAGCAAGAGCTGACATTGCGGTTATAGTTGCCTCGCCACCTTCAGAAGGTGGTGGTTCCACCATTTTTTCCATAGCTCACTGAAAAGTTGAGGTTTTACATTAGTAGTACCAGAACAGAAGATATTAAGGAGGCAGCAAAACCAAACAAAATAGCTTTGGTCTATATATAGAACTTATTCTGGTGAACCCATGTAAAATATTAGTTGTATTTTATTGCAAAGTACATAATAAAACCAGGTTCCAAACATATGACCATGTACCATCGCTAATGTATTCTCCATTTCTTCACATTGTATTGAGGGCTAAGGATAAAGAGGCAAAGTTTATAATACAGTAAGCATAGTATGACATCATTCATATCACAAAACAAATGAGAACAGACAAATAGGCAATTGTAACGATGTGTGGGCAAGTCCAGCATGGAACTAGATTATAGGTCAAGATCAAAGGAACATCACTCCTCTCTTTTAAACCTTGTAAGGTGCAATGATACGCTAAGACAATTGTGTATAAAATTGAAAAGAGTAATAGACATTGGCTGCAAACCATGCAGTTCAAGGCACAAGTCAGAGTAAGTAGTAGTTAAAAGGCATGAGGATTAAGGACTTACAACAGCGGCTTTGACTGGTGTAGTCATGCCCTTCTTGCTGGTGTGATATTCCTTGAAGATTTCCACAACATTTGGTTTAGGTACTTTTTGGTCTTTGCGGTCTTTCCTCTGCATTTCGAACAAGTCAATATATATCTGATAATATGGTACAGCGAAAAAAGTGAAACAACAGCTAATTACAAGAGCCTCATAGTGTGCAATATATCTACGAGATCATGTCGTCTGTTGGAATTTCACTTTCATACGGTTGGCCTTGTCCTTTGAACAGTTCACCTACAAGAAGATAGATTTGTGTGGCACATGCGTAAATAGGACTTCAACATGTGATCTAATCACATATATATAATGTACCTGATACTTCGGATCAGCCCAGTGTTTAACGAGGCCCCTCCAGTCTTCATCCGATATATTTTCCACTGGAGATGTTTGGGAAAGTTCACTGTTAGCCTTGCCTTCAAAGTGAGTTTTGCTCAAGTTATACCGATACTATCGCAGAGCTGACTTGAAAACATGGGTGCAAGCTTGTCTGGTTGCATGATCTTGGCTATCCAACTTGAACCTCATCTGTTGAAAATTATGGGAGTCTCATTATCAGCAACCTAGAAAGTATGGGACAGAGCAAGGCAATATTACTAGTTTCCATACATAACCAGACTTACAGATAAATGGTTGAGGAAGGTGTTGAACTGGGTTTTGTCTTTGTCATTCCTGTATTGAATGCATGTTGGGAGGATATGTACATGACACCTAACGACAACCGCTGCCTCTGATACTAACTTGGCTGACTCTGTAGCATCACGTGGCCTTTTTAAACCTGCCTCAAAACGGATCTCCGTTCTTCTCCTCTAGATTTAGTTAACCTATCGAGCATTATCCCTAATGTTTGTTTCCTCTTGCGCCTAGGTGCTAGTCCAACAACGAACATAGGAAGTGTTAGTGTACATCAAACTGTGAGACTACATATAAAGAAGCATGCAACTGTAACTTGACTCCAGCAACTGCCTTCTTGCTGTTGAAGCTACCTTGGTGAAGTATGCAACTCTAACTTGACTCCAGCAACTACCTTCTTGCTGTTGAAGCTACCTTGGTGAAGCATGCAACTGTCATAAGTACACTAACACTAACACTAACATCAACTGTAACTTAACACTAACATCCATTTTGATGAAGCATCCAACTGTAACTTGACTCCAGCAACTACCTTCTTACTCCAGCAACTACCTTCAACTATAACTTGGAAGTGTTAGTGTACTTATGACGATATTACTACCTTGGTAGAGTGATATTCGTTGCATCTTTCATATGGTGTCTAGCTCATCATAAGTGCCATTTCAACAAATTAGTAGTACAAGCTAGAAAAGAATGCGAGATGTAACCTATATCACACTCCGAAGTCAAATGTGTCTTATGATAAGTGATTGTCGCAGGTTACACAACAGTAGTAATTTGATGTAAGAACATGGTGTGATAGACAGATATTGTATGTTCTAGAAATAGGAACACGTGTCTTATTCAAGTATAATGTGTAAAGTAAGCAGATGGAATTCAACAAAATTAGAAGCAATACAAGCTAGACATCACACATAACATGCAACCACATATAACAGTGCCAAGTTAGAGGGAGCATCGGTGATGGTGCACTAGGGGAGACGTGCTCATCATAAACACAACTACTTTGAGTGTCTATGCATGTGTTGTCTTGGAAATCATATTGGGGGGATGGAGGAGTAGAAACTGTAGAGGCCCTCCGTTTGGAAGGAGCACCTTTCACTAGTAGAAAAAGGGGCTTTTGTCACGGTTGGTAAGGCCCTTTAGTCTCGGTTTTCGAACCGGGACTAAAGGGTCGGTACTAATGCCTCTCCCCTTTAGTCCCGGTTCTTACACGAACCGGGACTAAAGGGCGCGGCCACGTGGAGCTCCACCTTTAGTCCCGGTTGGTAACACCAACCGGGACTAAAGGAAATTTTATGAATTTTTTTTTGAAATTTTTTTTGAAATTTTTTTTGATTTTCAAATTTCTGAATTATTTTAACCTCTAGTGTGTAATCACCACCCCTCATAACTGCTCAATTTATCCTCTAATCACCCCTCATCATTCCAAATCATCTAACTTCCCGAACGGTCACCCATCCTCCCACTCCCCCAGCCTGAGCACGCTTAACTTCCGGGTTCTATTCTCTCTCGTTTCCAAGTCTGCACTTGTTGTTTTCCTGACAATAGTAAGATGTCAATCCTATTAACCTTCATGAATTTTGCTTGAGCATGAAGTGACACATTTCACTGTTTGAGTTTGAAACTATTGTTTTAAAAAACAATAATTATTTAGTAACACTAATATTTCTTGAATAATTAGTTTGACCATTGTTTGACCACAGTTTGACCAGAGTTTGACCAGATTTGACCAAAATTCAAAATAACTGAAATAATTATTTAGTAACACTAATATTCTAGAATAATTAGTTTGACCATTGTTTGACGACAGTTTGACCAGATTTGACTAGTAATTTTTTCGATTTTTTCCACTCTAGATCTTAAAGCCCCGTAACTTTTTTCTGTTAGGTTTTTCTGTTCTGTAACTTTTCGAGTAGATGATTTTTCATATAAAAAACTTTTTAATCCGAGTTCGTATGCAAAAGTTATGCCCATTTTACAAATTCCAGAGAGATTTTGCAAATAAAGTCGAAATTCATATTTGTAAATTTTCCCAACAAGTAGACCACATATCACATGGGAAACTTATTTTATTTTATTTTTTTGACATT